>NC_067169.1:115547129-115864462 GCF_903995435.1 Acomys russatus | reverse complement strand
AAAGGAGAATAGAGTTGACAAATTGGTCTTTCCATGAGTCTGCTAAGATTACAACAAAATATTTTTTAGAGTAGGTCTTTATTATAGAGACCAGAAATAGTTCAAGTATTAGTTTTTATGAACCATTGTCTGACAGGGTATTCTTTTTTGTTTTTTTCTTTTGAGATTATAATCCAATTGCTTCATTTTACCCTTCCATTTCCTTACTCTGAACCTTTCCACATATCCCTCTTTGATCTCTTTCAAGTTCATGGCCTCTGTTTTCATTAATTGTTGTTACTTGAATATATCTGTAGTCATATACATTTCTAAATATATAAACAACCTACTCAGTCTGTATAATATTATGTGTGTACGTTTTCAAGACTGACCATTTTGTGTTCCATAACAAGTTGGTGAGCTTTCTCTGAGGAAAATTATTTCTCCCTAGTTGACTGTAGTTATATATAAAAAAAAATCACATGGGGTCCAGTTGTGGCTGAGGTGGACTGCAGGGCCTAAAGGCTTTCCTTCTAGGTTTATCTGGGCTAGGAGCTGGTTGCTCATAGCATTTCTCTCTGTATGTTAACTCTTAAACGTTCAGACTGTTTAGGGCCACTGGTCATGAGGAGAAACTCTGAACTTTTCTTTTTTTAAGTTTTATTAAGTATTATAATTTATTCAGGTTACATCTGGATTGTTATACCTTCATTCCTATTCTCCCTCCTTCTTATGCCCTATTCTCCTCCACTAGACCTCTGACAGAAGGGGACCTTTTCCCCCACCATATGACCACAGCCTATCAGATCGCATCCTGATAGCATGCTTCCTCTTCCTCTGTGTGTCACCTGGCCTCCCTACCAAGGGGAAGTGATCAAATCAGAGGACTCAGAGTTCATGTCAGAGGCAGTTCCAGTCTCCCCAGAACCATGGAAAATGAACTGTCCATTGGATAGATCTGAACATGGGTCTAAGTTTGTTGAATGCACTGTCCTTGGTAGATACAACAGTTTGTGCAGGCTCCCTGGGAGAACTCCTAAAGCTGATAGACACCTTCAGCAAAGTTGCTGGACACAAGATTAAGATTAATGGAAAAAAATCAGTAGGCCTCCTGTATACAAATAACAAATGGGCTGAGAAAGAAATTAGGGAAACTACAAACGTCACAATAGCCACAAATAATATAAATTATCTTAGTGTAGCTCTAACCAAACAAATGAAAGACATGTATGACAAGAAGTTCAAGTCTCTAAAGAAAGAAATTGAAGAAGATATCAGAAAATGGAAAGATCTCCCATGCTCATGGAACTGGAGGATCAACATAGTAAAAATGGCCATCATACCAAAAGCAATCTATATGTTCAATGCAATCCCTACCAAAATACCTACACAATTCTTTACAGACCTTGAAAGATCAATTCACAACTTCATATGAAAAACAGAAATCCAGCAGATCTTCAGGAAGAAGCTCCAACCCTGATCCCAAGCTGTACTAAAGAACAACAGTAATAAAACTGGCATGGTATTGCCATAGAAATAGGCTATTTGATCAATGTAATCAAATTGAAAACCCACAAATAAATGCACACACCTATGGACACTTGATTTTTGACACAAAAGACTCTGAGCTTTCTTAACTTTTAACTGTCAGGCTGATGGCTGTGGCTGCTGTACTTTATTAAACTTTCTGACTGGTTAGCTTTGCTATTTGGGGCTGCAGTTTAAGGCCAGAAACTCTCTTTTATCTATGCTTTAACTCTTAAACTCTCTGGCTGGTAACTTTGCTATTCAGAAACTCTTAACTATATTCTGACTCTTAAACTCTCAGGCTGGTAGCCTTAATAGTCAGGAACTCTCTTTTATCTATACTTTGACTCTTAAAATATCAAGCAAATAGCCTTTCTTTTTGGAACTGCTGGCTTCAGCATAAAGAGAGAAAGAAAAAAGAAAGGAAGGAAGGAAAAAAGAAAGAAAGAAAAAAGAAAGAAAGAGAAAGAAGGAAAGAAAGAAAGGGAAAACCATACATTCACACAAACATAAGGAGCTCTCACAGATCATTCATAGACATACATAAAGACATAGGTAATGAGACAGACAGACATATATTTGGTGGATGCTACATGGAGGAACTCTCCAATCAACCAACAACAACTTTATTTCTGTCTTGGGTTTTTATAATATTTTTGAAAAACTTACCTCATGCAAAAATAGATCCAATCATTACATAAATAGGGAGTTACAGTAGGACTATTGGTTCTAAGTTCTTTCATCAGAACTATATCTAAATAGATGTTTTTATTGTACATTTAAAGCAATGGTTTAATCTATATGATCATTAAGAGTTCAAAGCAGAACTTTTATCTTTTTCTTATTTCAAATATATGTTATGTATTCAAAGAAAGTGTATTTTATGTTAATGTTTTTCTAAGAAACAGATATCTCTCTTATCTTGTATAGATAACAATTTATTCTTTGTTTCTATATTCATATGGCCTTTCTTATGGTAGTGTATACCTCAGCCTTATCACTGGACTAAACCTAGAATGAATGTATCTCCTTGATTATTAATTTACTTCAATCCTGTTTTCCTTCTTGGTATAATTCATATTGAGGTTCATAGAGCTCCTAATAGTTTTTGCAATTGCAGGATGGTTTAAAGTTATTTGAATCAATTAGAAACTATTATGAGGAATTATAAAATCATCTGTAGGAAATCTGCCCAACAGAGAGAATAGTACCTTTGGAGCAATAATATTATGCTATAAACAGTGAGGATCTATTCATGCTCAACTGCATTATGCCAGGCATACGGGACAAACATGGAAAGGTAACACAGCAACAATTAGCAGTCTTGAGGTAAAATCCCCGGGGCTTTGCCAAAACCAGAGATATACCAATTCACCAGCTATGCAAAAGAGTGTGCTGCCTCCAGGAAGCTCATTTGCTTGCTTTTGCCAATCCAGCATGTGATTGCACCCAGCATAGTTCATTGTATGGAGTTGAGGCCCCATGGGCTTTTTCCTGCCCACTTCAAGATATCCATTGTGTTTTTCTTTCTTCACCCATTTTTAGGCAGTCATGTTGGTAAAGCATGAGTGTAGCTTCTGACAATACTAGGAGACAGAACTTGACAACAAACTCTCCTATCCTCTGGTTCTTACAGTCTTTCCACCTCCACTTACGCAATACTCTTTGAGCCTTGGATGCAGAAGTTGTTTTGTAGATGTATCCATTGAGACTAAGCCCTGGCTCTGCATTTTGATTGGTTGTACCTTTTTTAAAAAATTTTTTATTATTAATTTATTCTTGTTACATCTCAATGGTTAGCCATCCCTTGTGTCCCCCCATTCTTCCCTCCCTCCCCTTTTCCCCTTATTCCCCTCCCCTATGACTGTTCCTGAGGGGGATTACCTCCCCCTGTATATGCTCATAGGGTATCAAGTCTCTTCTCGGTAACCTGCTGTCCTTCCTCTGAGTGCCACCAGGTCTCCCCCTCCAGTGAGTTAACCCAGAAGCAGAAAGACTTAAATGGTATATACTCACTTATATCTGCATACTAGCCCAAGGGGCATGTCCCACCAAAGCCTTCACTCACCAGGAAACTGGGACAGAGGGGAGGACAACCTATTGGGACTCTAGATGAGAGAAGCATGGGAGGATGGCAAAGTAGAAGGACCCAGAGGGTCTTAGAAACCTACAAGTAGAACATTATGATAGGCAGACTTGGGCCCAGGGGTCCCGCTCAAACTAAGGCACCAGCCAAGGACAATACAGGTGGTAAACTTTAAACCCCTACCCAGATCTAGCCAATGGTCAGAACAGTCTCCATACTTGAGTGGAGAGTGGGATATGGTTGTACCTTTTTCTTTTTAATGGTCTCCATCTGCTGCAAAGAGAAGTTTCCTTAAGCAGTGAGGACTATATATACACCTGTAGGTATAAGGACAAGTATTGAGAAAGTAGTTAGGGATTGTGCTGCTTTGTTTTTCAAGACAAGTTTCCAGGTGTAGCTTTGGCTGTATGCTACCATGCCCAACTCAGGATTGTGGTGTTTTAATAAAGTGGTGGTTATAGGTTCTCCATCAAGATCCTAATTGGATTTGATATGCCCACAAAGAGGTGATTTAGCCAGCAACTAAGGGCAAGGGAAGTCATTGACCTTGGACAAGATATTTAGTGAAACAATATTCTAGGTGTTACTATAAAAGTTATGAATAGGGCTGGAGAGATGGCTCAGAGGTTAAGAGCACTGCCTGCTCTTCCACAGGTCCTGAGTTCAATTCCCATCAACCACATGGTGGCTCACAACCATCTATAGTGAGAACTGGTGCCCTTTTCTGGAATGAAGGCACATATGAAGGTGAAACACTGTATACTTAAATAAATAAATCTTTTTTAAAAGTTATGAATAATATCTGAATAAGATTTCTGGAAAAATATTGTTTTTTGTACATGGATCTTGTTAAATGAGATAAAAGCTAGGAAAGAAGAAAAATAATGAATAAGAGAAATTCTGCCTGTCTTTAATCTGGGACATACTTTTTTTGTCCTTTGGCTCAGAAAATACACATAAACATACTCTTTCTGAGTATTCAACTTGGCAATTTACAAACTGAAGACAATATCATTGTAGTGGTTGGATTGAATTTGAATACTTAGTTTCCAGTTGGTAGTACCACTGGGGGAAGGACAGTTATAAAGTGTGGTCTTGCTGGAGGAAATATGTCAAAGTTGGCAGGCTGTGAGAGTTTCAATCCTTGAACCATTTTCAGTTTGCTCCCTCTACTTCATGCTTATATTTCCAGTTATGATTTTTCAGCTCCCTCTGCCTGTCACCATGCCTGATACTTATTGTCATGCCTCTCATCCACCATTGTGAACTCTTATACACTTGGAATAAAAAGCCAAAAAATAGACTCTCTTCTTTAAATTGCATTGATCATGGTATTATATTACAGCAACAGGAAAATAACTAATAAAGTAATTGGTATCAGAAAGTGGGATGTTGCTTTGAAGAACCTGACTTTTTTTTTTAGAGGAATGTTGAAGTCTTTAGAAATTTAGGCTAAAAGAGCTGTAAACAGAGCTTAGTAGGCCACCTTAAAGAAGCTTGGAAGACAGTAGTGCTGAAAACAATATAGAATGTTGAGATTCATGTAAAGAGATTTCAGAGTAGAACAATATTATCAATGGAGATAGAAATAATTCTGAAGGAGAGATAAACCTGTTTCTGTTATGATCCCAAGTATGGGAAGGGGAGTGGTCTTGTGAGAGAACAGATGCTGTTAATCCACTAGAAGGCAAACCACCTCATGAGGGAGGTTGATTGTTGCCAGCTAAAAAGATCCATGAACAGACTCTGGGAGGAGATATATAAGTGAACCAGAAACAAGAGACAGGGACCTTGAAGACTTGGGATAGTTCTGGCTGTTTATCACTCCACTTCGCGATGCTCCTAGAGAGAACCACTTGAGGAAAGGGTTCTGGTTACTCCAGGTTCCAGCAGAAGAAATCCTGCTGACTATGCCAGGAGAATTGTTCCTTGGAACTGATATCCTTATGGTTTCATTATTGTATTATTTAATCTTCTTTTCCTATTATTTAGGTTAGTCTGGTTATAAGTGAGGTACTCTCAGTTAATAAGTTCGTAATAAAATATATTTGTTACGAAAATCGAGCCTACATAATTATGTGATGTTTTAGCAAAGAATCTGTTTAATCTATGTCTTATCTTAAGATGTGCCTGAGGTGAAATTAAAAAGTAATGGACTATTTTTTTTTTTGTGGCTGAGATAATTTCGAGGCATCATAATAATAAATGTGGTATGACTATTATTAAAAACTCATGCATTTCTACAATTAAAAAAACAAGTGTGACAAAAAGAGATCCAAAATGTATGGCTGAGAGAAAGAAAAGACACTAGGAATATTAATGTTACAGCTAAAGCATGTTCTGGAAGGGAGTCTGTACTTGTGAGAAAGAGTTGTACCATTAAGAAGTCTGGTCTCCACTGGGTAAAGGAAAGCAAAACCCTATCCGCATCAGCTTCCAATTCTTCAAAGAGAGCCTAAGGAGTTTTCTGCTCTTCCAAAGTAACTGAATAAATAGGCTGCTCTTAATGTGGTTCAAGAGGACCAAGGTCCATCCTAAGTTGGCTGCAGACCTTGGCGCTACAGGTTTCTGGCTTTAGAGGCACGAAGGATGCAAAAATAAAGAGGTTGTGCATTCTTCCATCACCCATCCGGAGAACTACTGAGATCACACAGCATGTTACAGGGCAGCCCCTGTAGGATGGACCTGTGTAGAAAAAAGGCCCCAATATTCCACTGTATGAAGCTATGAAAGTGAAGCCTGAGGTGTAGTGTATACCTCAAGATTTGAAGATAGAAGAATCATGGCATATGTGGCAAGAAGAGGTACAAGGAGGAAATGGAAGACTTAACAACATCAGAAAACAAGTTTGCACTGAGGATCCAGAGAGTCCAGTAACCCTACAAGAAGACCATCAAGGCTTGCAGATCTGGACCTAGGGAAAGTCTGCTCAAACTAATGAACCAACCAAGGACAACGCATGCAGTAAACCTAGAACTCCTATTCAGATCTAGCCAATGGACAGCATATTCTCCACAGTTGTGTGGGGAGCAGGGACTGACTGCGATATGAACTCTCGTGACCCCAATTTGACCACTTTTCCTTGGTGGGGAGGCCTGGTGGCACTCAGAGGAAGAGTAAGCAGGATATCCAGATGAGACGTAATAGGCTGTGGTCATATGGTGGGGTAGGAGGTCCCCATCTGTCACAGGCCTAGGGGAGGGGAATAGGGTGAAAAAGGGAGGAAGGGAGGAGCGGGAAGATACAAGTGAGGGATAACAACTGAGATTTAAACTGACCAAATTACTTTGAAAAAGAACATCAGAAAACTCAGATATTTACATTACAATTAATAAAATTAGCAAATTACATTTATGAAATAGCAACAAAAATAATGTTATGGGTGGGGTTCACCATAGCATACGGAACTACATTAAAGGGTCACAGCATCAGGAAAGTTGAGAACCACTCTTAGAAAGCTTCAGATTTTGAATATTTTCCCTGCCTCATTTTTGTCTTGTTTTGGTTCAGTGTTTCATCATGGTCTTCACTCTTCCCTTTGGGAATGGAAATATGTATAGTATGTCACTATAGTATAATGTTCCCTTCAAATTTTCAGGGTGTTATGGTTAAGAGATAGCCTTTAGTCTCAGGACTTTTAAATGGTGTTGCTTTAAAGCCTATTAGGATTTTTGAAATTGAACTAAATGGGGTTTTGTTTTGTCTTGTTTTCATTGTGAGGTGTCCACAAGACTATGGCATCCAACTGTTGGAATTTGATTGTAATGTCCTCCATAGGCTCAGGGGGTAATATTTGGTGATGTTTAGATGCTTCAGCCTTGCTAGAGGCTATATATTACTAGGAGGTACTCTAAGAGTTTAAATGCTTAAGCCACTTCCAGTCCCCTCTTTCTGTTTTGTGTTTGTGAGTCAAGATGTAAGCTTTCAGCTTCTTGTTTCTACCAACATGCCTGTGACTTTTTGCTACAATTTTCTGCTATTCTGTCTGGATCCATAAACCAAAAAATACTCTGTGTTCCTTAAGTTATAATGGTTATGGTATTTTATCACAGCAACAGAGAAGTAACTAATCTTAATACTCATGGTTCTGACTCTGAATAAAATCACATTAGCTTCACCTGTCTATATTTTACTTGTTTTAAGGGTGAGAATTATGAATTTTGGTCACTTTACATGTCACAGGGGAAAGCAAAAGTCCTCAATATTTTCTTTTATTATTCAAGGATTATTTTAAGTAGTTTAAATTCTAGAAAATAAAATACACTACTTCATATTTCCTTTCATTCTATCATTGTTTGCATTTATATCTATAAATAAGTTGTGGTTCGCACTGATATGGGATATTCTGAACATATTCATTTACACGGATATGCAAGAAAATTATAATTTTCTCTATTTGGTGATTAAATGAACATTTTTCTCTTGCCTAATTTTGTTGTTTATTTTTCTCCTTGTATACATTTGTTTTATCATGCTTAGATATGCATAAGAAATTTGTTTCTTTAATTCATTAATATTCAACAGCTCACTTCATATTGATGGTTATGATACATATTTAATTGTAAAAGTAGAAGCTCTTAAAATAGCACCTATAACTGTATTCACACTAAAAGTTGGCCAAAGTGAACACTATAAGGAATCATTCTTCTTTTTTTCCTCAACTACACAAATACCTTTCAAAACAAGCCTCCTGTTTTAACTATATAGTCATCACAATAAAATAAAATTAAAAGAATTGGAGAAAATATAAATTTATTCACAATGTGTATATTTTTACTTAGAGTGTTGGAATTACATTTATTTTATTTGTTAATTAAATTAGGGAGGGGATTTAAGACAAGATTTCGTGGTGTAGCCCTCACTGTCCTGTAACTTACTCTGTAGATCAGGCTGGCTTTAAACTCAGAGATCTGCTTTCCTCTGCTTCTCAAGTGCTAATATTAAAGGCATGTGCCACCACTGCCTAGTTGGAATTACCTTTAATAAATATACAAACACATGAAATTAATATTATTTTTAGTTCAGCAAAATGCTCTTTTAAAAATTAATAACAGTTATTATAAGTTCTTCAATGATATTTTATGTGTTTTGTCTTAATTTTCTTTTTTATTTATAGTTTTACATTTATATATATATATATATATATATATATATATATATATATATATACAATATATGTGATGATACTATTACTCCATTTACCTCTGGTATTCTCCCACCTTCATGATCTTTTTTAATTAAGAAATATGAATTCTAGAAAAAATAAATGACATGTTTTGTGATAGTTATTTTTTCTGTTGCTGTGATAAAATGCTATGACCAAGGAAACTTACAGAAGAAAGTTTATTTCAGCTTATGGTTCCAAACATGTAAGAATCTATCATGGCAGGGAAATTTGACAGTAGATGCTTAATTTTATTGTCCTAAAAACTGAAAAGTAAAATCACATACTTCTAACATATAACAACACATGGCACAAACACATACACACATCTATATCTATATCTATATCTATATCTACAAAAGGAGGACTGAAGACATAATGAGAAAATAGTGAACCAAAACATGAACAAAACTGACAACTGAGCAGGGCAAACATTCAAATCATGAGGCTTCATAATCCGTGTCTGAGGTTTTAATTTCAAAGGGCATCCATGACTCTGTCCCTCCACCTTTGCTGTCTGAAATATGAATCTCTCTTTTAGGTTATTTCTAACTCTCATATGAAGCTCTCCTTGGAAGATACCTAACAGTTTTTGAATCTCCAAATTTCTGGGGTTTCCATAGTAACCCAAGCATTATTTCATGTAATGGCCCACAGGTTCATGTAACAGCTATTCAGGGCCTCTTGTCTACCCAAGGACTTTCAAACATGTACTACCCTGTCACATGCTGCCTGACCACAGAGGATCTTTAAAATTATGGAAGAATAGCTTTCCTCTCACATCGTTCATTTCTCTAAAGTTAATACCACATGCATGATACTGTCAAGTTCAGCTGCCTGCTTGGGGTGGACTCAGATTTATTTTTACAAGTTAGAAGCTTAGCTGGGTGAGATCTTGCCCTGTGGTCATTCTCTTCTTTATTTCTTGTAGGGCATGAGGTTCTGCCTTACTGGTGCTAATCTTTGTATTTCTTTTAGCAAAACCTAGTTTAAAGAATTAACATTCCTTGTCTTGTTTTTTTCATAAATCTGCATAAAAGTTATTAATAATAACCATTAAACAGAGTTAATATGATGTTGCTTTGAAATTGCCTCTGTCAAAGTAATTAATCCATTACATTTTAATTAGTCTCAGGTATGTTCTTAGGAAATGATCAGAGAGGGCATATTCTTTGCCAATATATCACAAGAATGGCCTCTATCCCTGTTGCTAATATTGTCTCCCTCTGAAATCTCCTGAGCTGTGCCTACATGCTCTGCATTATATCAGCATTACTGTTTTCTGTGCTCTTAGTAATGACCCTTTAATTTATGCTTACAGAATTCTATAGCGTTTCTAGTTCAAAGTTCCCAACCCTTCTAAATGCCTTTAACAACATGCTGATACTTCATCTGGATGTGATTTTTATTTTATCACTGACCCTTGAGGTCATTGAGTAAGGAGTTGTTTGGTTTCCATGAGTTTGCAGGCTTTCTGTTGTTGAGTTCCAACTTTAATCCATGATAGTCTAATAAGATGCCAGAGGTTATTTTGTATCTGCTGAGGTTTGCCCAGGACTACCATGTCTGGGCATATACCTGAAAAAAGCTCCACCACACAACAAGGACATTTGCTCAACTATATTCATAGCAGCCCTATACATAATAGCCAGAATCTGGAAACAGTCTAGATGTCCCTCAACCAAAGAATGGACAAAGAAAATGTGTTACATTTACACAATGAAATATTGCTCAGGTATTAAAACCAAGGAAATCTTGACATTTGCAGCAAATGGATGGAAGTGGAAATGATCTTCCTGAGTGAGGTAACCCAGACCCAGAAAGAAATGCATGATATATACTCACTTATAAATGGATATTCACCACATAACAAAGGAGAACCACACTACAATACACAGAACTAAAGAAGCTAAATAACAATGAAGACCCTAGGGAGGATGCTTAATTCTCATTTGGAAGGGCAAACAGAAAAGACACCAAAGCAGTTGAAGAGAAGGAACAGGAAGCCTACCATAGAAGTCCTCTGAAAGACACCACCCAGCAGGGGATCCAAGGAGATGCTGAGGCTCATGGTCAAACTTTGGGGTGGATTACAGGGAGTCTTATGGAAGAATAAGGGGATAGAAAGACCTTGAGAAGACAGGAGCTCCACAAGGAGACCAATGGAGCCCACAAATCTGGGTGGAGGACAGAGTTGTTGCAGAGACTGCTTCATCCACCAAGAGCCATACATGGAGAGGACCTAGACCTTACCTCTGCTCAGATGCAGTAGACAGGCAGGATAGTCTCCTTGTGGGGCCCATAATATGGGAAGTAGGGACTACTTCTGACATGGACTCTGGTGCCCACACGTTGAATACTTCTTCCTGGTTGGGTAGCCTACCAGGCCACAGAGGAAGAGGATACATGCAGCCCAGATGAGACGTCATAGGCTGAGGTCAGATGTTATAGGAGGAGTGCTCCACATTTCTGACGACTAAGGGAGGGTGTGAGGAGGGATGAGCAAGGGAGGGTGGGTTTGGGATGTAAAATTAACAAATTAAATAAAAAAGAGCTTGTGAGGCTAAATTAAATGATCATGAGTTTAAAGCTAGCTTGACAAACTGCTGTCTCAGCTTTACCTCCAACATAAACTAATACATCATAAAAAATAGTATGAAATTTTAGGTGAGAACATAAAGTTAAAATCGTCTTTTTATCAAGTGAAGAATTCTTCTAAAATGCCATGTCCACAAGGGGCAATAATTGGCAAAGCTGTCAGTACTGGGCTTGGTCATTGACCTGACCATGAATACGCTGATTCAGAGATTGAGAAATAGCTTTAATTATCTGTGAATGGATTCAAATTATTTTTGTTTGGGCTATCTCCCATTCATAATCTCCAAATGCTTACTAATGTTCTCCATTTCGTTCTATGAGGAACTTCAGAATTCCTCCTTCGGGACCATGTGGCTCTATACCTATCCCATAGCGATTCTCCTCCTCCTTCCTCTATCCCATGTCTCTTCCCTCTCCCAATGTTCTCTCTGTCTTAAAAAGCCATTAAACATTAGCCATGCCTATCCCATTTGCCTGCCCAGGTATACTGACTTTTTACTGGTCAAACAGGAATAAGGTTTTAGGCAAGGTTGCACAGCAATATTTCAGGTACATTAAAAGACAGAAAGCAGTAATTAGCATCAACATACATCAGATGAACCTCTAACAAGGTTTTGAACAGAATTATAATACCAGATATAACATTCCTTCCTGTGAAGCAATTCTAAACTCCAATCAGAAACCAATTGGCTACTAAATAAGTCATGTGACTATTAAACCATCTTAGACGGGAGGTTGTTATTTTAGTATGCATGGTCTAACAATAGAAAAGACCATTCAAGTCTTTTTTCCTGCAGCAGAACCATAGCATCTTCAAGCACTATGGAAGCTAGCCATCAGGAAGTTTTCTGGTCAGTTCAAGATTGATTTCTCTATGTCCTGGAGCCAAAGAGCATGGAGTCTTCAGGAACAACATCTCATCATATTGTTATGGTGGATAGCCAAGGGCAATGGCAATAGCCTGTATTTTTTTAAGACCTCAAATTATTCTCTGACCAAACTCATAAGGAAGTGTATATGCTTTAAAAGCAATTTTCATTTAATAACACATTCATTCTGAAAGGTACAATGTCAAGTCATGCAAAGTAATGCCCTTTGAACCGTTAAATTGTTAAGTTATATTTTGAAATTAACTTTGCTCACTAGTTGTTTTTCATAAAGCTTTTTATGACATCCTTAGTTTTAGATGACCCACTGCCATGTCTCACATGTCTTTCAGGTTGACATGATTGGGTCTATGAGGAATAAAGAAAGGCAGACACACAAACAGAAAAGCTGGGATCAGGTGGGCTGTGTAATCCCCAACAGCATACCAGAAACTTGGCACACTTACTATATACAGCATGGACAAAAAGGAGGAGGGTTTGCCAACTTCGGGAGGGGAACAGTCTCAGGCTATCGTAATCTTGGATTAGGATGCTGCAGTGGATTATTTTTTGCATAAACTATCAATATATATAGTCAGAATAGGAGAAAACCTTGCCATTCCTCTGAGCCTGACCAAGGAGAAAACATGTTATTTTCTAGGCATTGGAGTCCTCGACACGTACATAATACTCATTAACTTGAGATTTCATCTACTCTTAAAAACCTTTTCCCCATTGCTGTACCATTACTTAGTTACTTACTAGTTTGCTTCTATCATCTTCCTCTGTTTCACATGTATTTTATTGAGTCTCAAAGGCTTGCTTTCTTCAGCTTGCTTTCTTTTAGTCTCTCTCTCTCTCTCTCTCTCTCTCTCTCTCTCTCTCTCTCTCTCTCTTTCTCTTTCCTGCCCTCCCTCTCTAATGTTCTCATTAACTAATCCTATGCTTTTTTATTTTATTAATTTAGTTTTTAAAAGAATTTTGTCCATGAGTACCATATTTGCATCATTTCCACTTCTCCATCTTTCCTGGGCAATTGCTTCCATGCCCTCGTGTCTGTCTCAAATCTAAGACCCTTTCTTATTTAACTGCTATTTTTAAATATCACCACCCCCTGCTGAGTCCATTGTTGCTTATATGCACATGTTTTTTATGGCTGGCTGCTTGGATTGGATAACACATCACAAAGCTCGTCACAGAAGACAACAACTGATTCTTCCTCTTTCTGCAGACACTGGTTGTAGCTCCTCATCTAGCAGTGAGGCCTTGTGAAATTTTTCCTATCCATAGTAGCATGTCTTTTGTTGTTATTATGCAACAAGTATTGCTTAGGCAACCATATTTCATGTGTGCAGCTTTATTATCGTGTCTAGAAGATATTTTATCATACTTTATATATAAACTTAAACTCCCGACTTAATGATATTACTTTTTCTTTGCTCTCTTAGTTGAGGTACTCAGTTATCACTGATGTATATCATGAGCACCTAACTTGACGATGTTTTGTTATTTTCCTACTACTTGTTATTCTTTTTTTTTTTTTTTGAGAATTCCATAATGAGCGCAATGCATTTTGATCAAATCCAGCTTTAATTGTTCTCCTATCCTGCTCCTTTGTGACCCCCAACATCCCTTGTCCTCTCAAATTCATGCTCTCTTCTCTTATTATAATTGCATGCATGCATATAAATGTATTTAGGACTGATATCTGGGACATGGATAACACAACAGAGGGCTCTTCTCAGATGAAAAATGACTCACTAACCTTTAAGGTTCCTGTGGTTCCACACTTAGTGTTATGGTTCTTACCTTATGAGACCTTCCCATGTCCATACTGGAATGTTGAGTGATGTTGCCTTTTGTCTGTCTTGTTTAGGGAGCTATAGCTGTTGTTGAGTTCATGATTGCAACACCCTTTCCATGTCCAGAAACTGGCTTGCTACAGCCAGTAGTGAATAGATTTCATTAGGGAACACATCTCCTTATATTTGAGGTGTGAATACATTAAATTTCCTAGTAATGACAATGTGTAGGAACATAGTGTCCTTTTGTATTCAAATATCTACTAGTGCAAAATTAGTAACACAAGCCAGCACAGTGTTCATTCCATTGCTATCAGGATTTACATATTTTTGCCACTGAGTTTTAATTTTTCACTTAACTTTAGGTTTTCTCCAAATGTCACCTTTGCTAGGAAGTTTTTTACGGTTGCTCTGTAGAAATTCATCCTTGATTTCTCTGATCTAATCACTTATACAGAGAATTTGTTTCTTGTTCATTTATTTAGTTCTTTGTGGATCATCATTTAAACTTCCAGTATTTGATCCCTTATATTTACAATATTCTCGGTCCTAAAGTACTTATGGACCTATTACAGGTCCTCAGTAATAGTTGACAATGAAGTGGTTCTTCATTTACTCTTAAATTAAGGCCAAGCATGCAGCTGGAGGCCATCTGTGACCTTGTGACTTTCCATGCCTTTTTTATTTACTGCCTTCAGACTCACTGGCCTGAACATGCCAAGCTCTTCCCAGATTTTGTGTCATTCTTTCTGACTGGGATACTGTCCCCATATCTTTGTTTGGATGTCCTTCTCATCCTTCCAAGCTCGATCAAATATCCTATCTTTGTAGTGGCTTTTCCTGGCATTTCAAACTAAAATAGCCCCTGTCTGTGCTTGCCCTTGTTTTGACATCTATTTATTTATTTATTTATTTATTTATTTATTTATTCATTTGCAGATAATTTGGCACAATTACAAGAGCATAATTGTGAATTTTATTGGTCTTTTCTTAATTGGTAGGCACTCAGATAGAAAGGTATATTAACTAATAAGGAAACAATAATAATAATAGCTACCTTTTGTTGAGCTCTTAATAATCACTAAGTGGTAGCTACTATAACTTCACTTTAACTTCTACCTCCTTAGAATTATAATATTTTAATATCCTTGCTTTACTAAATAACAAGTTATGGCGTAAGAAATACAGCCAGGTACCTGTCCAAAGTCACATAGGTCTTAATTAGTAAAATACAAAGTCAGTTACCACCAGTGCCCACTCTTCTTAATATTCAAATACTCAATACCCAGAATGCCTGTATAGTAAGACTTAAATTCACTTTAGCATGGCAGATTGCTTCCCCTCTGGCACATAAGTTCAGCAGTAGAAGAGGCATATCAGAAAATTTGAATATAGTAATCATATATAGAGAAGCAAGCATATGGTCTGTTAAAGGATGAGAAGGCCTATATGATTGCTGAAGGTCTTCATTTGATGAAATATCTCAAAAGAAAAGATGGTAGATCTTCTGCAGGATTTTCATCCTACCCTGATTGTAGTGATAGGAAAGATTGTGTACTATACACATAGCCATTGATCCTGAGTAATCTGTTTTCAAAGCTCTTCCCATTCAGAGTGTTGTCGCAGCTGATATGTTAGTGCTTCCTGGACCAGGTGCACTGATTGTAACATTGAGATTATGCCAGCATTTACTTCATGAATTGTGAAGAATTTGTTTAAAAGTCACTAAAACTTATAAAGCCAACACATGGGCCAAACATACTATTGTCTGCCTTCTCGACATTTTCTCTTTGAGATTCACTGCATCCTAGTAAAGTTCATTATTGTTATAGATACAAATAAGAAGCTCAAAGAAATAAAATGACTTATCCTTTACTTACAGTTGGCAAGGCTAAGTTAAAATCCACGAGTCTGGCTTCAGACTTGAGGATGTAGAAACACCTTGTATGGCATATAATTTGCTAAACATGAAGATGTGTTTATTATGGAATACCATTCACTCTAACACAATTGCATAGTTTTTCAAGGCAGCATCTGCCTGCCCTTTGAAACCCAGGACAGAACTACGTCCTTAAGGAGTACAAAGTGATTCAGAATTTGGATTGTTGTGAATGTTTTGACATTGTTCACAGACTAATTTCATCATATGGCTATGAGACAAACATCCCTGTTTTTTAATTTTCCAGAAGTCAGTGACCTTTGAGATTATGTCAATGACTTTTATTGAGAGGACGTAGCCCAAATAATATATACCTGTGAGTGATTCTGGAGACATGGTATATTTTGTCTTTTGAATGGATTTTCCCTCTCTCCACACATGAAATCTGTACCTACTACTAATTCTGCATCTTTCTTCTGGGCTACCTAGTCCAGGAGGCATAGAGGGCTCTATCTAGCTCCTCCTTACAACTTCTGCCTTATTAAAATTTCCTACTCTACGTAGTTTGAGTCAGGAATTGCCTATTTCTGTTCTCACTCTTCAGATCCCTCAGACTCCTCTAATTTTTCTTTTAATCATTCTTTAAAATTTGGGCCCCACTCTATCTAGAACCAGCCTCTCTCCTCCATCTCCTGCAAGCCCATATTTTCCTTTACCTCTCACCCTAGTGACTATTTCATACAGTATCAATCTGAGATTCTTAGTCTAGATTTTTCTGTAAGGGAAGCTGACTAGTACAACCTGCTTTTGCTTTTATTCACTCATCAAAACCATTGGTAAACTCTTACCAAGAAGGAAGATGATTTGACTAACTATCGAGGAGGTATTTACCTTTTCTCTCAGCTAATACAATCTGGGAAAAACATCTAAGTTACCAATTGCTTTCCAATTCCCTAGTACCTACACAATGGCCTCTTATTTCCTAAAGGATAGGTTCTTCTTTTATGTCTTTGGGAAATTACTATATAGGGTACACAAGTGTATCAAATGGTAATGATGGACTATGTGAGAAAGAAGCTCTTTTTCCATTCTCTCATGAATCTATATATTTATTATCTCAGTAGCACCTGTGCTAAAAATCCTCTATGTCTTCTATATCTATTTTTCAAGACCATTAGTCACCCTTAGAACATGTGACCTCCAGTCACTTTGATATATAAACATCACAAAGACACAACAAAGAAAGAGAATTTCAGACCAATTTCTCTTATGAACATTGATGCAAAAATACTCAGTAAAATACTTGCAAACCGAATCCAAGAACACATCAAAGATATCATTCACTATGACCAGGTAGCCTTCATTCCAGGCATGCAGACATGGTTTAATATAGGGAAATCCATCAGTGTAATGCACCAAATAAACAAACTGAAAGAAAAAAAACCACATGAGCATCCTCTTAGATGCAGAAAAAGCATTTGATAAAATCTAACACCCATTCATGTTTAAAGTCTTGAAGAGATCAGGGATACAAGGCACATACCTCAACTTAATAAAGGCTATATACAGCAAGCCAATAGCCAAAATCAAACTAAATGGAGAGATACTCTAAGAAATTCCTCTAAAATTGAGGACCAGGCAAGGCTGTCCACTCTCTCTATATCTCTTCAATATAGCACTTGAAATTCCAGCCAGAGCAATAAGATAACAAAAGGAGATCAAGGGGATCCAAATGGGAAAGGAGGAAGTCAAATTATCTTTATTTGCATATGGTATGGTAGTGTACATCTGTGACACCCAGAATTCCACTAGAGAACTCCTTACAGCTGATAAACACCTTCAGCAAAATGGCTGGATACAAAATTAACTCAAAAATGTCAGTAGCCTTCCTATATACAAATGACAATCATGCTGAGAAAGAAATTAGGAAAACTACACCCTTCATGATATTCACAACAGCTACAAATAATACAAAATATCTAGGAGTAATGCTAAACAAGCAAGTAAAGGACATGTTTGAAAAAAAACTTCAAATATCTGAAGAAAGAGGTTGAAGATGAAGTCAGAAGATGAAACGATCTCCCTTGTTCGTGGATAAGGAGAATTAACATAGTAAAAATGGCCATCTTACCAAAAGCAATTTACATATTCAATGAAATCCCTATCAAAATAGCTACACATTTTTTAAAGACATTGAAAAATCAATTCTCAACTTCATATGGAAAAACAAAAAAACCCAGAATTACTAAAATGATCCTGTACAATAAAAGTTCCTTCAGAGGAATCTCCATACCTGATCTCAAGCTGTACTATAGAGCAACAGTAATTAAAACAGCATGGCACTGGCACAGCAATAAGCTGGTTGATCAATGGAATTGAATCGAAGTCTTAAAAATGAACCCACACACATATGGTTACATGAGTTTCTACAAAGAAACCAAATCTATTCAATGGATAAAAGATAGCATCTTCAACAAATGGTGCTGGTCTAACTAGATGTCTACATGTAGAAAAACGCAATTAGATCCATATTTATCACCATGCACAAAACTCAGGTCCAAGTGGATTAAAGACCTCAAAATAAAACCAGAGACACTAAATCTGTAAGAAGAAAAAGTGGGAAAGAGCTTTGAACTCATTGGAACAGAAAACAACTTCCTGAACAGGACACCAACAGCCCAGGCCTTAAGGTCAACAATCAATAAATGGAACCTCATGAGGCTGAGAAGCTTCTGTAAAGCAGAAGACACTATCAACAGAACAAAGCAACAGCCTACAGACTGGGAAAAGATCTTCACCAACCCTACATCTGACAAAGGTCTAATATCCAAAATATATAAAGAACTCAAGAAATTAAACATCACCAAATCAAATAACCCAATAGAAATGGGGCTCAGAACTAAAGAGAGAATTCTCAACAGAGGAATATTGAATGGCTGAGAAACATTTAAAGAAATGCTCAATGTCTTTAACCTTCAGGGAAATGCAAAACAAAACAACTCTGAGATTCCATCTTACACCCATCAGAATGGCTAAGATCAAAAATTCAAGTGACACCACATGCTGGCGAGGATGTGGAGAGAGAGGAACACTCCTACATTGCCGGAGGGAATGCAAACTTGTACAACCACTTTGGAAATCTATCTGGTGCTATCTCAGAAAACTGGGAATAGGCTTCCTCAAGACCCAGTTATTCCACTCCTTGGAATATACCCAGAAGATGCTCCACACACAACAAGCCACAACAAGCACATATGCTCAATCATGTTCATAGTGGCCTTATTCATAATAGCCAGAACATGGAAACAGCCTAAATATCCCTCAGTCAAAGAATGGATAAAGAAACTGTAGTACATTTAAACAATGGAATGCTACTCAGCTATTAAAAACAAGGAAAACCCAAAATTTGTAGACAAATGGATGGAACTAAAAATCATCATAATGAGTGAGTTAACCCAGAAGCAGAAAGACTCACATGGTATATACTCACTTATAATTGGATACTAGTCCAAGAGGCATGTCCCATGAAAGTCTTCACTTATCAGAAGATAGGGATAGATGTGAGCACATTCTATTGGAACTCTAGGTGAGAGAAATAGGGAAGAATGGGGAAATGGAAGGACCCAGAGGATCCTAGAAACCTTCAAGAAGAACATCATGATGGGTGGATCTGGGACCAGGCCTTCTGCTGAAACTACTGTACCAACCAAGGACAATACATGTAGTAAACGTTGAATGCTTACCCAGATCTAGCCAATGGACAGGATATTCTCCACAGTTAAGTAGAGAGTGGGGACTGACTCTGACATGAACTCTGGTGTCCCATATTTGACAACTTCTCCTTGGTGGGGAGGCCTGGTGTCACTCAGAGGAAGTATAATCAGGCTACCTACATGAGACTTGATAGGCTGTGACCATATAATGCAGGAGTAGGTCCCTCTCAGTCATAGATCTCGAGGAAGGGAATAGGGTGAAAGCAGGAGGGAGGGAGAAATGGGAGGATACAAGGGATGGGGTAACAATTGAGTTGTAACTGAATAAATTAATTTTAAAAAGATCATGTGACCTCTATTTTATTTAATAATTTTTATCCTTTACCATATGTTTTCTCAAGATCATGAGGAACGCTGGAAAAGGTTATATCAGCTTGTCACTTTGCATGCAATTCTGACAAAAGTTTAGGTTGATATTTGTCTTTTATAATGTCATTCTTAAGTGTTTGTCTTTTTCTTCTTTTTCCCATAGACATGGCAAATAATGTACCCTCTGATATTGTCTGACGTCATTTAATTTCCTCTCTACTTAATATGTTTATCTCCTTTTCTCCAGTCATTGCTAACACAGTGCTCCTTTGTTTAAGTTACTGGCTGCTTGCTTCTCCCATATTTCTTTCACCGTCACCTTCAGATTTTATATAACTTTTAGTATGAAAAAATTGCAAATAAATATATGTGTTTATGTTTTTAGTGATTCTTTAGTGTTCCCCCCATTCCAAGATTTGCTCAATTGTTTGTAGTTATTCTCTGAAGAACATTAAGTATGATATTTATTTTAAGCCAATTTATATCACCATTTAATTTCTTCATTAATTCTCATCAACTATATATCTAGCAAATATTTCACAAGAGTGTTTTATGGACATTTAAGAATAATGTTATGAAGAACAAATTTTCTATATACTTTTCTAGTTATACATTTATTAGCTACAGTCACACAATTTGTAAAGTTCTTCCAATTCCCCCCAAATTCTAGAACTAACACAACTTGCTTTTTGATATTCTTTGCATTCCCCACCTTATAGACTCCTCAGTAAAAGATTGCTACAAGAAATGTTTATCAATCTTCTAACATCATTCCTCTCCTCCTTCTCCTCCCCCCTCCTCCTTCTTGATCTTTTTAAGACAGGGTTTATCTGTGTAGCCTTGGCTGTGTTGGACTCATTTTGTAGACCAGGTTGGCCTTGAACTCACAGAGATCTGCCTGCTTCTGCCACCCTGGGTGCTTGGATTAAAGGAGTGAGCCACTATGCCAGGCTGACACCTGACATTTTTTATCATACCATATATCCTTCTTTTTAGGTACACCTAACAATGGAAAACTATGATCCAAAACAAACAAACAAAAACCAAAAACAAATTTGTCCTTTTCTGTTTTTATAAATATCCTAGTCTGTAAATAGACAATGTGTTTGTTCAGTTTTGAACTAGAGACTCTCCTCCACAGGTCCTTTCCCCTAATACAGCCTATACTGCTATTGAGTTACCTGTCCACTGTATTACTTTCTTTATATACTTTATATAAAATTAAGTGAATATTTTTCACTTATATAGCTATAAATTTCTGTTTGTATTTCCTCTGCATCACAGAAGTTTTGGTTACTACTTCATTTTTTTTAACGTTTAATATTTATTTAATTTTTTACTTGGTTCCTTCTTTGTGTTACTTAGTATCATTTATATTATAATTGTTTATAATTATTTAGTAATATAATAGTTTTACATGTGTGTGAATTTCTCATATTTTCTTCTGTTACTGAGCTCTAATTTAATTCCAGTGTTCAATATGAAATTAAATGATAAGATGCTTTCTAATGGCAAGTCTTATCATTCCAGGAAACATATGATATTTCTTTCTGGTAATTGGGGCAGAAAGCCCACTCTCCTGGACAAATTTGCATAATGTATATATTTTGTCAGACTAAACTGAATGAAGGAAAACAGTAGTAATTTTGTGTTGAAGTGCCACAGATTTTCACTAATTTTTCTATGTTTTACCATAATTTTGTTGAGTTTGTTGATCACATGTATATTCATGTCTTTAGGGCATGTTTGAGACTTCAGATGCTTCTGTATATAAGATATATTTTACATGTTATGTTCACTTCTCCGGAAACTAATTCATACTGCTTCTTATATCATGATTTCGGAAGTTCAATTTCACCTTTATGTGTGAATAAACTTTTATAAGAAGAAGAAACTTGTTTCATAGAAGACTCCATAGTAGATCTAATTTTCTAAGGCAATTTTCTTCATATCAGATTAGAAACAGCTGCTTTTACCAAGAGTAAGATAGTTTCTATTTATTATAATAGAATTCTATAGATGAAAGAATCAATAGTCTAAATTTTTAATGGACCAAACTAAATCTAAGTGCAAACATCTTGGGTTAAATGCAACTGCTTTAAATAATTTCATTATAATTATCTTCAGGTATACTTTCAGAATAAAATCTCTCAATTATAAAAGTAATTGCAGCTATTATGCTTATTGATACTTAAAAATATTCTTTGTTTTCTTTCTATTGCTAAGATAAAATACTCTGACAATTACAGTTTGGGGGCAGGGATTATTTCAGCTCAACATCCATTTATGGGTCATTATTGTGGCGAAGTCAAGTTGGACTTTATTTAAATCATCACATAGCCACATAACACCAATAGTCAAGAGCAGAGGGGAATAAATTAATGCATATTTACTAAGCTCAGCTTGATTTCTCCAGAATTATAAAATTCAGGATCCCCTGGCTAAGGAACAGTGTCACCCAGAGTGGAGAGCTCTCATTTTCAATCTATTTAGGAAAATCCCTCAGCAGTTTGCCCACAGGCTAACCTAATCTAAACAATTTCTCTTTGAGATTCCTTTCCTAATTAATTAAATATTTGTGTAAAATTGATTATCAAAACTAACAATCATGGTTCTGGAGAGATGACACAGAAATAAGAGCACTGACTGTTTTCTAGTGGAACTGGGTTTGATTTTTAGCACCCACATGACAGCTCACACTCATAAGTCCAGTACCAGAGAAGCAGGAACTAACATACAAATGATGCCAACATGTATATATAAGCAAATACCTATACACATATGATAATAAAAATAAATTTAAAATTCCAAAACCCTACTATCACACTAATCTATTTAAAATACAGCCTTAAACCCTGTCCCCAAACAACAAACTTCAAAAACTTTAAAAGAGCAGTTTTATAATCTTTGGATATCATCTTTCAACTGATTACTAGTCTATTATTTGTTGAGCATGTTGAGATAATTATGCACACCTTATCTTTGGTAACATCTTTAAAAGAACTAAATATAGCAGAGCAATAGTTAAAGACATCAATTTTTAAGAGGCACTTAGTACAAAAAAGAGTGAGAAGATAGAGAATAAGGTTAATTGTAGTCTCAATATGTTTGTCTGTAAGTGGTATGTGACTAACCTATCAGATGTGCTGGTAGAGCTATCATCTTATAATGTTGAGTGTATGGTGGGCCAGGTGGCATATACCTTTAATCCCAGCACTTAGAAAGCAGAGACAGGCCAATCTCTGTGAGGCCACCCTGGACAACAAAGCAAGTCCAGAACTGCCAGGACTACAAGGAAATCCTGTCTTGGAAATCCATAAGAAAGAAAGAAAGAAAGAAAGAGAAAGAGAAAGAGAGAAAGAGAGAAAGTTGAGTGTACATGAAAAATAATAGGTATATACATTTTATTTTGCAATCATTTCATTTATAACTTGACTATATGCCAGCAGAGATTACAGTGCTTTAGTAGCAATTTCATATTCTTCTAAACCACTGATCTTTTCATAGAAAAAATAAATCAAACAAGAGAAGGAAAAAAGTAGGAGTGTAATTTTGCCATTGTTCTGGAAAGCTTTCTCTGGGCTCTATAATCACTAATATGTTTCTAAGAAATACAATTTAATATTTTTCTATTTGTTTCCATGGCTACTCAATAAATAAATAGAATTAATTATGATTATTAATATTTACTAAATTGTGAACTTTATATTGTTACACAAGATACTGACTTTATTTTATTGAATTGAGCATTAAAAATAAGAGAACACAAGAAATAACGGACTGCTTTGCTCAGTGTATAAAGTGTTTACTTTGCAAATATGAGGACATGAGTTTGAAACTTAAGCACTCATGAAAAAGGCCAGACACAGGGAAGCATGACATGTCTACAACTGGGCAGTGGAGAAAGGTGGATCTTAGGGGTTTTCTGACCATATGTTTTGTCAAGTTTATGAGCTCCAGGTTCATGAGAGACCATGTGCTGAAAGGAAATAGAAATAATGTGAAGTAAGATTAAGGAATTTATCAGTTGTCTGCCTCTGGAGTCCACATATGTATATATTGTTGGGAATACAAACATTCATGAATGAAGTGTATAAGCACACACTCACCTCTGTGGATGTATGTGTATCATGTACAGGGACAGGATGGTTATTGTAGGTAAGTATGATAAAAGTTCACTATATATATACACATATTAAAATGCCATAATGAAACTCAATATCATGTGTAATTAACATATGTCAATAAAAACAAAAATACAGGATTAAAGAAATGGCTTAGAGGTTACAAGCACTGTCTGCTCTTTGATAGGCCCTAGGTTTAGTTCCCAGCACCCACATAATGGCTTCAGGTCTTCTAGGGAACGGGCGTACAAGAGAGTCAAACACTTACAAATTGACACAAACTAGCACTGCATGGAAAGAGGTAGCTACAATTGAGGAATGACGCTGATAAGATTGAGTGTATTTTCATGACTGATAATTGATGAGGGAAATATCAGTCCACTGTGGGTGATACATCCCTAGGCTGGTGGATTTGGGCTATATAAGAAAGCTTCCTGAGCATGAGTCAGAAAGCAAGCAAGCAAGCAAGCATGTCCTCCATTGTTTCTACTACAATTCCTGCTTGAATCCTGTCCTGATGACTTGTGACCTAGAAAGGGAAGCCAAATAAAGACTTTGCTTCGGACAGTGTTTTATTTTTTAATTTTTATTTATTATAATGTATTCACCTTATATCCTGATTGTTATCCCCTTCCTCTTCTCTTCCCATTCCTACTTTCCTTCCTTCTTTGGCTCTATTCCCCTCCACTAGACCTCTGACAGAAGGGGACCTCCTCCCCCACCATATGACAACAGCTTATCAGGACTCATCCAGATAGCCTGCTTCCCCTTCTTCTGAGTGTCTGCCAGGCCTCCCAACCAAGGAGAAGTGATAAAATTGGGGGGATGAGAGTTCATGTAAGAGGCAGTTCCCACTCTCCCCACAACTGTTCATTGCCTATATCTGGACTGAGGGTCTAGTTTTACTGCATGTGTTGTCCTTGGTTGATGCAACAGTTTGTGCAGCCCGCCCTGGGTCCAGATCCATTGGCATTGATGGTCTCCTTGTGGGGCTTCTGATAGTAAGAACATGATCTATTTTGCTTCTTTCTTGTAATAAATCACTGACCCAGATCATGTTCTTACTATCATATTTTTTTTGCTCACAATTTAACATGTATTTAAAATTCTAGGGGTTTTTATTGCTTTTCTTTATGCTTGTTAACAAACTTGCATGATTTTAGAATTGTCTGCTCCTACTTTATTTTTCCGTAATGCCTACATATTGTATATGTAAAATAGGTAAAAATGAACTTTCCCAGAAAAAATATCTAACTCATTATAGTTGTATACTGCTAATAGCAAGGGCAAACTTGATACTTTAAACAACATACAGTTACCTCGCAATATCTGTGGAACAGGAATTTGAGTATGGCTCTGTCATCTGTTTCAATTTATCACAAAGCTGCAATCAAAATGTTCATCAGGGCTTTTATGGAAACTTGTCTAGGAACAAATTTACTTTCAATATCCTTCATGTGTCGTTAAAGTTTATTTTCTTGCAATTATATTATTAAAGATGGCAGACGTCTTATTAGCTATTAGCTTGAAGTATCCACTGCAATATTGGGACACCTTACAGAGAGCCTTATCCCATAGACTTACTCAAAATGTCTACTTACTTCACAACCCCAAAAAGAGAGTGTTTGTAATATGTCTATCAGATATATTGGGTCGGAAGGCTGAAGATGATGCTCCAACATTATAAAGAGTGTTGGGTGGCTGTTCAGACAGCAAACTGTCTCTGTCATCTTCTCATTTGGGAAGCTGCTAACCTGCACTTCCTGTATACTCAGGTAATTAATTTTATTCCTTCTCAAGTCTCTGATGGGATTGAAGACCAAGTAGTTTAGTTTTACAATTAACATTATTTATTTAAGGATTAAGATATTTTTAGGTCTAGATAGATGTTTTAAGTTGATAATGATGAGATATGATAGTTATTGATTTACATTCAGAATCTTAGACATACCAAGATAGGAAAGATGGTTTCTTCAAGGTTGCCAAATACAAATAGCCGAAACACATGAATGTAACATTTATATAATTCCTGAATGTGTCATGGCTCTTCTTGCAGTAGGTAATTCATTGTACATATGTGCAATAATATAAATGTATATGTAAAAAATTAATAAAAAACAAAAAAGGAGAAAGAATTACTGATAAAGTTTTATACAATGCAACATAGTCACAGGACATATACTTCCTAACCTTTGTTATACATTCTACTTTATTTCTGTTGCTGTAATAAACAGTACAACTCATCTGTTAGATCCATTTGATTCATGGCATTGGTTAGTGATGTTATTTGGGGAGGCCTGGTGGCACTCAGAGGAAGGATAGCAGGCTACCAAGAAGAGACTTGATACCCTATGAGCATATATAGGGGGAGGAGGTCCCCCTCAGTCACATTCATAAGGGAGAGGAGTAAGGGGAAAACAGGAGGGAGGGAGGAATGGGAGGGTACAGGGGATGGGATAGCAATTGAGATGTAATATGAATGAATTAATAAAATATATTAAAAAATAAACAGCACAACTCAAAGGAAGCTGGGGTTATTTTGGCAATTAGCTTACAGTCCATAACCAAAAGAAATCAAGCTGAGAGCTCCACAGGAACCAAAACAGACATCTTAGAGGAACTTTGCTTAATGTTTTGCTTCCTCTGGCTTTCTCAGCTTGCACTCTTATACAACCTAGCCCTACATGCATAAGAATGGTACCACTCAGACTGGAATGGGCCCTTCCACAATAATTAATCAAGATTAATCAAGACATATTCCTGGTAGAAATACCCACAGGCCAATCTGATATAGGCAATTCTGAAGTTGAGGTTCTCTCTTCCCATGTGAATCAAATTTGTCAAATTTAGAATAAAAATCAATTAGTATGTAATATATTCATACCATTGATAGCCAATGGTCTTTGCAAAGACAAATCACATTAGAATGAAGTCATAAATTCTGTAACCAGTGAAGAAAATTGTATAGCTTCATGAAAATCAGGGGTTAGATGACATCAGAGAGTACATTAAGGTGTATTTAATGCATGAATTTTGTGAGAATTATCTTTTACATAAGAGACTTTATATTCTTCTGCATAGGGACAATGCATCATATATCTTTCCACAATCAGTCATTGTAGCCATGTTAACCAATCACCTTATAAAAGTCACCAAGCATTCCTAAATTCCATTTTATTTCAGGACCATAAATAGGGTTGTAACATTTAGTCACAAATTCAAATACTGAACAATTAAGCTCTATTATCAGAATGAACCCAATGAATTCTGTGAAACATACTTATCTTCCTAATCTTCTGGGCTTATGCAACCTTCTCGCTGGAGTTTGGACCTTTTCATAGAGGAGATTAAAAAGGAGATGACTGGCATGTGCCTTTTCAGTGTTTTCTTTTTTAAGCCTTCTTATCTTGAGTTTTTCCTGGTCTCAATACTTTGCCTGTCTAATATGGATTATACAGTTCACTCATTTTCTGAAACTCTGTCCTACGTGTTTGCAATGAAGGACACTCTCTTCATGATATCAAGGACAGAGCTTTTACAGAGGTATCTAGGAAAATGGAATCAATTTTTTTTTATCACATTTTCACAGTATGTTCAATTATATAAGTACCATTTTCAGTAAAGTCTTCATGTTCTTCATAAATGATACACTCTAGCTTTTATAAACAAACTATTATAGCTTCTCGCTCAATCCTTCTTTATAATCACCTAGTCTCAACCAGCATCCATGTATTTCAAATGCTTTTAATTTTCAGTGTATTAAGTAAAATGGCTTAGTACTAATATTTTAGGTATTTTCAAATAAGAGAAGTATCACTGAATATCCTAAATTACATTTACAATGAAAGATGCTTCATGTTAGTGATTCAGATCTTGACAACGTAGGCAAGATATTCATTTATTTAATGTTTCTACCCTTATTTTGACACAAATGAATAATAGCACAGCCAAAGTAGTGTAAAATTATTCAACAAAGTAGAAAAAATTCAATAATAACTACCTACAAGATGTAATTCTTAAGCTCATTTTAGCTTTCTTAATCTGAAATTTGCATAAGAGGTTGTGAAAAGCTTACTGCATTTTTCCATTACCATCCTTTATTTATTTTGATTTTTCTTCAATAAAAAGTGGCAAAATTAATAGATGTATTTTTATCCCCCATGAGCCTTCAGGAACAAAAAAGATATAGAACATGGAGACGTTAGAATAGTAAGTATTGTCATCAATATATACCCTATTGTAACAGAAATTAGAGAATCAGACAATATATACTATAAAATAACATAAAGAAGGCAATGTCAAATTGCTATATGCTCAATACATCTATTCTTAGGCTTGATTACATTTAAAACACAAAAAGTAGCTTGATGAATTTAAAAGAATCAGAACACAGTTGCTGAGAAGTCTCTGTTCTGCTTCATTCTGTTTTCATTTTCTAGACTTCAGTTTTTATCTGCAAAATTAAATGATTAAGTTTATCGTGATTAAGTCACTAGATGTTCACAGTATGACTTTAAAATAAGTTTGACTTATCTTGATATACCCAATGGCATAATATTTTATTGACTTTTATTTTATTTATATATTTAAATTTAAATATCATTGATATCTTAATTATGAAGCCAAATAATTTGCGATTATTGCATACATTTGTACTTACCATTCTAAGACAATCATTAGATCATAATATGAGCTCATTAACAAAGACAAACATAGCTTAAAAGTTAAAGGTTAAAAAAAAATCCAAAAATGAATGTAGAAATAAATTGGATGTAGGAAAACTCACATATGATAAAATAGACATGAAACAACAAGTTATTATAAACATGGAAATAATACTATTACATATCTATAAAGGAAAAACTTAAAGAAAATATTACTGTTGTAAATAGATATCCAGAAAATGTTGTTTTACCCATAAAACAAACAGTACTACACCGAAAGAGAATAATATAGACACAATAATAATGGGTATCTTTGACATCTCAGCATCATAAATAGATCATCCAGATAAAATATCAATAAAGGAGACTCAGTTAATTGTGTTATAAATTAAAGGGATTTAATGGAAATGTAGAAGATAGTCCATCAACAACTGTGAAATATACAACTTTTTTCCAAAATCAATCACACTGTAAGTTATGAAACAGCTATTTTTAAATAGAAAAACATCAAACTAGTTCTTGGTGCAGAGCCAGGATCCACCTAACACTATCATCTCAGTATCCCTAAACTTATTTCTTGTCTTGCTTGCAGGAGCCCCTACTGCTACCATACCTTTATTCTAGGTAACTATATCTCTAAGTACAGACCTAGCTTGGCTCTTTACTACCAACTCACTCAGCCCTCTTTTCTAGTCCATCTCCACTCCATGGGGTCAGGAGCTGATCCTCAGAAACACTTTCTATCAGGGATCCCCAGTGACCACATTGAGCATGTACTCAGGTAGGTAATTTTCACTATCCTTTTTGTCCTTCATTAAAAGCACTTTAGAATTTTCTTTGTGCTATTGCAACCTGCCTGAGTGAGGCACCCTTTCTACCTTAATTCTATTCCCTGGGGACTCAGCCTCTTGGCGTGGATCCTGGTCTTCTCATCTCTTTCAACCTTTTCATTTAGTCATTTCCATTCCTTTCTTTCACCTGATTACTCACAAAAGCACTAGGATCTGGACAGGGTTGCACCAACCAAAGGGTAGTACACTCACCTAACAAACACAAAAGCACATATTGATAGCAGCAAACACTTCAAACACCATAACTACAATGCCTAGAAAAAAGTGGAAAAGAGACAAACATGAACAGCCAAGACAATATGCCTCCTCCTATGCTTGTAACCATTTTGCAGTTAGAAATATCACTTAGAAATGTGATATGGCTGAAGAACAAAACTAGTACTGCAAAATATCAATTATGAATATATTCAAGAACTTTGGAGACAAGATGAATAAAACCATTAATAAAATCAGCAAAAACATAAACAGTTGAATGAAATGATGAAAAAATTCAAGACATCACATAAGATGTATCAAAAAATAAAATCACTAAAGAAAACCCAGACTGAAATAAAAGTGGAAATAAAAATTCATGATGTCAAACAAAAGGTATTACCAACAGATTACAAGGCATGAAAGAGAATCTCAAGTGTCAAAGACATTGTAGAAAAAGTTAATATCTCAGTCAAAGAAAATGTTAAACCAAGAAAAAGTCAAGGAACAAAACAAACAGGAAATCTTGGACACTAAAAAATTTTATGAATAATAGAGATAGAGGAAGGAATAGAAGCACAGGTCAATGGCACAGAAATATTTTAACAAAATCATAGAAAAAATTTCCCCAATCTGAGGAAGGAGATGACTACCAAGGTACAAAAAGTATATAAAACACCATATATACAGAGCCAGAAAAGATATTTTCCACAACACACAATAATCAAACACTAAATGTACAGGATGAAGAAATATTAAAATATGAAAGGAAAATAAAGACAAAAATTCCAATAGAAAAAAAGCATGTAAAAAAGCAGCCCCAAATGAAAAGCAAATAATTCATATACATAAAGATTACTGATCCTTAGTAGTAGTAGTAACAAATAATCATAATATTGACAAAAAATAAAAATTAAGGTGGTTCCATTACAATTTAAATCTTATAATACTTTAGTATCAACTTTAGGGTAGCTTTCATAAGTGTACATTAAGGGAAGTATACAAAATGTTGCTGTATATATCCTAATATTAAAATATTTTGAAGCAATATAATTATTTTACAAAAAGACAATATGTTAAAGCAATTATGTTTGACAACCCTGAAAGATCATAGACACATTGTTTCAAAAACTTAGGTTTTAACTATAAATGGGTGATTTAAAAATCTCATATTTTTAACTCAACATTACTTTAAAATGCATTTATATATACTCTTGCACTTGCATTTTTTGTTGCTACTAGCTTGGAAAATTATATTCCATAACATATAATACTACTTTTCTCCTACTGAGGGATCAATCTGGTTTGTAGTAAAAATCTGAAGGTAATTTGTTGTAACAATGGTCCTCATTGTCTTTCTATTTCCTGAATTCATTCTGATTTTTTTTAATCCCTCCTAATCCTGCTCTTGTCCAGGTTATACCAGCCTCCACGGTGCAAAATCCAAAGGTGTTCTGGCTGTATTGATCTTAATAGTCTTCTTTTGTATTGCTGTTTAAAAAGTTGGCCAATCTTACCAAAAGCAATTTAGAGATTCAATGCAATCCCTATCAAATTACCTACAAAATATTTTGAAGATATTGAAAGATCAATTCTCAAATTCATATGGAGAAATAAAAAGCCCAGAATAGCAAAAACAATCCTACACAATAAAAGATCCTCCGGAGGAATCTCCATACCTGATCTCAAGCTGTACTACAGAGCAATAGTAATTAAAACAGCATGGTACTGGCACAGCAATAGGCTGGTAGATCAATGGAATTGAAGACCCAGAGATGAATCCACACACATTTGCTCACTTGATTATTGACAAAGAAGCCAAATCTATTCAATGGAAAAACGATAGCAACTTCAACAAATGGTGCTGGTCTAACTGGATGTCTACATGTAGAAAAATGCAATTAGACCCCTATATGTCACCATGAACAAAACTCAAGTCCAAGTGGATTAAAGACCTCAATTTAAAGCCAGGCTTGGTGGCGCACGCCTTTAATCCCAGCACTCGGGAGGCAGAGGCAGGCGGATCGCTGTGAGTTCGAGGCCAGCCTGGTCTACAAAGCGAGTCCAGGACAGCCAAGGCTACATAGAGAAACCGTGTCTCGGAAAAAAATAAAATAAAGACCTCAACTTAAAACCAAAGACATTAATTCAGTTAGAGGGAAAAGTGGGGAAGATCCTGGAACACATAGGCACAGGACACAACTTCCTAAACAGTACACCAACAGCCCAGGCCTTAATATCAACAATTAATAAATGGGACCTCATGAGGCTGAGAAGCTTCTGTAAGGCAGGAGACACTGTCAGCAGAACAAAGCAACAGCCTACGGACTGGGAAAAGATCTTCACCAACCCTTCATCTGACAAAGGTCTAATATCCAAAATATATAAAGAACTCAAGAAATTAAACACCACAAAACCAAACAACCCAATTGAGAAATGGGGCTCAGAACTAAACAGAGAATTCTCAACAAAGGAATATCAAATGGCTGAGAAACAGTTAAAGAAAATGCTCGTCCTTGTTAGTCATCAGACAAATGCAAATCAAAACAACACGGAGATTCCATCTTACACCCATCAGAATGGCTAAGATCAAAAACTCAAGTGACACCACATGTTGGTGAGAATGTGGAGAGAGAGGAACACTCCTTCATTGCTGGTGGGAATGAAAACTAGTATAATCACTTTGGAAAGCTATCTGGCTCTTTCTCAGAAAAATGGGAATAGGGCTTCCTCAAGACCCAGCTATCCCACTCCTTGGAATATACCCAGAAAATGCCCTACCATACAACAGGGACATAGCTCAACCATGTTCATGGCTGCTTTATACATAATAGCCAGAACATGGAAACAGCCTAAGTGTCCCTCAGTAGAAGAATGGACTAAGAAACTGTGGTACATTTACACCATTGAATACTACTCATCTATTAAAAAGAAGGAAAACCCAAAATTTGTGGACAAATGGATTGAACTAGAATTTATCATAATGAGTAAGTTCACCCAGAAGCAAAAAAAGACAAACGGTATATACTCACTTATATCAAGACACTAGTCCAAGGGATATGTCCCATGAAAAACTTTACTTACCAGGAAAGTGGGTCAGAGGAGAGGACATCCTATTGAGACTTTAGGTGAAAGAAGCATGGAAGAATGGGGAAATAGAAAGATCCAGACAGTCCTGGAAACCTACAAGAACTTTATGACAGGCAGATCTGGGTCCTGGGGTCCTCCTCAAACTAAGGCACCAGCCAAGGAGAATATAGGCAGTAAACTTTGAACCCCTACCAAGACCTAACCGATGAACAGGATATTCTCCACCGTTGAGTGGAGAGTGAGATCTGACTCTCACATGAACTCTGGTGCCCCCTTTTCTGACCATGTCCTCTGGATGGGGAGGCCTGTCAGCACTCAGAGGAAGGATAGCTAGTTACCAAGAAGAGACTTGACACTCTATGAGCATATACAGGGGGAGGAGGTCCCCCTTAGTCACAGTCATAGGGGAGGGGAGTAGGGGGAAAGTGGGAGGAAAGGAGGAATAGGAGGAAACAAGGGAAGGGCTAACAATCTAGATGTAATATAAATAAATTAATAAAAAAAATTAAAAAACAAAAAGATTAAAAAAAAAAAAAAAACAGTTGGCCAATCTTTCTTAGTAGGCTACTCTCTCTTCCAGCATCCACTGGCATCTGTGTTTATTCAAACATTTTTCTGTATGTATGTATGTATGTGTGTATGTATGTATGTTTGTATGTATGTATGTACATATGCACAAAATATGTTGTTATCTATAACTGTATGTGTTTGTAATGAAAGAATAATATAGCATTATACTTCTTGATTTGTTTCAGGGATGCCCCTTTGCCTTAATAATCATTTTATTTTTCTTGCTCTTACTTCTCAGTCTCCCATATTGACTTCTCTTCTGCACTCTCATTATTTTTCTGTATTGAAGATGGGGTACAGGGCCTTGTCCTTCCTTCAAAAGTGTTATATCACTAAACAACATCCAAGGTCCATCAGCATAATTGAAATTTCTATGTCTAATATCAATACTAAAATTAACATATTTAAAACTCAACTCTTGATTATTTCTAACCTCACCTTTCTACAAATCTTTTCCAGTCAATAAGCATCATTCTTCTATTTTTGTTTTTTTTTAAGTTGAAGGTATCTTTATTATTTCAAAAAACATAATCTATCAGCAAACCTCATTAGCTGTACTTTAAAAATACATCTAAACTAATTCTCAATAAATTATTAAAAAAATTAATTAAAATCATATGATTAACACTACTCAGGAAATGGATTTTTAATTTCATCTTCCTTCATCTAATATCTTCCTAATATCTAACACCCTTGGTCTTTATCATTGTTTTCTCACAGTCTTTTTACAACACAGGAGCTGAATTGACATCAGATATTTCTGTGCCCAAAACATCTGTTAACTTCATATCATATATAGAGTAATGTTTAAAACCTGACCATGGTTATCTAAGGTGTGATACTACCCTGCTTTTTGTCACACCTCGAATTCATTTACAATCACCACTCCATTTGTTATAATACACTTTAAAAGTTTTACCTCATTGTTTTTTCTCAAGTACTCAGTTGATTGTACCCCTGTGCTATTCTTCTCCAATATTACACCAACTACACCATCAAGTTTTTTTTATTACTCATATCTAGCATATCTTTAAAATCTCACTAGTTTCTCTAACATTGATTTGTCTAAATTTATCTCCTATTCTTTAAGGGGTCATTTATATAACATGTATTGGTTGCTTTACTTAGAACCATTAAATGTCATTAATGATTTTAAAATCACTTCTAAATTTCTGAAGAGAGCTGTAATGATTTTAATCTCTCATTCTTCTTCCATCCTATCTTAGAAGCATATGTCAGACATGTCAACAGTTTGGAACATTCCTACACGTGTTCCTGAAATCTTTCTTGTCCCATCTGTTTTCTCCTGGTCCTTGTCCAAGTAAACATGTACAACTAGTTAGAACTCAAATATTATTTCTTATATTTAAACCTTACCTAATTAGTTTATACCCTTCCATTTCACAAAACTTCTAATGAATTTAAATAGCAAAATAATACACAGTAATATGATTACCTTATACTTCTCTCTTCCTCAAATAGACTAAAGTATTTGACCACAAGGAGTATTAATTAATATATGCCTCAAAAATATTTAATGCAAATCCTAGCAAAAACATTTTTTAAGTATTGAAAATAAAATAAAATAAATGGCACAAATGTCATTGGGTATGCTGTGGGTTTCGCAATTACAGTAGTTATAATTACTATATAGTAAATCAGTAGGCTGAGTCAATATTTCACTAAAAGATAGAACAAATGAGTAATGTGCTCAAGCTTTGTACACCAAGTGACACTGAGAACTGAGACTTCGTTTGGTTGTTTGCTATTTCTTTAATGAACCGGAACAGTTTTCTTAATTAGCAAGTGCCCATCTGTTTCAAGAACAAATGGTATTTAGTATTACAAGGGCTGAAAGAGTGAGACAGCTTAATTTTGGAATGCAAATGGCAAAGCAACGTGACCTGAATCTCATTTTATGTTTTTTAAAGATATAGTTTAGTAGGTTCTCTAGATTAGAGGTCAACCTGGTCATTGTGTCTTGTTATAATTCAGAATATAGTGCATGTTGCTGTTTCATTAGAGAAGAAGGACTAGTTATTAGAGAAGAAAATATAAAATTTCAGGCATCTTGTTTTCATTAATAATTTGAAATATACTATAAGGTCCTTAATTTGGAGGCAAGTACAGTGTTTGTTAACTTGAATTTTTTATGTTCAGAGTTTTCATAGGCCCAAGAGCTACTTTTTATTTGGAAAGTTTTCAATATATTCATTGTGTGATGCATATTTTATAGCCCTTTACAACTTTATTGCTATTTTAAGCACATGCAAAATCAAGAGGCAATTCATTATTCACTTAGATCCAATTCTTGTCCCTCCAAAATAAGTAATGAGAGAGCAATTTCAAGAAATAAGGAACATAAATCGGTTGTATTCTCATCCTCTGCTTTACTTATTTTCTGACTGTTCAACATTAAATGACATTCACATATTAACTCCAATAGTTTCAGCCTTCTTTCTCTGTTATTATCTCATTGTCCCAATGTCTATACAATTGTATGGAATGAATAAAGGTAGTAGAAGGTGTTGAATATGCCAGAGCAACTGGTTCAAATGTGGTACATGTCTGTCTGTTCTCTGACATGATGCTTGTTACTACAGAAGTGATTAACTGTAATATATCAAATTATAAACATCTGTATAATTTGACTCTTTTATCTGACATTAAAATAGCAAATATTATTAAGTAAAAATTATATTTATAATTATTTGATTCACTGCTCAATATCTATCATTATACAAGCATTGTGTAGAAAAATGATACAATGCTGAGATAAACAGAAGAAAACAAGTGTGTCCATAAGGAGTTTACAATTTAGTGATGGGAAAGGATATAGATAGAAAAATATAGGAAGTAATATAAGAATTTATAGAATAATGTGGTATGACAACACAAAGTAAGGTACGGGGAAGAGTAAATGGTAGTGACAGAGCTTGCCTTAGAAGATCTGTTTGTTTTGCAAATTTTAAATTCACCAATGACTGAATATACACATTTCTAGTGCAAGATTAGAGGTCTGTGTTGTGAAAAGAATCTGAGTGTTGCATATTCAAGAGATTGGATGATAAGCTGAAGACAGCACACATAGCTATTTCAGTGTGTTTAATTGTAAAAAGGAACAGAAATATGGTCATAACTCATATTTGGAAAATAAAAAGGCTGATGGGAATAACTTATGTACTATTACATAACAGTGAGAGACAAGGAACTACATAAATATGCAGCCAATATGCACGTCAATATGCTTTCTAAATGTATAGTTAAGAACAATTAAAAGCTTTATTTTATAAGTTGCCTTTGTCACAGTGTTTTATCACAACAATAAAAAAGACTAAGATTGGAGATGACAAGATCAGGAGGGAGAGATCTTCATAAATAGGATTAGTGCCATTATAAAAAGATGCAAGAGAGGTCCTTCACCATATTTGTCATGTGAACAAATGAGGAGAAATATCTGTCAGTGACAATACAAATAGCTGTTTCAGTATGTTTAATTGTAAAAAGGAAACAGATCTTTTAGAAACTTCATATCTTATTGTGTTATGTATCTTGGAACTGTCAGTCTCCACACTTAAGGTTCATACACATCTGTTGTTTATTAGCAATACTGTCTATATTTTGTGGTATCAACCAAAACAGACTGAAAGGATGATTTTAAAATGCTTCATAATGAAGCTGGAGAAATTGTTCAGTGATCAAGGCACATTTTGCTCTTCTGTAGAGCAGCTTCTACATGGAAGCTCATAAAATGTCTGTAACTCCAGCTCCAATGAACCTGATGCTCTATTCTGGTCTCCAAAGATATCAGGTACACACATAGCACACAGATGTACATGTAGACAAAACACCCATACACTTAACCAACAAAATTAAAAATATATTAAAAGGCTAATAATAAGTTTTGAGAATTTCCATGTTCTCATTGTTTATGAGACTCATTGGGACATTTTAAATTGCCAAGAAACATGTTGAGTGAAAGATTCAGAGACTAGCAATCCTGCCAGCCAGTACTTAGTATCATGCCAAAGAAATATATCATGTTATTCTGTCTTGGTAAATATTAGCTCTCATCTTCTGAAGAAAAGTATCTGAAGAAATCAATCCATTGACGGATTCTTAATTTGGAGGTTAAAAGACTCAGTTTTTAAAGGAAGCTAATTTGAGAAATGACATGGAATACTATAAAACAGATATTTTTACTGTGAAGGAATGAGATATTTGAAGATGCTAATATTGTGAAATGATAATGGTAAGGTTCTTAATGAAGAAGTTCATGAAAATAACAAGAGGGATTACATTTTGCATCCTTAAGAGACAGAGGTAGTAAAGAACCAACTCCTAATTTTAAGAGAAACATCTTTGCAAAATAGAGGAAGTAATAAATCTATTCAGAAAAATCAGTTTGATCAAATTATTGGGTCTTATCATGGACATTTATATAGTAGTTAACTAGCCTCCATCTTCCTAGTTATTTATTAGCAGCAAATATATTGTTTTTAGAACTATCTGTAGTATCTTTAGTATCAGTATTATCTATAGGCCCGGCTAGTGATCAATTAAGACACAGACACTTGTTATATTTTAAAATAGCCTTAGTTAACCTGGGGCAGGGCAGATATCAATCTTCTAAACTACCTCCTATGGTGTGGCAGGCATGGGATCCCTGTCTCAATCCCACGCCATCTGTTTCCAATAATTTCTATCAAGCTACCTCCCATCCAAAATCCCAAATACTTGCTAATGTTCTTCATCTGGGCTGGATTCTCCATCCACGCCACTAGCCATGTGCTTCTCCTCCAGCTAACCTATGGCAGCCTTCCTCTCTTCCCTTCAGGTCTCCCTCTTTCTCTTCTTGGCAGTCCTTCTTCTTCCCAGAATTCCTCTACCTCCTAGCCCCACCTATCTCCTTTGCCCTGCCCAGGTGGGTGGATTTTTATTAAGCAAAAGGTTGGTCACAGAGACAGTAAGCACTAATTAGCGTCAAAATACATCAGGCCATCCCCCAACACAAATATTTGGACTTTTTGAAATATCTTAATTTATCGGCTAGATAGCACATGCAGACACATAAGTGTCACAATAGATATTATAATCTCTTTCTCCTACACACACTTCAAGTGTCATCGTAAACAGTGATTCTTGGTCCCATATTCATAATTTCTTGCTTGGATAATTGATGAGATAGCAGTATTCACATATGAAAGCAGCACGTATGTTTTACAAGTTGAAGACAGAACTCACATTATCTGTAGAGTGGGGACAAAAGATGTTTTCAATATGAAAAGTCCCCCATAGACTCATGTATTTGAACATGTTGTGCAATTGCTATACTGTTTGGGAATGTGGAAACTTTAGGAGGTGAAATCACACAGAAAGAAGTGAATTACTATGAGTGGACCTTGGGATTTCTCCTTCAATTTACTCGTAATTTGGTCTCTACTTCCCAAATGCTAACACAGTGTGAACAGCCTTGTCATGCTGTTCTTGCCACACCTTCCTTGCCATAGTGGACTATATTTTTTCCTAAACTGGGATGTAAGCCTATCTTTTTGTCCTCTATGCTCTTTTCAAGTATTTTATCACAGCAACAAGAAAACTAACTAATGTAGAAGTATAGATTAACAGTGGTCTAGACTAATAAGGGTAGCTGCTAACAAAAACTTTGCCTGATTGAGAGTGCTAGAGGAGCAAGGACTGTGGGTAGACTTTGAATTAACATATTTAAGCTTGTCTCACAAACTCAACTGAAAATCAGTTTTTAGGATCCCACAGCCTAACTGACTAGAAGCCATGGGAAGATCAAAAGCATCAGGCATTCAGAGCAAATCACAGGTTATTAACAAAAGATTTTAGGTATGTGTCAAAGGCAACCATTGCAGAATAATAATGATTTCTTGTCAGAACATGGTCCAAGAATAGAGTTGTGGAAGGAGAATTCTGAGTGCTTGTGAGAAAATTCCAAGAAAAAAGACATGACTCTTCTGACCTTGGTTTCTTCAAAAACATGGAACTGTTCTTGTAATGTACTTTTGGGCCCCTCCCAGGTGCAGCAGATAACAGTGAGTTTATGTCCGCTTATTCGTAACAACTGGCTATTATTATTTTTTGTATGCCTCTATGGAAAAACATGCCTTTGACACTTATGGATTGTCTTTGTGGTTGTAAAATTTACTCATGTGACTCTTATTAATTCTCAGTGCATACATTATCTGATTCTCTGAAAAAACTGGTTATTGCGTACGACTTTATTCTGGCTCATTTTCAAGCTCCATTCTCCCAGGTTCCACCACATTCAGAGTGGTAGAATATGACTTAGTGTTCCAATTTTGTTTTTTTATTTCAAGAACAACATAAATACTTTCATTTTCCTAGGAAGACTGAAAAAAGAGAGAAAGGTAAGCTAAATTGACTATACAGAGATGAGCTAGACATGACTTTTTTTTTTTTTTTTTTTTTTGGATCAGGTTAGATGGCTTATGAGTATTGCATATAACACAGTTTTAAGATATGTAAATAATGACCTTGTACATATCTAATGTGATGACCATTAAGTACAATAAGTTTGGTAAATAAAAATGATATAGAGACTTGGATATTTTACAATGACAATTTTAGAATATTTTTTAAACAAAAACTTAAAGGCTATTCTACTAGAAAGATAGTATCACATTACCTTTATATTGGGCTATTTGCATGCTTTGTATATTAGTTACTTTTCTGTTGCTTTGTTGAAACACAAAGACTAGAAGTGAATTACAGAAGGAAGAACTAAACTATGCTTACAATTCAGAGCAATAACAGTTCATCATGGTGGTAAAATATAGTAGCAAGTAGTAGGCATGGACACAGAAGCAGGAAGATGAGATCTCACATACTCAAAGGCTAGCGAAAAGCAGAGAGAGCAAATTAGAAGTAAGTTAAAGTTATACATGTTCAAATACCATCACTAGTGACGTATTTCCTCCAGCAATACTGCAATACCATGTAAATCTCCCCAAACAGTGCCTCCAACTGAGAAGCAAGTGTTAAAATACCTGAGCAAGTGAGAAACAAGTCCTAGTCAGATTGACTCATTTTTCAAATAACAGTTGTTGCCATTACCTGTACCCAGACATATTGAAACAGTAATAACTAAGAACATTTTTATTCTTTATTATAATTTATTTACATTACATCCAAATTGTTATCTCTTCACTCTTATCTTCCAGTTCCCACCCTTCCTCTCTCTAATGTCCTATTCTCCTCCCCTAGACCTCTGACAGGTGGGGTCCTCCTCCACCATCTTTTGATCACAGCCTATCAGCTCTCATCTGGATAGTCTGCAAGGCCTTCATCTGTGTCCCCACAGGGTCTCCATGCCAAGAGGAAGTGATCAAATTGTGGGTACCAGTGTTCATGCAAGAGGCAGTTCCCCACTCTCTCTATACCCCTTTCCCCATGTGGAGAATAAGCTGTCCATAGGATACATCTGAACAGGGTGTATAGGTTCTTTGCTAGCAATGCCTTTGGTTGATGCATCAATTTGTGCAGTCCCCCTCCCCTGTCCAGATCTTCCATCCTTGATAGTCTCCTTGTGGGGCTCCTGACACCTGTTTCCCCAATTCTTCCATCCTCCCAACTCTTCCACACGACTCTAGTGCTTCCTCCAGAGTCTAGCAGAGAGTCCCTGTCTCTGTTCTGATCCCTTGCTGGGTGGAGTCTCTCAGAAGACATTTATGTGTGGCTAATACCAACTTATAATATAAGCATATACGATGCCTGTCTTTCTGGGTCTGCATTACCTCATTCAGGATGACCTTTTCTGGTTTCATCCATTTGCCTGCAACATTCAAGATTTTCTTGTTTTTAATGTACCACAGTTGCTGCTCCCCAAGACCAGTTCCAGGAATGGTGAGGAGGAGAAAAGAGAGGTGGATTTGTGGTAGGGAGAATTGAGCAGGCAGTGAATGGCTGTTTAAGGGAGACCAACTGTTGATTGAACAACTAGCTAGAGAAACTAGTTGTTGAGTAGATTGTACAACAGAGGAAAAAGAAATACTTGGAGACTCAGGCATATGCTGTAAAAGCTGAAGGTCTTAAAGCCCAGAACTTTTCTTCTGGCTTTCTATCTGTCTTGCTTGCTGTCTGTCTGACTCCTGGTTCCTTGCTCGCTTAATTGCTGTCTGTCTGTCTGTCTATCTTTCTTTCTGTCTATCTATCTATCTATCTATCTATCTATCTATTTATCTATCTATCTATCTATCTATCTTTCTGTTACCCATCTTTCTATCTCCTTGCTTTCTTGTTCCCCATCTATGTATTTCTCTTCCTGCTGTTTCCCATCTCTCTAGCTTACTCTTTCATGTCTGTTACTTGCTTGCCATCTCTCCTTGGGCCAACCCCAGTGTTTTATTGAGATGAAGTTCAATTTTTTTTGTTACACATTACATCATGATTTTTTCCATCATTACAATCACTAGGGCAATCAAAAATAAACAGAGTAACAAAGAAATAAAAAAAGTTATGTAACTTACAACAAAGCATACAACAAAAATCAATTAATTTCCAAACAACAATCATCACAGTCATCATAACCTGCTCATTATCTTTCGAACAACATACAGGAAAGTTTCCCCAGGCTAAAGCTAATGTGTTTACAAAATGGTCATAGCAACATAGCTTGAACTAAATGTTCTCTAACGAAAAAACTTGACCTACTTCCAGTCCCAAACCAACAGGTGTGGTATCCAAGCCTAACCTAACTTCCAAGGATACTCTACAGTAAAATATCTGTAAAGCATGATGTTCCAAGCTGACCTAGTGCTCTCAAAGCAGAGTATAAGGAAACATTTCTGCAGGTAATAGTATCTATCCAGGTACTGCTATGTCCACGTCTTAACTTTATTTCATGCAGTTTCTGCTTGGGTGCTCACAGTCAGAGCAAAAAATCTCTATTATTGTTTCAAGCCTTTGGCCAGATGCATTGTTTCAACATTCCCTGTGGGAAAAAGTTTTCCCTGTATTAATTTCCTAAGGGCTGAGAAATAAAAAGAAAAAACAGCTTTAGGAGAAATAGATTTCTAAACATTACACCTAGACCATACATAATATTTAGAGGTAGTGGTGATCAGCTGGAGATCTTTGGAACTTTGTTAAGCAAGGCCTCAGCACCTGTTCTAGATGTATAGAGATCATGTTGACAGTCAGATGTTTCTGGAACTTTGTTAAGCAAAGCCTCTATGACTTATCCTCATGTCTGCAATACACAGTTTCTTTACCCATTCTTTGCTTGAAGGGCATCTAGGTTGTTTTTAGACTCTGGATATTACAAATAAAGATGTTATAAAATATGATTGAGCAAATGTCCTTGCTGTATGTTAGGTATATGGCCAGGAGTGGTTTAACTGGGTTTTGTGATAGTGCTATTCTCAATTTACCGAAAAAGTATCAGGTGGATTTCCAAAGTGTTTGTACAAGTTTGCATTCCCACCGGTAATGGAGAAGTGTTCCTCTTTCTCCACATCTTCACCCACATGTGCTGTCACTTGAATTTTTTATGTTAACCATTCTGGTACATGTAAGATGAAATTTCAGAGGTTTTTTTTTATATTTTTGTATTTTCCTGATAACTAAGGATGCTGAGTATTTCTTTAAGGATTTCTTGGCCATTTGAAGTTTCTCTTTTGAGAATTCTGTTTAGCTTTGTATTCTTTTTTTTTTTTTTTTTTTTTTTTTTTTACTTTCTTATTAGCAGGAGAGTTTATTTCCAACCGCTTATTGTTACTGATTTCTTTTTAAAATTTTATTAATTTATTCAGATTACAACTCAATTGTTATCCCATTATTTGTATCCTCCCATTCCTCACTCTTTCCTGCTTTCATCCTATTCCCCTCCCCTAGGTCTAAGACCAAGGGGGCCTCCTCCCCTACTATATGGTCATAGGCTATCAAGTCTCATCTTGGTAGCCTGCTTATTCTTTCTTTGCGTGCCATCAGGCCTCCCAACCAAGGCGGGGTTGGTCAATTATGGAGCACCAGAGTTCATGTCAAAGTCAGTCCCTGCTCCCCACATAACTGTGGAGAATGTCCTGTCCATTGGGTAGATCAGAGTAGGAGTTCAATGTTTACTATTGTATTGTCATTCGTTAGTGCAATAGTTTGAGTAGACCTCCTGGGCCCTGATCCACCCATCATGACGTTCTTCTTGTAGGTTTCTAGGACACTCTGGGTCCTTCTATTTCTCCATCTCCTATATTTCTCTCACCTAAAGTCTCAGTAGAATGTTCTCACATCTATCCCAATCTCCTGGTAAGTCTATCTGGCACTTTCTCAGAAAACTGGGAATAGGGCTTCCTCAAGACCCAGTTATTCCACTCCTTGGAATAAACCCAGAAGATGCTCCAGCACACAACAGGACATATGTTCAACCATGTTCATAGCAGCCTTATTCATAATAGCCAGAACCTGGAAACAGCCTAAGTGTCCCTTAGTTGAAGAATGGATAAAGAAACTGTGGTACATTTACAATATGGAATACTACTTAGCTATTAAAAACAAGAAAATCCCAAAATTTGTGGACAAATGGATGGGACTAGAAATGATCATACTGAGCGAGTTAACCCAGAATCAGAAAGACTCACATAGTTTATACTCACTTATAACTGGACACTAGCCCAAAACCCACGTCCCACAAATGTATCCTATTTTTTAATTGGATACTTTGTATTGTTGGTGTTTAATTTCTTCTCTGTTTCTATGCCAGTACCAGGAAGTTTTTAATTTCTGTATTTCTATAGTACACCTTGAGATCAGGAATGGAGAATCTTCCAGAAGATCTTTTATTGTACAGGATTTTTTTAGCTATTCTGTTTGTTTTTTTGTTTGTTTGTTTGTTTTTTCACATGACGTTGAGAACTGGTTCTGCAAGCTCTGTAAAGAATTGTGTTGGTATTTTGATAGGGATTGCTTTTGGTAAGATGGCCATTTTTACTATGTTGATCCACAAACACGGGAGATCTTTACATCTTCTGATATCTTCGATTTCTTTCTTCAGAGGCTTGAGGCTTTTTCATACAAGTCTTTGACTTGATTAGTTAGACTTACACCAAGATACTTTATATTATTTATGGCTACTGTGAAGGGTGTAGATTCCATAATTTCTTTCTCAACACATTTGTCATTTGTAAACAGGAGAGCTACTGATTTTCCTAATTAACCTTGTACCCAGCCACTTTACTGAAGGTGTTTATCAGATGTAGGAATTCTCTGGTAGAGTTTTTGGGGTCCCTTGTGTATACTACTATATCAACTGAGAATACCAATACTTTGACTTCTTCCTTTCTGACATGGATCTCCTTTTGTTGTCTAATGCTCTAGCTAAAACTTCAAGCACTTTATTGAAGAAATATGGATAGAGTGGGCAGCCTTTTCTAGTCCCTGCTTTTAGTGGAATTTCTTTGAGTTTCTCTCCATTTAATTTGATATTGGTTACCACCTTGCTGTATATAGCCCTTAGTATGTGCAAGTATTTGATGTGTATCCGTGATCTCTCCAAGATTTTAAACATGAACCGGTGTTGGGTTTTGTCAAATGCTTTTTTGTCATCTAAGGGTATGTATGATCATGCTTTTTTCAGTTTGATTATATGATGGATTACATAGATGGATTTGTATATATTGAACCATCCCTGCATGTCTGGAATGAAGTGAATGCTATTTTTGAAGTGTTTGTGGATTAGGTATGCTAGAATTTTTTTATTTTGTTTCATTTTATTAATTTATTCTTATTACATCTCAGTGGTTATCCCCTCCCTTGTATCCTCCCATTCCTCCCTCTCTCCCTTATTCCCCTCCCCTATGACTGTGACTGAGGGGGAATTCCTCCCCCTTTATATGATCATAGGGTATCAAGTCTCTTCTTGGTAGCCTGCTGTCCTTCCTCTGAGTGCCACCAGGTCTCCCCATTCAGAGGACGTGGTCAAATATGAGGCACCAGAGTACATGTGAAAGTCATATCCCACTCTCCACTCAACTGTGGAAAATGTCTTGTCCATTGGCTAGATCTGGGTAGGGGTTTGAAATTTACAGCCTATATTGTCCTTGGCTGGTGCCATAGTTTGAGCGGGACCCCTGGGCCCAAATCTGCCTATCAAAATGTTCTCCTTGTAAGTTTCTAGGACCCTCTGGATTCTTCTACTTTGCTATTCTCCCATGCTTCTCTCATCTAGAGTCCCAATAGAATGTCCTCCCCTTTGTCCCAGTTTCCTGGTAAGTGAGGACTTTCATGGGACATGCCCCTTGGACTAGTATGCAGATATAAGTGAGTATATACCATTTAACTCTTTCTGCTTCTGGGTTAACTCACTCAGTATGATCATTTCTAGTTCAATCCATTTGTCCACAAATTTCGGGAATTCCTTGTTTTTAATAGCTGAGTAGTATTCCATAGTGTAAATGTACCACAGTTTCTTTATCCATTCTTCTACTGAGGGACAATTAGGCTGTTTTCATGATCTGGATGTTATGAATAAGGCTGCTATGAACATGGTTAAGCAAATTTTCTTCTTGTGTACTGGTGCATCTTCTGGGTATATTCCAAGGAGTGGAATACCTGGATCTTGAGGAAGCCCTATTCCCATTTTTCTGAGATAGCACCAGATAGATTTCCAAAGTGGCTGTACTAGTTTGCATTCCCACCAGCAATGAAGTAGTGTTCCTCTCTCCCCACATCCTCGCCAGCATGTGGTGTCGCTTGAATTTTTTATCTTAGCCATTCTGATGGGTGTAAGATGGAATCTCAGAGTCGTTTTGATTTGCATTTCCCTAATGACTAAGGAGGTTGAGTATTTCTTTAAGTGTTTCTCAGCCATTCAATATTCCTCTGTTGAGAATTCTCTGTTTAGTTCCAAGTCCCATTTCTCAATTGGGTTATTTGGTTTTTGTGGTGTTTAATTTCTTGAGTTCTTTATTTATTTTGGATATTAGACATTTGTCAAATGTAGGGTTGGTGAAGATCTTTTCCCAGTCTGTAGGCTGTCGCTTTGTTCTCTTGACAGTGTCTCTTGCCTTACAGAAGCTTCTCAGCCTCATGAGGCCCCATTTATTAATTGTTGACCTTAAGGCCTGGGCTGTTGGTGTTCTGTTCCGGAAGTTGTCTCCTGTGCCAATGTGTTCAAAAGAGAAATTTCTCTGAAATTCTCTTTCTTTGATGGGTCTTTGTGTGTTGAAGGCATCAAGGTGATTCTGGCCTCATAGAATGCATTTAGTAATGTTCATTCTATTTCTATTTTGTGGAATAGTTTAAAGAGTAGTGGTATTAACTCTTCTTTAAAGGTCTGGTAGAATTCTGTGCTGAAACGTTCTGGCCCTGTGTTTTTTTTTTTTTTTCCCAGACTTTTCATTACTGCTTTTATTTCTTTAGGGGATATAGGATTGTTTATTTTGTTTAACTGACCTACATTCAACTTGGTAAGTGGAATTTATCAAGAAAATTGTGCGTTTCCTTTAGGTTTTCAAATTTTGTGGATAATGGGCTTTTGAAGTAAGACCTAATGAATCTTTGGATTTCCTCAGTGTCTGTTCTCATGTCTTCCTTTTCATTTCTGATTTTGTTGATTTGATTAGTGTCTCTCTGCCTTTTGGTTAGTTTGGCTAATGGTTTGTCTATCTTGTTGATTGTCTCAAAGAACCAGCTCTTGTTTTTGTTGATTCTTTGAATTCTTCTCCTAGTGCTTTCAGATGGGCTTTTAAGTTGATGGTATAAGATGTTTCCAATCTCTTTATGAAGGCACTTATTGCTACAAACTTTCTTCTTAGCACTGGGTTCATTGTGTCTTATAAGCTTGGGTATGTTGTACCTTCCCTTTCATTGAATTTTAGGGAGTCCCTAATTTCTTTATTTCTTCCCTGACCCATTGTCATTGAATGGAAAGTTACTCAATTTCCAGGCTTTTTGTTCTTTCTGTTGTTGTTGTGATCCAGCTTTAGTCCATGGTGGTCTGCTAGGATACAAGGTATTGTTTCAATCTTCTTGTGTCTGTTGAGGCTTGCTTTGTGGCCTACTATATGTTCAATTTTGGAAAAGATTCAGTGAGGTGCTGAGAAGGCAGTATATTCTTTTGTGTTTGGATGAAAAGTTCTGTAGATATCTGTTAGCTTCATTTGATTCATGACATCTGTTAGTGTTATTAATCCTCAGCTTAGCTTCTGTTTTATTTGACCTATCCTTTGATGAGAAGCAGGTGTTGAAGTCCCCCACAATTAATGTGTGGGGATTGATGTATGGTTTAAGCTTTATTAACTTTTCTTTTACAAATGTGAGTAAGTTTTTGAATAGGAATGAGCAATGTTAATACATACATACACAGTTCAAATTTCTTAAAACATACACAATTATACACACACACACACACACACAAGAGAGGGGGGACAAGGAGACACACAAATAAAGATATGCTTTGCACTATAGAAAATGAAGCTTAGCTGGTAACATATAATACCACAAAATTGTCAATGATATTACACAATCAAGATTATAAGTCTGTCAATTCTTTCAAAAAGATAAATCTAACTCTCTTTTCTCTTTGTTTTCTATGGGCTAGTGTGTTTAATCCTCTGTGAGAACATTTTAGCTGTTCTGAGAAGCATGAAAAAATTCTGAATCAGTGCCAGATACTGGATTACTGAAGTCATGTATAAATAAATTGCATTAGGGTATTAACATGTCTTGCCCTTGAAAACTCACATCTATCCTTTCACTTTATAAGTAAGAGGGCTAATTCAACATACTGTTTCCTGCATTATATCAGAGGCCAGTTTTAGGTATCAATTTCATAAGCAACAGAACACATATCTAATTGAAAGTTCTCCTTTATATGTGTCAAAATAAGAATAGGAAATAAAAGATTATTAAAGGTAAAGTGAAGTGAGTTCATTAACTCTCTATGAACAAATGCATCTAGTTTCATTTTCTATTTCTCTCCCTCCTCCTTGTCTCCCTCCCTTTGACTTTTCTCTTTATTGATACAGGATACATATTTTCACTGTGTAATTTTGGTTGTTTTAGAATTAGCAACATCAGCCTCATGAGTGTTGGGATTATAGGTATGTTCTACCAAGATATACTGAAATTATATTTTATAAAACAAATGATGCTCATCGTAGAAGTTTAGATAGATTGTGTACAATTAAAATTGCTGAAATTTCTAGCAAAGACTATATAGTATAAATGTTTAAACATGAGGACATATTTCCTCCTACCAAAATTAAACAAGTTAATGTAGAGATAAGTGATACAATAAGTACGTTTATTATTAGTAAAAAGAAATATACAAATCAACTTGACTCTAAGCAACAGATGAGTAGGAAATATGACAGAATATTTTGTGCTAACTAACTTCAGTAAATATAAGAGGTGCTTTTTTTTTACTATAAGAATAAGTAAATATATTATATAACATATCTTAAATATTATTTTCTGTTTTAAAAATAAATACATTTAAAATACCAGATAATTCTATAACCACTTTTTGAAGTTCATATTACAGACAGCATGTTTGATACTGAAGACCGCAACCTATTTATGCAAAGTCTACAAATCCCACAATATCCTCCACATATATGGGCTTTTCCTTGTGGTACATGAAAAATAATTCTTATTTTCCTTAATATCCATCCATACAAGACTCTTTGTCAGGTTTAAAGTGGAAATCACTTCTGTTTTCTACTCATCTATCTATTATTCATTTACCACTCTGATGTGAAAAGAAAAATTGAAAAGACAGCTGCAAAGACATAGATCCCAAATAAGACACTATGGATAACCAGGATGAGGCAAGAAGATATGGAAAGAAATGACGGGATTTCTTTGGGAATCATTTTCCAGTTAGACAATTTATATTTGTAAAAGAAAGAAAAAGTAATAAGTTAGTGAACTATTAGTTTTTATTCATTGTGGTCTATTATTAGTCTAGTATATTTTTGTTGTCATAGATTCTGAGAGGTGTTTGTCCAGATAAAAATCAACACATCAAACACATCATAAAAACTGTCCTTAGCAGATATTCTATTGTCAAATTTAAAGTCAGCCATGTGTTCAGCTTCCACATCCTTGGCAATACGTTTTGACATTTAAGACCGCTGACATGGACTGCTGCAATCTTCCATGTGCTGAGGTGAGGGCAGGTTATGATAGTCTGTCAAGTTTTTGGATTTTTAACTGTCACCAAGTTTATTGTTCACTGTCTGGTCAAGATGACAGAGTGATTTGTTTCACTGTCATAGGATTGAAAATCCCTATTGGTTTATGTTTCTAGATGGGCCAGAGGCAGAAAGTGCACTTTACACATGACAAAATCTAGAAAATATCAAGAAGTCAAGGAATAAATAAAACATGAATCATTAAGCATTATATGGTTATAAATAATTGTTGGCACTCTAATTTTTAAAATATATTTGCTACATTTAATTTTAGAGTATTTAAAATCAAAACTTATGTTTTAGACACTTTTAGAATTATATAGATTATATGAATGTATATGTAAACTAATATGTAGCAAAAATGTATCTCCTGATTTATGTTTGAAGACCATAAGCTAAAAAAAAACAGATAAATATGTATGAATGGTAAATGAATATAGATTTTACTTTCAGCAATATGGCAGATTAATATTATAAAAATCCTACAAGCTAAGCAAACATTCAAAGCTAATCTCACAAAGAAAGAATAAAGCAAACAAAGAAACAAATAAAAGGAAAATAATCAATATCTAATGTATTAACAATTAATAGGAAGAGAGGACATGAAATTGAATAAGAATAGGGAAAGGTATAAGGACAGATTTAAAGGGAGGAAACAGAAGGAAGAAAAAAGATGTAATTGTACTATAATTTTAAAAAATAATTAAGAAAAAAGCTTTCCAAATTTAACACCTTAACGGAAAGAGACAAAAGGTGTAGGAAAATAATACAAAATTTAAAAGTAGTTTTTTTCATCAACAAAATTGTCACTTCAAAATTAACAAAGTCTAGATCTGGGAAGGGGTTTAAAGTTTACCTCCTGTATTGTCCTTGGCTGGTGCCTTAGTTTGAGCGGGACCCCTGGGCCCAAATCTGCCTATCATATTGTTCTACTTGTAGATTTCTAGGACCCTCTGGATCCTTTTATTTTGCTGTTCTCCCATGCGTCTCTCATTTAGAGTCCCAATAGGATGCCTTCCCCTCTGTCCCAGTTTCCTGGTAAGTGAAGGCTTTCGTGGGACATGCCCCTTGGGCTAGTATGCAGATATAAGTGAGTATATACCAATGGTCAGAATATTCTCCACAGTTGAGTGGAGAGTGTGATACGACTTTCTCACATACTCTGGTGCCTCACATTTGACCATGTCCCCTGGAGGGGGAGACCTGGTGGCACTCAGAGGAAGGACAGCAAGTAGCCAAGAAGAGACTTGATACCCTATGAGAATATATAGGGGGACGTAATCCCCCTCAGGAACAGTCATAGGGGAGGGGAATAATGGGAAAATGGGGGGGGCGAGGAATGGGAGGATACAAGGGATGGGATAAACATTGAGATGTAACAAGAATAAATTAATAAAAAATAAAAAATAAAAAAAAATAAAACCAAAAAATAAAAAAAAAAAAAAGCAAAAGACAAAGCAAAAAAAAAAAAAAAACAAAACAAAATTAACAAAGTCAACAGAAGTCAGCTGGGTTGTCCCTGAGCTCCATTATCCAACCCAAGGTTCCTCCTTCTTTCTTGAGGGAGCCTGCTATATACCAGGAGTATCCAGGATACACCCCTCCTAGCCAATCCTCTGCCTGCAGAGTCTACCTGGGGCATAGCCAGCATCATTGCGCTAAGCCCTAACCCCTGAGTTACATTATCTGGCCCACAGCTCTACCCACTTTTCCTAGGAAGCTTGCAGGACCCCAGGAACATCCAGGCCCACCTGAGGCCCAGCCAGCTATTCCTTGAGATTCATTGTCAGGCTCAAGGCTATGCTTCTTTTCTTGAGGAGTCTTGCTGTCATGAGGAACATCCAGCAAACACCAAGGACAACCAGATGGCTAAAGACCAGCATAGGAATACAATCAACATAGTACTTGAAGACCTGGATATCCTAATACAACCAAAACATAAGAATATGACCATAAATCCAATCTTATAAAAATGATATAGGCCTTTAAAGAGGAAATGAACAAATCCTTTAAAGAAATAGAGGAAAATGCAATCAAACAGGTGAAGGAAATGAATAAGACTTGAAAAAGGAAATAGAAGCAATAAAGAAGGGACAAACAGATGGACTTCTGGAGGTGAAAATATTAGAGAACACTAAAGCATCACCAACAGAATACAAGAGATGGAATAAAGATTCTTAGGCACAAAATATACAGTAGAAGAAATTAATACATTGGTCAAAGAAAAGGTTATAGCTGAAAAGTTACAGACACAAAACATCCATAAAATCTGGGACACTATAAAAAGATCAATCTTAAGAATAATAGGAATAGAAGAATATCCAGTTTCAAATCCCAGAAAATATTGTCAACAAAACAATAGAAAGAAATTTCCCTAACATAACGGAAATGATACCTATAAACAATCAAAAAACTTGCAGAACACCAAATAGATTAGACAAAAAAAAAAAAAAAAAAATCCTTCTACTACCTAATGACAAAAACACTAAATGTATAGAACAGAGAACATAGATAGAATATTAAAAGCTGGAAAGGAGAAAGGCCAATTAAAATATAAAGACAGACTTTACCAGAATTACACCAGGCTGATCAACGAAGACTCTTAAACCCAGAGGGGCCTGAACAGATAGATATCTTGCAGTTTCAAAGACACCACAGGTGCCAATCCAGACTTCTATACACAGCAAAACATTTAATCATAACAGAAAGAGAGAATGAGATATTACATGACAAGACCAAATTTGCATAATATCTATACACAAATCCATCCCTACAGAGGATACCAGAAGGAAAACTCCAACCCAAGGAGGTTAATTATACCCAAGAAAACACAGGAAATAAATAAATCCACACAACCAAAACCAAAAGAAGGGAAACACACACACATACCATACACACACACACACATACACACACACACACATACACACACACACACACACACACACACACACACACACACAAAATCAACAACAACACCATAAAAATAGGAATTAACAATCATTGGTCATTAACACCTCTCAACAAAATTAGAGGCAGTTCCCAAATAAAAAGACACAGACCAACAGAATAGATACAAAATCAGTGCCCACCATTCTGCAACAGACAAAATATATACTTCAGCAACAAAGATAGACCTTACTCAGAGTAAATGCTTGTAAAACGTTTTCAAACAAATGGACCAAAGAAACAAGATGGACTAGCCATTATATCTAATAAAACAGACTTTCAACCAAAATTAATTAAAAAAAAAAAGATGGGAAGAACACTTTGTATTCACCAAAGGGAAAATCCACCAAGATGACCTCTCAATTCTGAATAGCTGTGCCCCAAATGCAAGAGCACCCACATTGCTAAGAGGAACATTACTAAATCTTAAATCACACATTGATCCCCACATATTAATAGCGAGAGAGCTCAACACTCCACTTTCTCCAATGGAGAAGTAAATAAAAAAGAAACTAAACATAGAAATAATGAAACTAACAAATGTTATGGATAAAATCGACCTAATGGATATCTATAGAATACTTAACCCAAATACAAAAGAATGTACCTTCTTCTCAGCAATATACAGAACATTCTCAAAAGTTGACCATATAGGTGGTTACAAAACAAGCAAGCCTCAACAGATTACAAGAACATTGAAATAATCCCTTGTGTCTTATCAGACCACCATTGATTAGATTACAAGAACATTGAAATAATCCTTTTTATCTTATCAGATCGCCATTGATTAGATTACAAGAACATTGAAATAATCCCTTCTATCTTCTCAGACCACCATTGATTAAACCTGAACTTCAACAACAATAGAAGCAACAGAAAGCCTACAAAGTCATCTAAACTGAATAGTTCTCTTCCCAATGACCACTGGATCAAAGAATATATAAAGAAACTTTCTATAATTAAATGAAAACAGGACGTTCGTTCAGCAATGTTAATAAAAGCTTTATTCATAATAGACAGAATCTGAAAACAACCTAGATGTCCCTAAATCAAAGAATGGATAAAGAAACTTTGGTACATTTACACAATGGAATACTACTCAGCTATTAAAAACAAGGAAATCTCGAAATTTTCAGGCAAATGGATGGAACTAGAAAAGATCTTCCTGAGTGAGGTAACCCTGACCAAGAAAGACACACATAGTATGTACTCACTCTTAAGCGTATATTAGCCATATAATACAGGATAACCACACTACAATACAGAGACTGATTCACCAACCAAGGACCATGTATGATGTGGACCTAGACCCTCTGCTCAGATTAGTAAATAGACAGAACAGTCTCATTGTGTGTCCCACAATATGGGGAGTAGGGACTACTTCTGACATGGACTCTGGTACCCCCACATTGATTATGTCCGCCTGGTGGGGTGGCCTTGTCAGGCCACAGAGGAAGAAGATACAGGTAGTATAGATGAGACTTGATAGGCTGAGATTAAATATTATGTAAGGAGGGCTACCCTTTCTCAGGATTAGGGAAGGAAAAGAGAGGATACGAGGGAAGGAGGGTAAGATCAGGAGGTAATGAAGAATGGGGCTAAAATTGGGATATAAAGTAAACAAATTAAAAATAAAAAATTTTAAAAAGAAAACAAAGACACAATATATTTAAACTTATGGGACACAATGAAAACAGTGCAAAGAGTTCATAGTACTTAGTGCCTTCATAAAGAAATTGAAGATATCTCATAGTAGCCATTTAAAATCACTCCTGAAAGCTCTAGAACAAAAACAAGAAAACATAGCCAAGAGGAATAGATGGCAGGAAATCATCAAACTTTGGGCTTGTATCAATAAATTAAAAACAAAGAGGGTGATACAAAGAATCAACAAAACCAAAAGCTGGTTCTTTGAGAAAATAAACAAGATAGGCAAACCCTTAGCTAAACTAACTAACAGGTAGAGAGATAATATTCAAATTACCAATATCAGAGATAAAAAGGGAGACATAACAACAGACACTGAAGAAATCCAAAAAATAATTAAGTCCTACTTCAAAAACCTATTATCCACAAAATTGAAAAATATAAATGAAATGAATACTTTTCTTGATTCTGTTTACTGAAGTTAAATCAATATCTTGTAAACAAGTTAAATAGTCCTCCATACTCCAACAAAATAGAAGTAGCCATTAAAATTCTCCAACACACCACAAAAAGGACATGGTTTTAGCACAAAATTCTAAGAGACTTTCGAATAATAGTTAATAACAACACTCTTCAAAGTATCCCACACAATAGAAACAGAGGAAATATTGCCAAACTCATCTTATAAGGCCATAGTCAACCTGATATCAAAACCATACAAAGAATCAACAAAAAGGAGAATTTCAGATCAATTTACTTAATGAGCATTGATGAAAAAAATATTCAATAAAATACTCACAAACCTAATCCAAGAACATATCAAAAACCATCCACTATGATCAAGTAAGCATCAACACAGGTATGCAGGGATAGTTCAATAAAAAAACAATCCATCAATGTAATCTATGAAATAAACAAAATGGAAGGAAAAATAACACATGACCATCTCATTAGATGTTGTAAAAGCATTTGGCAAAATCTAACACCTCTTTGTGTTAAATGTCTTGGACAGTTTAGAGAATCAGTTTATATACTTAAACATAACAAAGACAATATACAGCAAGCCTATAGCCAACATCAAATTAAATAGAGATAAATGTAACAGAATTCCACTAAAATCAGGGACAATTCAAGACTGCCCATTCTCTTTGTATCTTTTCAATATAGTACTTGAAGTGCTAGCTAGAGGAATAAGAAAACTAAAGGAGACCAAAGGTGTAATAAAGTAGAAAGGAAGAAGGTAAAGTAAAGCTATTTTCAGATGATATGATAGTATACATAAGTGAATACCAAAATTCTACCAGAGAACGCCTACAGCTGATAAACACCTTCAGAAAGTGGCTAGATACAAGATTAGTTTAAAAAAAATCAGTGGCCCTACCTTATACAAGTAATAAACAGGGGAGGAAAAAAAACAAAGAAATAAGAACCTTCACAGTACCCACAAATACATTAAAGTATTTTGGTGTAACTCTAGCCAAGCAATTGAAAGACTTGTATGACAAGGAATTAAAGTCTTTGAAGAAAGACAATGAAGAAGGTATTAGAAGATGGAAAAATCTGCCATGCTCATGAGTCAGTAGGATTAAAATAGTAAAAATGGCAATCCTATCAAAAGCAATCTACAGATTCAATGCAATTCCCATCAAAATCCCAGAGAAATGTTTTACAAACTTTGACAGATCAATTCTAAACTACATATAGAAAAAATAAAAACCCCAGAATAGAAAAAAAAAAAAAAAATCTTTGCAATAAAAGAACTTATAAAGTATTACCATCTCTGATTTCAAGCTGTACTACAGAGCAACAATAAAACAAAAATGCATGGTATTGACACAAGAACAGTCATGTGGAATAAAATTGAAGACACAGAAATAAACTCATAACCTATGAACATGTGATTTTTGACAAATAAACCAAAACTATAGAATTGACAAAAGAAAGCATCTTCAACAAATGGTGCTGGTATAAGTGGATGTCTACATGTAAAAGAATGCAAATAGATCCATATTTATCACCCTACACAAAACTCAAGGCTAAGTGGGTCAAGGGTCTCAACATAAAACCAGACACACTAAATTTAATGGAAGAGAAAGTGGGGAGTATCTTTGAACTCATTGGTATTGGACACAGCGTTCTGAACAGAACACCAACAGCTTAGGCACTAAGATAAAAAAATTAATATCCACTAGGGGAGGGAGGGGGGACGAGGAAGGGAGAGTGTGACTGGGAGGTGACGAGGGAGGTGACTACAATCAGGATGGAAAGAGAAAAAATATAATGAAAAACAATTAATAAATGGGACATCATGATACTGAAAAGCTTCTGTAAGGCAAAGGACATTGTCAGTAAGGCAAAATGATAGTCTACCCCAATCCCATGCCATCAGCTACTATAACTTCTATCAAGCTACCTCCAGTACATAATCTCAAATACTTGCTAATGCTCTTCACCTGGGCTGAACCCTCCATCCACGTCACCCATATGATTCTTCCTTTCTCTAACCCATGGTGTGGTCTTCTTTTTCCTCCTCCTCCAGTCTCCTCTCCTTCCCAAGATTTACTCTCTCTCCAAGCCCAGGAATCTTATCCATGCCTCTCCTATTTGCCCTGCCCAGGTGTGATGGCCCTTTTATTGGTCAAAGAGGAAGTTCCTTAGGCAAGGTTACAGAATAATCTTGGAGTAGAGACAGTAAGAAGTAATTAGCATCAAAATATACCAGATCAATCTCCAACAATTCCCCTTTTCTGTCTAAATGAAAAAGGCCATTTTTTTATAGTATACAGTAAGAACAATTATAAAAAATTATAAAAACCAATAGCCGATATCTACATAGATAATGTCTAGTCAAAAGGTATTTGGCAACCTTGAAATAAATATTATCTATACTATCTAGGTGAGTCTAAAGTTTTGAATCTAAATCAATCTCTATCATATCTCATATCTCTCAACCTAAAACATCTATCTAGGCCTAAAAACATCATCTTAATTCCTAAACAATTAAGCTTAATTGTAAAACTAAACTATTTGGTCTTCAACCCCATCAGAGACTTGAGAAAGACTAAAATTATTTATCTGAGTAAACAGGAAGTTCAGGTTAGCAGGTTCCAAAATGGTAAAAAAAAAGAAAGAAAGAAAGAACAAAATGATAGAGACAGTTTGCTGCCTGAAAAGCCACGCAAAACTCTGTAGAATGTTGAACCATCATATTCAACTTTTTGGTCCAGTATATCTGACAGACATCTGTGAACCAGTAACCATTGACAAGTTGCTTCCCCTGTCTTTTGCATCCAAGCTTGCCCATTTCAAGCAGAATTCTGTCTGTGGCAGAAACAAGGACATCTTGTGTCCTTACACTGTCTAACAGAACATATCTCTTAGGCTAATTACCCTTTGGCACCAGTTCTCCATTGGAAGCCTGAAATTCAAGGAGATTGGCTAGACTTTTTAGAGAAGTGTGAAATTATTTTTTCTCACATAAACCTAAGATTGAAGTGTGTATAATCCATTATTAAGAAAAACAAACTTACATAGTAATTTTAAGGAACGTTTTGTCATTTTGAATTCTAGACTGTCTTTTTAAGTAGCTTATCTTATCAATAGGTAGCCATGCCCAGACTTACTGTAGAGACCAGGCTGGTATAGAGAGATCTGCCTGTCTTTGTCTCCATTGTGTTGGGATTAAGGGTGTGTGCTACCACTGCCAAGGTCAAATATTTTATCACAACTTCAGTCAATATCCTCAAAAATTTTTAGAAAAAATCATGCAAGGAAACAAGAAAATTCTAAGTCTTGGTTCAGTTGTGCCAATTCATGCTTCAGCAAGCAAAACCCCAACCATCATTCCTTGGAATTAAGCTATTGCTAAATCCTATAGGTGTGCCCTTTCCAGAAAGAGCTGACTAGAAACTTGCAGCTAAGGAACTCTGAATCCAGCCACTATCAACTCTATGGAGAAGTGTTCTGTTCCTTCTCCCTTGTTATTATTGTAACTTAGGCTCTCATTCTCAGCTTTCTGCCTTTCTCCCTGATCTTAGAGAGGGTATGGAGAAGCATGACTACTGCTAAGTACATTGCAAACAAATCCATAACAACAGGCAAAACAAAGCCAAAAATGATCCAGGGCCTTCAGCCATGGAGACTTGGAGAGAACCATAGCAACCTCTATTTTATTATTTTTCTAGGCAGTCAACTTCATTCCCCAGGTTGGTCTAGAAGACTGCCTATCTACTATTTCTGCCTCTCCAACTTGCCATGTGCTCAAAGCCATTGCTGCTCTGTGAGAGTTGAGCCCTCAGACAGCTAGGAACAGCACCTTTGAAATGCTCTAACCCATAGATGCACCTATTTTATGCTAGTGTGTTTGCCTTTTGAGCCTCGAAAAGTTTGGGGAAAACCAAACATTGCTAAGGAACTGCTCTAGAGGAAGTCAGCTCTGCTTTGCCAAGTCTGCTTAGTTTGTCTTCCATTTGCCCATAGTAGATTTTAAGTTTGGGTTACCTCTAAGAGCCGAGAAGCACTTAAAAAAATGTTCATTCAGGATGATCATTTCTAGCTCTATCCATTTGCCTGCCAGTTTCAAAATTTCCTTGTGTTTAATAATTGAGTAGTATTCCATTGTGCAAATGTAGTACAGTGTTTTTATCCATGCTTCAGTTGAGGGACATCTTGGTTGTTTCCAGATTCTGGCTATTAGGAATAAAGCTGCTATGGACATGGATGAGCATATGTCCTTGTTGTGTGGTGGAGCATCTTTTGGGTATATAGCCAGGAATAGTACAGGTGGGCCTTGAGGTAGATCTATTCCTAATTTTCTGAGAAAGCATCTTATTGATTTTCAAAGTGGTTGTACAAGTGTGTACTCCCACTAGCAATGGGAGGAGTGTTCGTTCTCTCCACATCCTTGCTAGCATGAGCTGTCACTTGGATTTTTGATCTTAGCCATTCTGACAGAAATCTCAGATTCGATTTGATTTATATTTCTCTGATGACTAAGAATGTTTAGCATTTCTTTTTTTTAATTTTTTATTATTAATTTATTCTTGTTACATCTCAATGGTTATCCCATCCCTTGTGTCCTCCCATTCTTCCCTCCCTCCCCTTTTCCCCTTATTCCCCTCCCCTATGACTGTTCCTGAGCGGGATTACCTCCCCCTGTATATGCTCATAGGGTATCAAGTCTCTTCTCAGTAACCTGCTGTCCTTCCTCTGAGTGCCACCAGGTCTCCCCCTCCAGGGGACATGGTCAAATGTGAGGCACCAGAGTACGTGAGAAAGTCATATCCCACTCTCCACTCAACTGTGGAGACTGTTCTGACCATTGGCTAGATCTGGGTAGGGGTTTAAAGTTTACCGCCTGTATTGTCCTTGGCTGGTGCCTTAGTTTGAGCGGGACCCAAGGGCCCAAATCTGCCTATCATAATATTCTACTTGTAGGTTAAAGAAATGCTAAACCTTCAATAAAAAGACACAGACTAACTGAATGTCTAGCATTTCTTTAACTGTTTTTTTTTTTCCACTCGATATTCCTCTTGAGAATTCTCTGTTTTGTTCTGCACCCTATTTTTAATTGGATTATTTAGTTTGGTGGTGCTTCATTTCTAGACCCTTTGCTCAGATGTGGTAGATAGGCAGCACAGTCTCCTTGTGGGTCCCATAATATAGGGAGTAGGGAGTATTTCTGACATGGACTCTGATCCTCACATGTTGATCACTTCTCCCTGGTGGAGTGGCCTTTCCAGGCCAAAGAGGAATAGGATTCAGGCAGTCAAGATGAGACTTCATAGGTTGAGGTCAGATGATAGGGGAGGAGGGCTCCCCTTTCTGAAGACTAAGGGAAGTAGAGAGAGGATATAAATTAGGGAGAGTAGGATCAGGAGGTGAAAAGGGAGGGGGCTACATTCAGGATGTAAAGTGAACAAACTAAAAAAAATGAAAATGAATAAAAAATGAAAATCTGAGATTCCATCTTATATACATTAAAATGGCTAAGATCAAAATCTCAAGTAACAGCACATGCTGGAAAGGATGTGGAGAAAAAGGAACACTCCTCCAGTGCTGGTGGGAGTACAAGTGGTGACTGTGTAAAATAATCTGACACTTTCTCAGAAAAGTGGAAATACATCTATCTCATGATCCAGCTACACCACTACTGGGCATACACCCAAAAGATGCTCTACCATACAACAAGGACACTTGCTCAACTATATAAATAGCAGCCTTATTTGCAATTGAAGAAACTGGAAACAACCTAGGTGTTCTTCAACTGAAGAATGGATAAAGAAAATGTGGCACATTCACATAGTGGAATACTTCTTAGCTTTTTAAAACAAGGAAATCATGCAATTTGCAGGCAAATGGATTGGAATAGAAAAGATCATCCTGAGTGAGATAACCCAGACCCAGAAAGACACACATTGTATGTACTCACTTATAGGTAAATATTAGGTACAAAATAGAAGATGACCATGCTAAAATCTACTGACTCAGAAAAGATGAGGGTAAAAGGAAGGATGCTTACATCTCATGCAAAAAAAGAAATAAAATAGACATCTGAAGTAGATTGAGTAAGGGAATTGGATAGGAGAGGGGGTGAGGAGTATAACAGGGTTGAGATCCTGTGTGGAGAAGAGGGGGTTTATTGGGGAGAACCAGGAGAGAGAATGTTGGAGCATCTTCGAGACAAGGAAGCTTCCAGTAATCTATGGGAGTAACATTAGCTGAGACTCATAGCTCCAGGAGTTCAAATAGACTGGAATTCTCATCTCCTGTAACCAGGTGGCACTTCCAGTGAAGGGAAGGGGACATCAATTCAATCATAAAACATTCAACTCAAAATTTGTCTTGCCTACCAGGAATGTGGGGATTAAGACAAAACCAGTATTGAGAGGATGACAAATCAATGACTGGCTCAAATTGAGACCCACCCCATGGAAGAGAGCCAATCACTGTCACTATTAATGATATTTTGCTATGCTTCAAGACAGGAACCAGCATAACTGTCTTCTGAGAGGCTTCATCGAGCAGCTGACAAACAATTGCAGAGACCCACAGCCAAACAATAGGGAGTTCTGTGGAAGAGTGGGAGGAAGGACAGAAGGGGTAGTAGGGTCAAGCACACCACAAGAAGACCTACAGAGTCAACTAACCTGGGCCCATGGGGGCTCACAGAGATTGAACCACTAACCAGTGAGCATGCATGGGTTAGGCCCCTTACACATGTGTAGCAATTTGAATCTTTATAAGAGAAAAAATGGTGGAACTATTATAGAAAACTACATGGATATTCTTCAAAATTTTCAAAATTGAACTACATTATCTACTTACTTCTAGGTATGTGCTCCAAAACAAATGAAATACATATTGTTAAAATGATCATTTTATACCAATGTTTATGGTAGTATTGTTCATAATTGTCAAGGTGTGCAAAGAAATAAAGTATTCATTGATAAAGAGGCAATCAATACTACATGAATCTCGGAATCTTGTCTTCTCCTAAACAAGAAGCTGAAAAAGGTGGTACAACAAATCTGGCGTAAACCATAGACTAAATGAAGACTAATTAGTTCCTACAAAGAATGGCTAATGTTTAAGGTAAACAACTGGAATCTTTGCTCTCAGCTAATCCTTGTAGACTGAAAGAAATCTTTATTTGTAATTTCTACTGTCCAGCCCATTAGCCATACTTTACAATTTTGGGGGAAAACTTCAACATAGAAAGCCTTGTATTAGAAGCTTCTACTCTCATTGAAAGACAATGACCAAAATAGGTACAGAAGGAAAAGTGAGACAATATAAAGATAGGCTTGGCATCTGTATCCAAGAAAGTAATGACACAGAGACACTCTGTATTTGTGCTTAGAAAGATGACTGTAGGGAGTGTATTTAATATAAATTTGTATATTATAGATTGATTTGTCCTTCACTATTGTTTCTTCTATTCCACTTTTTCTTTCTTTATTGCATCCAGAATGTGGGTGACAGCATCCCTGATGCTAGACTCTAGAACTCAATAAAAATGACCCAAAAAAGCAAGTTGAGTACCAACATTCTTTTCTCTTTGTCTCTTTGCTTTCTGACTAAAGATTCAGTTAGTCTAGTAACTTCATAGTTTTACTACCATATTTTCCATTCCATGATACAATATATTCTTTGAAACTAGGAGCCAAAATATTTTCCCTACTTAAATTGACATTTTTTTTTAGATTTTTGTTACAATTAGAAAATATAACTAATACACGTAGTAACTAATTTGCTAGTATACCCTGTCATCCTGTTGCTTTCCCCTTTATTCCTAAACATTTGTTGGAATTGAATGGGACAAATATTTAATTGCTTATTATTGTATTTTCATAGTGGGCTTATTCATCAGTTGTAGATACAATTTTATATTAAGTTTTCAAATTTTTAGTGTATAGTTAGAAATTTACTCTTCCCCTTTATAGATATCTCTATAGTATCTTTAAGGATTTTTTTTTCAATTTTAATTTATTTTAAATATTTATTTATTTTATTTGTGGATGGTTTGCCTTCATGTATATATGTGCATCACATATGTGCTTGATACCCACAGAGATCAGGAGAGAGTATTGGATCTCCTAGAACTGGAGTTGCAGATGGCTGTGAACCACCATCTTGATGCTGTGAACTGAACTTGGGTCCTCTGAAAGAACAAATAGTGCTGGTAACAGCTGAGACATCTCTCCATTACCCCATTTCAATTTTTAATGCTTTTCTCTTCTATTGTTTCTTAGTTATCTGTGAAGAGAATGTAACTTTGCCTTAGTCTGGGCCCCTGGTGAAAATAGTCTTGGGATGCCTGACCCCACTGAGAGTTTGTCTGTATGAACTGATAAAGATCTTAGACTCAGAGAAAGACAAAAGACAGGGTCTGGTGGCCAGGTATTGTATTTCCAAAAGGATCATCCATTAGGAGGAGGAAGCTAGGAGGAGGAAGTGAGAGGGGGGAGGAGGAGAAGGACAATGGGAAACCAGAGAGAGAAATTGGAGGTTCTGGGCCATAGCACAAAGAGTTGGAGGATTTGGCAGTGGCGGAAAGCTCATTGGGGACTTCCAGGTTTGGTCTATAGATGATGGGGCTTCTTCTGTCAGATAGATGATCTGCTAGATTCCTGAGAATTATGCCAGGGGAATTTCCCCTTGGAACTGATACCCAGAAGGTTTCATTCTTGTTCTCCTTAGTCTCCTTTTCCTACTATTTAGGGTAGTCTGGTCATAAGGGAGGTCCATACCTTTAATAAATACCTAATAAAGTAGAATCATTGAAGAATAGGAGCCAACAAGCTTGCTATAGGCTTATTAATTTATTGTGCTATACCACTGATTTTATTTCATTAAATTCTGTTCTCTCTCTCTCTCCCTCCCTCCCTCCCTCCCTCCCTCCTCTCTCTCTCTCTCTCTCTCTCCCTCTCCTTCTCTCTCTCTCTCTCTCTCTCTCTCTCTCTCTCTCTCTCTCTCTCTCTCTCTCACACACACACACACACACACACACACACACACACACACACACACACACAGCTCATGTAGGAGGTCAGAGGACACCCAACCTTGGCTATTTCAGTATTTCTATTGCTGTGAAAAAACACTATACACAACCAGGCAGTGGTTTCATATACCTGTAATCCTAGCACTCAGGAGGCAGAGGCAGATGGGTCTCTGTGAGTGTGAAGCCAGCCTGGTCTACAAATCGAGTCCAGGACAGCCAAGGCTATAGAGAGAAACCCTGTCTTGTAGAACAAAGAAAGAGAGAAAGAAAGAAAGAAAGAAAGAAAGAAAAAAGAAAAAGAAAAACTACCATAACCAGTAACAACTTGGGGAGGAAAGAGTTTATTATTCTTACATTTCCATATCACAGTACATCATCTAGGAAAGTCAGGGTAGAAACTCAAGGCAGCAACCTAGAAGAGGGAACTGAACACAGCTCATGGAGTAGTGCTGATTCTGGATTGTTTCCCTCTGCCTTATTCAGCCTGCATTCTGGGATAACACCACTTGCAGTGTGTTGGTACCCCTACAGATATCAGTAATGATGAAAATGCACTATAGACTTGCCTGCAAGAAAATCTTATGGAGGCCTTTTTTTTTCAATTGAGAGTCCCTCATCCCAAATGATTCTAGTTTGTGTCAAGTTGACATAAGAATAGCCAGGACATTGTTTATTACTCCTCACTTTCTACCTTGTTTCTCTGACAGGAACACTCTCTTATTGTTTGTTGCTTTTCATATCAGGTAATATCGAAGGATGTATTATCCTGGAAAGGGAGAAATTTCATGGAATGCCATTCCTCTAAAAAAAATCTATAGGAAACTGATGACTGCAGGTAGGAGAATTAGTGTCTTTTAGGGGACAACCCCCTTTTGTTGTTTCTCCAATGCAATGTAGTCATCCTTGAAACCATATATACACCAACAAAATGGACTCAGCAGGTTCCATTTATACATATATTAATATATGCACATACAGTAATAAGAATAACCAATAAAAGAGGTTACCAATTTAAGAGTTGAGGGTATGGAAGGGATTTAAAAGAGAGAATCTGGGAGGATCTAGAAGATATGGGGGAGAAAATTGTATAATTAATTCTATTTCAGGTAAAAACATTTAAAAGTAAATGTAAAAATATCTCATATTAAGGCCAAACATGATGACATATGGTTGTGATCTCAGCACATGACATGTAGAGGGAAGAAGATAAAAAGATTTTAAGACCACATTAGCTTCATACTAAATTTGATGCTGGCTTCAAAAGCAAAACAAAGGAAAATTATTAAATTAGGCTTCAAAACTGATTAGAAAACATCCTGTGGACAATATCTAAATGTCTAGTATTACTCTGCTTTGATTTTCTATAAGCTTTGACTCTGGGATATTTAGTTTCTTCTTATTTGGGAACTGTATCTTTTTTAAAAAATTTTCTACTTGCCTCTATCTTTGACATTATGCCAATTTATATCTCTATCCAATTTCTATACTATATTATTATTTCTTTTTTAATTTTTTATAAAATGCAGATTTGATAAATTTTCTTTATTTGTATTTATTCTGCCTTTTTCTTGTTGTGACCTGTTTTTATTGATTGTAATTTTTGCTAATATGATTTACTTCATTATATTCATATGTTATGGATATATTCATATTGTTTACATTTTTAGAATATTAACTAATATATATAGTTAGTCTCCTTGTCATGGCTTATCAATTCTGTGCAATACATTTGTACTATTCTAGACTCTTTTAAAATGGAAATTTTTCTCAAATATCTTGTTACTGTTTTCAGTGAGCTTTCCCCATAGAATGTTTCTTTGTGATGTTAAGCAACATGATATCTTATTGAATCAGCACTCCCAGGAACCCAGCTGCAAAGCTGGGAGAATCCCAAGCACAGTGTGGAAATACACACATGGAAAGGAGAAAAGATCTTTTGCCAACATTCCCAGCTGTGTTCCCAGACATCTGCCACAGTCTACTGCCAGTCATGTGAATAAAGCTACTTTGGACTTTCCAGCTGCCCTAATGCCCCAGTCACCCTAGCCACATTAGGCAGAAGAACCACCCAGCCAAATACACAACAGATTGTTTCTAGCTGTTAATTTTCAGGGTGTTTTGTTCTATAACAATAGCCCAAGTATGTGGCCTTTCTTGCATTTGAAAGAATTAGGTGAATTAATCAAAGCAAAGTTAGAATGTACTCTATTTGCTAATGTTTATCAACTATCATTTTTTAATATTATAGTTGGTATTCATCCTGTCACCATTGCTTATGACCAGGTTGGTTGAGTTCGTGGGCTTTCTTTTACTGTTTTTTGACCCATCTGGCTCCAAAATTCTTTCCATCCCCTCTTCCACAGGATTCTCTGGGCTCTGCCTAATGTTTGGCTGTGAATCACTTAATATGTTTCTACCACTTGCTTGGTGAATCTTCTCTGAAGTCTTTCTGATGATGATTGTGCTAGGCTCTTGTTTACCAGTATAACAATATCATTTGAAAATCATTCTATTTACTTTTTTTTGACAGATGTGATTGGTTCTATCCTAGGTCTCAAAGATATCCAGCCTCTGGTTCCTGGCCTTCCCAGCAGTGTCAGGGGTGGGCTACCTCTTGTGGCATGAGTCTCAATTTGGGTGAGTCATTGGTTGGCTACTCCCACAATTTCTGTACCAACTTTACCCCAGAACATCATGATGTCAAGACAAATTGTCAGTGGAAGGTATTGTGGTTGGGCTGGTGTCTGAATTCCTCCACTGGAAGATTTGCCTGCCTGGTTATACAAGATGGCTAGTATAGCTTCTGTATCCCCTTTTACTAAGAGGCTTAGTTTTGGTCACCCTCATAGATTCCTGGGAGGTTCCATTGCATTCGGTTTCTACCTTGCCCTTGAATCCACCCCCAATTTCAGTTGCCTCTTCCAGTACAAATTCTGAGAAGAAGGATAAATGTGAGCCAAAAATAAGAGGTGGGGCCTTTGGAGACTTGGGGATAGTTTTGGCTGTTCATCTCTCTGCTTCAAGATACTCCTAGAGAAAACTGGTGGAGGGAGGGCTACGGGCCTCTGGGCTCAGGATGAGGCTCCAAGTTCTGGTTGCTACAGGTTCCAGCAGAAGAAACCCTGCTGATTATGCCAGGAGAAACGTTCCTTGGAACTGATATTCTTATGGTTTCATTATTGTATTCTTTAATCTTCTTGTCCTGTTGTTTAGGTTAGTCAGATTATCAGTGAGGTACTCTCTGTTAATAAGTTCGTAATAAAATATATTTGCTAAGAAAAGTGAGCCTACAGGGAGTCAGGCAGATATCTTGGTGCATGAGAGAAGAAAGTACAGTGACTAGAGGAGGGAATTGGACCAGGAAAACAGGAGGGAAGATGCAACCAATTAGGAGGGGCTGGTCTGCCAGCATGCTCATCCTTTCACAGGATCAGTGCTTGCTCTGTGCCTTCATAGGAGACGGTGAGGAGCAGAAGTTTGATTTATAGATGACTAACATTTGTTTCTTCACTTGTTCCTTATTTTTAGAATCCTGGAGAGCTTCAGAGAACAGATGAAGTCTCTGCTGTCAACCAACTCTCTTATTCTTACCTTGTAAACCCAGGAGTCAACAAAGGGATTCATAGATGGTCCAGGTAAAAAGTCAAAGTACTCTCTTGGTTCTCCACCCTAAATCCCAGATGGACATGGCTGGACACTGGCCATTGGCAGGTGACACATATGGAATAGAAAATCAGCACTAAACCAGAAAACCACACCACCTTTCTCAAGGAATTTACTGTGTACGAGTACCCTACACAGGCTTGCCTAGCAGAGGGCATACCCAAAGCCTCAGGTTTAAATCATCCCATGATACCAGCCCACTCCTAAAACCTAGATGCTATTTCCTTGCTGAAGTCATACCCCACTCCTAGTCAGGTGAATTTCCAGCTCCTCTACCATCGACCTGCCCCACAGGCTGGAATGTGAATTACACAAACACTTGAATTCGTTATTCTAAATACTGCAATTTGTATGTCCTGTCTGCTGACCTCTGCCTCTCTGTATTTGACATGTTTTGATTCTATAGGATTGTGGGTTTTGTTTCATCACCAAGGTGACTATGTAGTTAATTACCCTTTGACTTTTGGGGTCAGGGCCTCTATCTGGGCAGGAAACATCAATGACTCCAGAAGTTTTACCCATTCACCACCCCCATGTCTCTGCAGGGTCAGGACTTGTTTGTGCCATGGAGGAATGTCCAGAGGCTAACTGGAGCCACAAAATTGTTGGTAGTGTATTGAGCTATCTCATCCACCAAGTTTCATTAGCTCCCCGGTTTCATCAGACTGCGGCTATGCCTGGGGCCAGATCTCTACTGGTAGGAGGGTCTCACTCCAAGAAGGAAGCCTAAACCCATTTACAGTTTAAGGTTCAAAAGCTTAGGATGAGTTTACACTTGAGCCAGAACGACTGTGGAACACTTTCTTGCCTGATTCTCTCAGCTTCTGTGCAGGCCTACAAGCCAGTCTTTATTTCCCACATGCTCATGTCTCAAGCAACTGATTTTCTTTGGGCAACATTTTCCTGGTGTCAACTAAGCACCAGGGTCACAAGCCATTCCCCTTGAATATTTGTGGAAAGTCAGTTGAGTTGTTTAAAGCCTTGAGTTCTGGGAGTTCTGGGAACAGGTAAGAACTGAGCCAACCTCTACTCATCATGGGAACAATTTAAAGGGGTTCTGATGCACATGTGGCAGGGGCTGAACAGAGTCAAGAATGCTCTAGGAGATCCAGGGGCTCTTTCAACCTGGGGCTTTTCCCACCCAGGGCCCTTCCCACCTGGGACCCTTCCCACCTGCAGCTCTTCCCACCTGCAGCTCTTCCCACCTTAGGCTCTTCCCTCTTGGGGCTCTTCCCTTCTGGGGCCCTTCCCACCTGGGGCCCTTCCCACCTGGGGCTCTTTCCACCTGGGGCTCTTCCCATCTGGGGCCCTTTCTACCTGGAGCTCTTCCCACCTGGGGCTCTTCCCACCTAGGTCTCTTCCCACCTGGGGTCCTTTCCACCTGGGGCCCCTCCCACCTGGGGCCCTTTCCACTTGTATTGTGGGCAAAGATACAGAGACAAAAGGGAAGGACTTTGTGCTGCTTATGATATTGGTGATACATGAGGGCAGAAAGTTGCAGAACCTTTGTATCACATCCAGTGGTTCACCAAACCTGAAGGCAGAGTGCATGATGGGAGGAAAGAAACAACTATGGAGGAAAGGAAAAGATAGGACCAATAAAGAGAACTGGGATTGCATTGCATAACAATGGATGATCATGCTGCAGTGCCTTGCTTACTGTTCCTGTCTAAAAGCCCAATCATGTAATATCCCCTGTGGCATCGTTAATCCAAACCTAGCTCTGAATCTGAGAGTTGTTTTTTAATTTGGTGTTCAAGAATAAATAAAATGTATTTTGATCAATCTGTCTGTCTCCCTCCCTTCTAACTCCACACATTACTTTTCCTACCACCACTCTCTGCCCACTGGATCTCTTCAGTGCAGCCAGTATGTGCATGGGTGTGGAGTCATTCACACATACAGCCTATGAGAGAGTCTACATTGCCAGAAAATCGACCCTCTCTCTCCTTCTCCCAGCAGCCAGCTGTTGTCACTGATGTCTGGTGCTTGAGGTTAAAGTCTTGGGGCCACTCCGTGGTGATGTGTAATTTGGGTGGCAAGAGTAGTTCTAGGTCAGTTAGTGCAAAATGAGGCTTCTGGCCACACACATTAATCCTTCATCAAGAGAACAGGCTCTTGCTTCAGTTAGTCAGAAGTCAAGTGCCAGAGAGCCTGAGGAGAGGGTTATCAGTGGGGTGTATAAAAAATACAGACTGGAATAGCTGGGTCTTGAGGAAGCCCTATTCCCATTTTTCTGAGATAGCACCAGATAGATTTCCAAAGTGGCTGTACTAGTTTGCATTCCCACCAGCAATGAAGGAGTGTTCCTCTCTCCCCACATCCTCGCCAGCATGTGGTGTCGCTTGAATTTTTGATCTTAGCCATTCTGATGGGTGTAAGATGGAATCTCAGAGTTGTTTTGATTTGCATTTCCGTGATGACTAAGGAGGTTGAGCATTTCTTTAAGTGTTTCTCAGCCATTTGATACTCCTCTGTTGAGAATTCTCTGTTTAGTTCCAAGCCCCATTTCTCAATTGGGTTATTCGGTTTGGTGGTGTTTAATTTCTTGAGTTCTTTATATATTTTGGATATTAGACCTTTGTCAGATGTAGGGTTGGTGAAGATTTTTTCCCAGTCTGTAGGCTGTCGCTTTGTTCTCTTGACAGTGTCTCCTGCCTTACAGAAGCTTCTCAGCCTCATGAGGTCCCATTTATTAATGGTTGACATTAAGGCCTGGGCCGTTGGTGGGCTTCCTCAAGACCCAGCTATTCCACTCCTTGGAATATACCCAGAAGATGCTCCAGCACACAACAAGAAAATTTGCTCAACCATGTTCATAGCAGCCTTATTCATAATAGCCAGAACATGGAAACAGCCTAAGTGTCCCTCAGTAGAAGAGTGGATAAAGAAACTGTGGTACATATACACTATGGAATACTACTCAGCTATTAAAAACAAGGAATTCCCAAAATTTGTGGATAAATGGATTGAGCTAGAAATGATCATAATGAGGGAGTTAACCCAGAAGCAGAAAGAATCAAATGGTATATACTCACTTATATCTGCATACTAGCCCAAGGGGCATGTCCCACAAAAGCCTTCACTTACCAGGAAACTGGGACAGAGGGGAAGGCATCCTATTGGGACTCTAAATGAGAGACGCATGGGAGAACAGCAAAATAAAAGGATCCAGAGGGTCCTAGAAATCTACAAGTAGAACAATATGATAGGCAGATTTGGGCCCAGGGGTCCCGCTCAAACTAAGGCACCAGCCAAGGACAATACAGTAGGCAAACTTTATACCCCTTCCCAGATCTAGCCAATGGTCAGAATATTCTCCACAGTTGAGTGGAGAGTGTGATACGACTTTCTCACGTACTCTGGTGCCTCACATTTGACCATGTCCCCTGGAGGGGGAGACCTGGTGTCACTCAGAGGAAGGACAGCAGGTAGCCAAGAAGAGACTTGATACCCTATGAGAATATACAGGGGGACGTAATCCCCCTCAGGAACAGTCATAGGGGAGGGGAATAATAGGAAAATGGGGGGGGGGGAGGAATGGGAGGATACAAGGGATGGGATAAACATTGAGATGTAACAAGAATAAATTAATAAAAAAAAAGTCATTAAAAAATAAAATAAAATAAAAAGCTGTCATAACACACACACACACACACACACACAAATACAGACTGTCCTCTGACAAGGTTAGAATCCCAGCAGGTGGAGGGAATGAAGGGCTCCCTGGGAGTGCATCAGGGGCTCAGGAGCAAGGCTTCAGATGGCTTGAGAAACAGTGGGTGGGACAGTTATTAACATGGAACATGTCTCCAGCTCAGTCAAGGTGAACAATACCCATAGGATACTAACAGGTCAAGGCTACTTTCCCCTTCATTGTCTTCAAGATACACTTCAAAGCATTGCTCAATACATAGCCCTGACTATTAGCTGCTACTGTGGTGTGAAAAGAGTGGAGGAACCGTGTGGACTGAAGCTGATTGTCTTAATGGTGCTCTTCCTTTTTTATTATAAAATGCATTTTGGACTAAGAATCTTTGTAAATGTTTGATGCCACAGAAAACTCATGACTATGCAGCTATAAATCTGTGTATATATAATATTCCATTATATATAAGCCAAGTCTTATCCTTACTATGTGGAAATAAGCAGGTAAAGAAGTTAAAGTGACTATGTCTGGAAGCTCTGGTATATTTCATCATTTCCTCTCCATGAGCCACACTGAGATGTAACTTCCAAGCTCTTCCTGGTGGGTGAGTTGAACTTGGCCTCATGCTGAAAAGGTAAACAAGTTCAAACTGAGTCTATCACCCCATGTCTCACTGGGTTATAGTAAGGTGCTTTCAGCTTGGGGCCACTTTATTGACGGAGAAACACAGGAGAAGGCACAGAGCCACCTGCTTTGAATCTTAGAGCTAATGACTACTGTGTTGAGGGTGGAGAAGGAAGTCTACGGCCCAGGGCTTCCTTTTCGGGCTCTCCAATCTAGAAGGTTTTGCAGCTGTTCCGTGGTGTGGAAGAGAGGGACAGGGCTCCTGAGCTGCAGCTATTGACTCCTGTGCTCCCACTCTCTGGAGAACTTCTCTGTGCCTCCACTTACCCTCAGCTGGTAGAAGTTGAGCACATGGAGGAGGGGAAACAGCTAAACCAGCATTTTACCAACTACCTACAAATGTGAGTATAACTGTGTTGAGCCTTTGCAGGGATGCTCAAGGAGGTTATCGCCAAGAGCAGCTGCATTCTAAGCAGTGAGCTCAAGAAGTCATGTCTACAGGTAGCCTCAGGCCTCCTGAAATTCCCACACCTCCCTAAGACGTGCTCAAGCTTACTGCGGTCCTCAGCAGTCCTGTGTTTTGCAAGGAAAGTGTTCTGCTCCCCAATGTCATATTCTGCAGCTGAAGACCAGATTGCTAAAACAACTTTGCAAATGCAGAGCTGAGGCTCTGGTTCTGAGAACTATGAATTCTGTCCAGGAAATCAGAGTGAACTCCAAAGTCACACTGGGACCAGGGTGGTTGAGTAGCTATCAAAAGCCCACATGCCACCACCATCCGTCTGCTGCCCTTGGGACCATACCTCTTCATCTCCAAATTCATCACATTAGAGGCTAAGGCTTCCGGTGAGTTTGGGGAGCATGCAAACACTTCTTTTATAACACTATGTTATAAACCATATGGCCTGAAGCATGTCAGAGTACTCTTGGTTTTTCCCTTTGCTTTCTTCCAATAGTAGTTGATTGCCCTTCCCAAAGACATGGGGTGATTTCTGGTAGAGCTATCCATGCCCCTGACCCCTCCCACTCCTCCCACTCTTCACAGTGGGGAAATGTTCTTCTTGGTACAGAGCCAACAAGCAAAATCACGTTTGTGGCCACCATGCTGGGGAGATGATCCCCGAACTGTACTGGTCAGCCAGTTTAGCCTAATTTTGAGCTCCAGGTGCAGTGGTAGACACTGTCTTTAAAAGCAAGATGGAGATAACACACACACACACACACACACACACACACACACACACACACAGAGAGAGAGAGAGAGAGAGAGAGAGAGAGAGAGAGAGAGAGAGAGAGAGAGAGAGAGAGAGAGAGAGAGAGAGAGAAACTAACCAACCAAAAAGGCTGTAGGTAGGAAAGGGGTGCCTATATTCATAGCCACACAGGAGGGTAGCAGCCATTGGACTCTGTAAGTGTAGCAAACAGGCTAATTTGCTAGGAACAGGTACTGCATGAAATGTTTCTCTCTAAAATATAGACTCTCCATCAGAACATAAGTGTGGGTCTACTAAATTAGTAATATTCCTAGGACCTCAAAGTCAACCTCACAGACACAAGACTTGTAGTACAATATAGTGTTTATTAAGCAAAGACATACCCTTTTTTGAACAGATATTAATTCTCACATTGGATGCCCAGAACATAGGTTACAAAAGTGGTGTAGGACTACAGAAGAGATATATTAATAAATCAAGATTAAGGCCGGAGATTTGGGGGAAAGGGCATGATGGAACAGTATTTTCTGCATTGCAAACCACTGTAGAATTTCTTATTCTACAGTACACTACAGTTCTGCCCATTTAAGGCAACTTGCCCCAGCAAAAGCACAGATGTATATACATATACTTGAAGTAGTGTGGGGGCAAGCAGATGGAAATGAATAGTGGTTATCACACACTAATCTGGGTGTAACAGTTTGCTGTTGCAGCGTACTTTCCAAAAAACTCATTATGCTTAAGAAACCACTACAAACTAATTTTGTGAATAAAGAAAATAATCCACCCACCCGCTCCCATCCAGGGACTCTGCATGCCCCTTTTCCAGATAGACCATGGAGGTCTGTCTTCTGCCTCATTTTCCCCTTATGGGTGAGGATTGATGGTGTTCTCTTCAGTCAGAAAATATACAGAACTTTCTTGACCAGGCTGCCGAGGGTGTTGCCTATTCTCTCTCAGGTAATCGGAAGAGGCATGCTGAAAAAGAAAAAAGAAGCAGGGAGAGTGGTTAACTGAAATATTTTGTGGTGATAGGCTTATCCATTTATTTTAAGCCAATGAGCCTCTGACAAGTGTTTTCACATTATCGGTTTACAAGGTACAAACAGAGGAGAGAGAGAGAGAGAGAGAGAGAGAGAGAGAGAGAGAGAGAGAGAGAGAGAGAGAGAGAGAGAGAGAGAGAGAGAGAGAGAGAGAGCTTGGAGAGCTAGGGTTCCTGTACTATTCTTCCTTTGAGATGCCTCTTGGCTTAATGGCAGTCCTGAGAACTCAAAACTTCCTTTTAATCTGCAGCATCTGTGTCTGGCGCTCCACTCCCCAGCTTTTGTGAAGTCAGACCTAGCCAAAGTCTCACCTTTAGCCTTGGATTTAAGTCATTTCTGCATTTACACAGTGGAAGTAAAGGTGTCAGCTCCCACTAGGAAGTGGAGGAGGACAAGCACAAAGGCAGTGTTACAGGTATCAGTTGTAGAACTCTTTTTTGATTATTTTGAAGTGATACAGGAGCTAGTAAGTGGATTCAAATGTGGTGAATGAGAAAAAATGTAGGAGGAGTTGAGTTTCAAGCAGACAGCTGAAGATCAGGACAAGAGTGAACAGAAAGAAAGCAGCTCAGTCAGAGTCATATGGCCTCAGGTTGAAGCTCTTGCAACAAACATTAAGTAAATAACATTATAGAGATAAATGTTCATAGTTCTACTCAATGGCTGTCAGTGTACATACTTCCGAGTCAGAATCAAGATGTTCCATATTCGAAGCTTCATCCTGGCACATTCTTTGCACTTCATTCCTCTGGCATTGTTTTTCAAGCCTTAATAAAGCCATAAAGAAATAATTATCAAAATGTGTGTTGTGTACTGGCCAGGAGGCTTCCTCTTTGTTGGATAGTTTTCACTGTACTAGACAGGGTTATATAAGCTGATGGAGGGAGAAAAAAGTCATTGACAGTTTTGCCAGCTGTGAACACTGTTATCAACAATAATGACTGGCATGGCAAAATATATGCCCATGTATGCAATAGTTGCATCAATGCTATGTGGCAACCAACCACTTTCTGAATGGATTGATGGCCTCACCACAGGAGGAAACATATATCTAGTACTATAAATCTGATCAAGAACACAAAGCCGGGGAGTTCACCAGCCCCAAGGGTGAATCTAGTTGCCATTACCTTGCTAAATGGACATAGTGTCAACGTGCTCTCTAAATTAATATCTTTATACAATTCATCTTTATGCCCATGGATTAGTGTGGTTCCCAGATCTCATCAGAGAAGTTCATTTACACAGTATTCAGTGGTTAAAATTGAAACTCACAGCGATTCAAACTGTAGAGAATTAAGTGTTATTGGAGTGTTTAGATATACGTGGTACATCTGTAAAAGCCCTTTCCTCACAAGGCTTAGGGAGTATTGCAGAAGGTAGGGCAGGAAGGCTGTAAGAATCAGAGATCAAGGAGGAAACAGAGTCATGTGGACCATGACAGGAACACTGCACTCAAGAACTCATAATAGTGGTGTGGCCGCATGAGACTCACAGAAGCCCTACCTCCTGTAATACTGCTCCAAAAGAGTGTTTGTTCTTATTGACCTCTTTAGAACAATATAGAAACTTGATCCAACAAGAAACCACTGTTAGAACCCAATCTCTTCTCTGAACACAGTAAAGATATTCACAAACAGAAAGAATTCTAGCTCAAGGACTAGAACTAGCCATTCAGATGTTTGTTTTGATAAATCTCTGGGTACTGTTTTTATTTTCATACTCCATTAATTTTACATTTTAATATATTATCATTTTTTTCTTTATGGATTAAGCTTAACATCCAAATGGTATAAAGAAAACACATTTTATTTTTACATAATGAGAAAGACCAAGGACAATCTATCATAAGTAAAGCAAATGGTTTCAGAAGGCCTACTCAGGTTACATATGCTCAAGGTAAGGTTTTGTCAACTAGTTCATATTTTATTTGCTTTCTCAGTGTCTCTACTTGTTAATACAGGGTTGACAGAGGATAGCTGTGAACTACTGATTCTCCTTACTCCATATCTCAAATGCTACCACTTGTGCTTTCAATACTCCTGTTTTTAAAAATATGTATTTCTTTATTCAGTGTGTGTGTGTGTGTGTGTGTGTGTGTGTGTGTGTGTATGTCACTTGTGTGGAGGACAGACGAAAGCATTCAGGAACCAGGCCTCTCTTTCTACTATGTGGGTTCTAAGAGTTGGGCTCACAGTCTGAGATGTACTGTGTATGTTTTTTTTCTTGGTCCATTATTGGACCAATCTAGAAAACAATGTAGCAGACACCAGTTACATGGTTCCTCACATACATGAAAATACACAGATTTGGAAACCAGCAAATTGGTCATTTTAGATTGACTTAAAATCCTTAGTTGACCTTTCTATTGTATGCACTTTCTTTAGTAAATTAATAATGTGTTTCAGCTCTGCATTACTTACAGCCATGATACTTCTTACCTGCGGTGCTTCACAGGAATGTCATCATTATACGAATCAACATCGATAACACTGGCTTGAATTTGAATTGGGTGTTCCTGCAGAAAAATTAGCACATCCATTTCCATTGTTGCCATCATCATTTCGGCATCTTTGAGAGTCAAACCCCAGCCTAATTTCCACTTAAATGTATCTGTATACTAAAAAACAATTGACATTTATAGTATGCATGCATTACATATTCTAGTTACAACTAATCCACATGTCAGTGTGAGGAAGACACCAGGTTTACAGGTATAAAAACAAAGTATACACAAAACGATTTATCCCAAGCCTAGTAGGTCCAAAAGAGGAATTTCATTTTGATTCAAGTTCACTGCTCACTATTTTATACCATCATACTATAAAGACTCTTCTGACTGCTATCTTTCTGTTCTCATCTTTTATAAAATATCCACCAATACAGGAACAATGTCCTAGAGGCCCAGAGAGAAAAACTGGAGTAAATCACAAGTAGACTTTCTGGTGCCTTGATGAAGGCTAGTGGAATATGTTCGACCAAGTAAGATTTGTTTCCTCTTTTTCAAAAGAGGAAGTAGACCTTGGGACTGAGTCCTACATCTTAGAAGTCTACATTCTCATGGCAGATTGTTCCAGTTATGCCTGTATCTGCTGATAGTGCCCCCCATTCATCAGAAATCCTGGAGTTTCCGTCCATGTGACTGTAATCAGTCCACATTCTTGCCATTCACCTCCTAACAAAATATACAAGTTTTTCTTTCCTTACTGAATACTGAGTCTTTCTTCACTGATGTCCAGCTGCTGAAAGCAAAAATGATGTCCTCTTCAAAGTGGAAGAGACATACAGCATACTTACTGATTCAGGTGGTTTACAAAGGACAACAATGTTTCCCACACGATAGTACTGTTGCTCCCATAACAGCCTTGGAACTGATGACCAATTGTTTCTGCTGTTAGAACCAGAGTTCCACAAAAACACAAATGACTCTAAAGATAACACAATGACAATTAAATTAAAAGTATGCTGGATAAACAAGGAGGCAGATAACTGCCACATCACAATGCTGTTTGCCAACCCAATGGCATTTTTCAAGATTCTGAGCCGTGGCATTTTTTTTTTTTTTTTTTTTTTTTGTTTTCTTTCATTTACAGCCAAGCTCCACAGATTCCCCAGTTGGTCCTCACCAAATATGACAATCAAATGTAAACTTGTGTTGATGTCAGTCTTTTGCTGTTGCTGTATAGATTGTTGTGGAAGTCTCTAAAAGAAATGTGTGTATATGTGTGTGTGTGTGTGTGCACACGTGTGTGAATGTACATGCAAGTGTCCAAATGTTAAAAAAGATATTTCACCTTTAATTTCCAAGAAACATGTGAAAAATTTTAATTAGCATTTGAGTACCTGAAGCACAAGCTATACATTACCTCTAATTACCTTGGATATTTTATGGCTCTGAAGGAGTTAACTTTTTATATGCCAATTTCTCTGCTTGCATGTCCTTAAACCTCAAAAATTAAACATCAGGCCCCATAACATACATGACATAAATGTGGAAATAGCACAGCTTTTATCTATTGAAAATTTTAGAGAGATGACTTCTTTCCCCAGGACAGTGTACAGTACTTTACTGTCTATATTTCATATATTGGGTCTTGATAGGATACTAGAACTCTAGACACCGCCCCCATATCAGATAGTTCAATCTGTGGTATGATTCACAAACTACAAAACCCATTTGTAACTTTGGGTGTTTATGGAGTCGTCTTTAAGCTTGGTAGCATTAAACTTTTTTGATTATGTTTTAAAAATATTTTGTTTTCTAAGATGAGCCAGCCATCATGTAACAATGTAATCTACCATATTTCTATATGAGACCACCTTATAAAAGTCACTATTATTTTTAATGTCTAATAGGCATAGCCATAAATTGTGAGTATATGGATATCAGATATTTTGTAAATGCCAATAATATAAGAACATGTATGCTAGCAGTCAGAGAATACATCATACATGATTATCATGCAGATATCATGGGATGGATTGCTTACCATTACAAGAATCCTGCAGGTACAACATGAATTTCACGTAGTCATATATTTCTTTCTCTTCATAGTCGCCTCTGTCATCATTGCTTTGCTGGGCATTCTGATATGCATTTCCTTTTCTTACATAACAGCAAAATTTAATGAGACTTTCAACTAAAGACAGCAAGAAGCAAACTTATGTAGTCTGTGGGATTATTTCAGACAATGAAATTCTCCCTTAGTTAAAAGAACATTTTAAAGAACACAACTTTCTTCCCATAATCACTGGTACTCACAGAGCTATCATTGCTGTATCTGTAGACTAGTATAGCCGTATTTCTATAGCACGACTAAAATTATAGAATACGGCTGTAAACAGGGCTCAGGATAAAGAACAAGACAGGGTGGAGGATGATTTTTCCATGAAATAATTTTCTTGGTTCTTTCATAATTTCATATATGCATGTGATATATTTCGATCAAGTTTATGTCCCACTCCTCCCAACTCCTCCCAGATCCAGTTTCACATCTACTCATAACCCTTTGGGGGACAAATGATCTTTTCAAGGAGTCACCTAAGACCATTGAAAAGCACAGACATTTACATCAGGATTCACAGCAGTAGAAAAATTAGTTATGAAGTATTCGTGAAAATAATGTTATGGTTGGAGGTCAGCACTGCATGGGGAACTGTACTAAAGGGTCACAGCATAAGAAGATTGAGAACCACTGGGATAGAGCATTCTCAGCCAGCCAGGGACCACGTTATTGAAGAAAACCTACTCACCTTCCCCCAGTATCCATCAAATGTCACTAGTTCCTTGGCTGAGAGTGAGGGCCCATGTACTACTCCTCACTCCTCCAGAGGAGATAGTTTTTTAGTGTAAGAAATGCGTTGATTGAAATTATACGCTATAAACTTCAATGTATATATGATCATCAGCTGCAATAACTGATATTTTTGACAAAAATTGCTAAGGAGTAAGAGAGATGTTGGCTCCTATGGCCAAATCTGTCATCTCTCTGAGGCCTTGAGGACAGATTGGAGTTTCAGCAATGGTCTCTGGTAAATACGTCCGCATAGGAATGACTCAGCATGGTCCATCCTGGTGCGAGCCCTACCTGCCAACAGCCATGTAACACAAACCAACTGGTCCCACAATATCAGGCCACTTTACATCCTGGGAGACCTCATAACTCCTGATGCCTTATGCCCTACCCACTCCCTATACTCTAAATAAGAGAAACCTGCCATAATAAAGTTGAGACCTCACTCCTGACTCAGTGTATTTTTTCTCCTGGCACCATAGGAGAAGGCTGGGTGGCTGACACTCACAATCTTGCTTAGCCCCCAGGGAGAGGAAATGGCAGGTCTGGGTCCCCTCCCTTTCCAACCATACCTACCGGATAAGAGATCTGACACAGAAAGAAATTATTCAACTGTGTGTGACTGGTCACTTAAAACCCAAACTTAAATTGAAACAAAGCAAAGTCATGTATACATACCTGCATTTGCCAAAGGAAGATGAAGAATGATCTTCTGAGATATTTCGTCCTTTTGTTCATCAAGAATAATAGTTAATAAAGTCGTTCCCACAATATCTTCCTGGAGAGAGTGAGAGAGAACAGCCTTTGCTTCCTATACTAATACTATTAGTCTGCCCTGTGAACTTAGCTCTGCCCTTGCCCACCTATGGCTATAGGTAGGTGCTGTGCTTCAATCTGCTTGCATTGCCCTCCAGTAACTGCTCCATGCTACAGCCCATTCTGGCCATGGTTTTCCTGTGCATTATCTACGTCAAACAGTTGAAGCCTTTCCTATCCATCTCAGAGACCACCAAAGCTGTAACCATCACCATGTACTATTTCCAGAATTTGTTTTTATTGACTTAACACTGAAACCAGTGGAGAAGATGATGAAATATGGGCATAGTTGGACACAAATGAGTTATATGAGGCTAAAAGGAAAGTAACCCATAAACAAGAAACCATAATGACCCGCTTCTCCACAATCTGGAAGAACTTACTGGACGGTGGCCAAGAAGAGGTAACACATTCTGTGATATAAAAGCAACTTTTCCATCTATGCTCATGACAATCAAAATATTTTCAAATGACTAATAAAGACAAAATAATAACATAATTAAATAGTGGAACAATAATAAAATGATAGCTTTATTTCTAAATGCATAAATAATTATAACAGAACATTGAAAATGCTTTCCATTTCTTACATATCATTAAAGTGGGCACATACTTAATTAAAATTCTATTATTTTTCCACCTACACAGAATCTACTTAGCTTTAAGCATGAGTTATTTATCAAATGACGTGTCACTTAGACAAACACATTTCAGTGTGCACCCAATTAACACTAAACATCAGAATTTTCAGGCATGAAAAGTGCACTTAATATATGAACACAGATAACACGGGTGTTTGAAGTTTGATCTGATCTGAGATGTGAAACATAAACAAAAGGTCTCCAAACAAAATTTTCATAGATATATCAATTTGGGGGCTATAGCTCAGTGGTAAGACTTTTCCCTAGTATGTGTGAGGCCCTGGGTTCCAACTTATAAATTAAATGACATGGTAAAACAAAACCAGAGAGCTTTGGCATGTGGTTATGTTGGTAGAGTGCTTGCCAGCAGCAAAAGGACCTGGCTTCTAATCCCAGTAACATAAAACAAACAAACAACAACAAACAAACAAATACAACCTAAAGTAAGCATAAAGCTAAGAACTGAAAAGACTCTGGAAGTTTTAGGAAGATTTTCAGGGAATGTCACTGAAAGGTTAAAATGAAGAAGCTGTGGGAAACTCTATGACTAGTACTAAAAATATTAGAGGATATCACAGACTCTAATGGATCTTCTGGACATACATGAGGAAAAATAGCAGAGCCTCATTAAATAACTGTGTTTATCCATGTTCTTGGCAGCATTATTCACAGTAGCAAAAAGGTGGCAGAGGAGGAATCTTCCCCTGCACTTGTGCCTATAACCATCCCTGTAGTGTATAGTCACCTTCTATAATAGTTCAAATATGCACTGGGTTTATAACACTTATTGGAAGATTTCAAATTATATATTTTGAGGCCTCTACACAACACAAATTTCAGTATATGATACTTACCAATCTTTTTTAAAAAAAATAAAAGTGCTTAAAAAGATGAAAGATGCCCCTATGTGGCCTAGGTTTTCAGCTAAGAATGTGCATTCTTGTAATACTTGTTGTGTTACTTGAAGGCCTGTGGTCTTCCAGCTATGCTTTGAGAAGTGCTGTAGTGCATCTTGTATTATATGCAACCTACACGTAGAGTACGCAACAAAAGCACCCTTACCCTAAGAACCATCTTCTGGTACTCGTCATAGGTAGTGAAGACAGGAACTTTATTTTCTTCAAAATTGGTCCTTACATGTGGCATTCCTTTTCAGAAAAGAAATGAGAGAGGTTATATTAAGATAATGAGCAGTTGATCTCACAGTTCCCAAAGTTATAATTTAGAAAAAGTTTTATTAGTTTTCGAATGGAGGTGAGGGGTTGTGTATTCCATAGCTTATAGTGGAAGTCAGAAGAGAACTTTGGGAAGTTGGTTCTCTACTTTCTCTCTTATGTGGGTTCTGAGGACTGAACTCAGGTCATCAGGCTTACATGTCATGTGCACTTAACCATTGAGCTAACTTAACAAGGCAAAGTTATAATTAATATCATAGAAAAGACTTAAACTGTGGAATACCAATTCTGAATAAAAATGATGGCATTGAAAAATTAACCAACAATGTGCAATTTTCCATTTGGTTCTGTTAAAATTCAGGATCCATAATATTCCAGACAAGGTTAACAACTCTACATAGATCCATACTACCCATCCCTAACTAAAAGCTGGAATTCTACTCTTCATTTCTAGACAAAGGCCTTTCACTGGGGGGATCTTCAGGCCACTCCCAGGTCTGTTCAGTGAACCCCACACCTCATCTTGTCCTCTGTTCCCCTTCACAGCCCTACCACCCCTCCTCCTTGACCTGAATCAGTAAAGAAATTCAGTAACACAGCCTCCCATCTCAAGGTTTTATGTCAGTAAGAATTAGTTCCTCTACTCACAAGAAAAAGAAAGAGTCAGGGTGTGCAACCTTTGTGCTAGGGGATTCTGACTTTAGGTCAAGAGTCTCACAGCATGCCCTCAGAGTGCATTCAAGTGCCTTCAGTAAAGAGGCAATGAGAACAGGGTGTGTAGACTTGGTTCGGTGGAATGGAGAGTGTAGCAGCTATGGCCTTGCTGAAGAGGATTGAAGAAAAAATGCAATGTGATGGAGTGGACACAGGGCCTGGAAAGTATTTTAGGATGTTTAGCCACAAAGAGGGCATAGAAATAGGGAAAGTCCTAGAGGAATAATGGCGGCAAGAAAATAGTTGCTTCATCTAAGATTAGGAGAGTGTGATTATATGTTTATAGACATAAATCCATCACATATCCTTAGCTACATGTGTCCCATGATATAAGCATTTTTTATATGTCCACATAAATGGACATTATAATTGTCCATTTATGCTTCTAGTAAGTTCCAATCTTGTACAAGCTTTCGGGGATATTTTATGCATTGAACATACTCCAACCCCCCCCAAAAAAAGCTTTGTAAATGGAGAGAAACAAATAGTATGACCAAAGTCCCCTCCAACTAATCCTCCCTCCTTTAAGCCACTCAAAGCATGGTAAGGGCTGTGATGCTCTCAAGTCAGCAATGGTACAAGGAAGAAATGGGCCTAAGTCAAACCTGAATCAGCAGGTGCATAGGTAATATCTGTCTGACATCTTATAGGCCTTGTCCAGGCTCTAGGGGGGGGCCCATATCCAAGCTTGTCCATCAGTTTTTGAATTCTCTTCAGCAAATTGTGAAGCTCTTCAAGTGTTGGCCTCAGGCGTGGATTTAACAGAGAAGTAAAGAGTGAGCTTTATGAATAGTAGGGATGAGGCTAATTATTCCTATGTGACACAATAGGATGACTAAGATGAGAGAAAGACAGGCTTTTTCATTAATTAAACATCCAGTGTCTATACTATGCACAATAACTACTGTGGCAGGATATGTCAGAAAATGGCCTTAATCCCAATACTCAGGTGGGAAGGCAGAAGGATTGTAGGTTTGAGGCAAGTCAGGCTAATTACCATGAACTAGTCTCTGGAAGACATAATAAATAAACAAGCAAACAAATAAATTCTGTTTCCATTAAAACAATGAAATGAAATATAATGTTATAACCTATTGACCATGATACTTTTGCCAACTACATTATGAATTCCTATCTCCTCATATTTCCTTGCTGATTTCTCTCCATTTTTCAACCATGTAAATGTAGAATCTAAAACCAAATAAGACCAATATTTTACTAAGCAATCATCTTTCTACAATCTGTATCATTTACCTGTGCCATATTAATCACCTATCTACTTTCTACCTTTGATTTATCCTGTCTTCTCTCATCTACATTCTATCTTCTATATGTCCTCTCTACCATCTGACATCCATCTTTCCATAATCTATTGTCTATAATTTATTTTCTACATGTCATTATCTATATTCTATCATCTACTGTATATCTTGCTTAAGTCTTCTATCTCTTATTATCTACTTATCTATTTGCTATCAAATCTTACTAAACTCCATCATCTGTCTATATGTACCCATCCTCTATTTTCTATCAACTATCTATATATTCATCATGCATACACCTATAATTTACCTATATATCTACCTTCTACCTATCATCTATCAACCATATATCACTGTATTTTCTATCAACAATCTATCCCATCCCCAACTAACCAATATTTACCTTTCAGCTATTATCCTCTATCTACAATCTATAATCTATCCTGTTTACTTTCTTTTTTAAAAAGATTTATTTATTTATTGTATATGAGTGCTTTATCTGCAGAAGAGGGCATCAGATCACATTATAGGTGATTTTGAGCCACTATGTAGTTGCTGGGAATTGAACTCAGGACCTCTGGAAGAGCAGGCAGCGCTCTTAACCACTGAGCCATCTCTCCAGCCCCGCTGTGTCTACTTTCTATGTATCATTTATACCCCTGCTATCCTGTGCCTAATTTACACCTATGTATGATTGATGATCTACCTGTACTGTATCCTTCTTACATCTATTATTTCATCTATCATCAAAGTTCTACCTCTTCTAAGTCTACATTCCATCTAGTATCTTCCATTTATCTACTATTTATGTTCTACTAATCCTGTGTCTGTCATCCATCAGTCTATCCTACCATCAATATACCCTGTGTCTATCTTCCAAATTTCTATACTTTATCATCTATCCATCCTGTGTTTATACTGAATCAATCATCTATCTTGCAGCTGTCCTGTTTCAATCTATCTATCTATACACCTTTTACCTACACTGTGTTTGTACTTGCATCTAGCCTGTAGTTATTGTGTGTCTATCTTCCATCAATGGATCACCTATACTGCAGCTATTCTGATTATATCTTCCATTTATGGATCATCCTATAGCTATCCTGTGGCCTTGTTCCATCTATCAAAATCATCTATCAGTCTTCTATCCTCTTTATACCCTGTGTCTACTTATATCATATTTCCTCTACCTATAATGTGTCTGTATAATATTTCTGTATCATTTATCATCTTACTGTCCTGTAACTCTCTATCCATATAACACAATCCTCTAACCATCCCATGCCTGTCTTCCATCTATCCTTTAAGCTGTCCTGTGTATGTATACCATCCAAGCATCATTTATCATTAGCTACCTTTTATCTCTCATCCACCTATCTCTCATGTATCTAACTTCCATTAAATTATCTTCTTTCCTCTACCTATCCTTTGATTATCTTCTATCTATCTGTCTTCTATCCTCTAGTTATTCAGTGCCTGTTAACCATTCATGTATCAGTATCCTATAACTACCCTGAATTTCTCCTCTACCTCACATCTAATTTGTAGCTATTGTATATATTTTTTCAACTTTTTAAAATCATATTTCACTTGCTTAGCCATTGTCTATCTTCCATATATGCATTCTATCCTCTAGCTAGTCTGTTTGTCTTTAACCTGTCTGTCCTTTATCCTCTAGCTATCCTGTGCCCACCATCCATCCATCTATTGTCTAGCTATCCTGTGCCTGTTACCTATCTATTTATCCATCATCTATCTTCTAGCTGTCCTGTGTCTCTATACTATTGATGTATCATTTGTCCTGTATCTACCCTAAGTCTCTGTGATATCTATCTATCTATCTATCTATCTATCTATCTATCTATCTATCTATCATCAATCCTCTAGCTTTCCTAGCACCTATCCTTTATTTTTCTCCATATATTTACCACCTATTATCTATATATTGTATATTCTTTTGCCATTACTCTCTCTCTCTCTCTCTCTCTCTCTCTCTCTCTCTCTCTCTCTCTCTCCTCTACCTATTCTGTGTCTATCATCTAATCTCTTTATATTTATTTAATCTTATATCTCTCCTCTATCATATATCTAGATAACTTTCATTTATCTTCTTTCTTTTAAACCTCCATTGTTGAATGTATTATATATTCTTTTATCTAGCTCATCTTCTATGTCATATACTTTACCATCTATTGTTTACAATCATCTTTCTTATATTAATGACCTATAATTTATCACATAGCATTCACAATCCTTCATGTATTTTTTTGGTACTGAATAACTCTTAGGATAAAACTTGTTGGTATTAAAAACACAGCCAGTCTGGCTCTTTTTGCCAGTGTATCCCATTATATTGTTAACTGTGGTATAAATAGTATTACTCAAGAACAAGAAAGACATTTCATAAGCATTAGGATAGACAACTAAGCTTATATAAGGTATATACTTAACTACATAACTTTAGACTAGACTAAAACCTTGTATAACTGAAATATGAAATTATGAAATCCACAGTTTACAGTTGGTGAGTTCCCCATCCATATATCAATGACTGGTACAAAATTAGAGAAAAAAAATAACTCAGCATTTTCCCTTACAACAGAGCTCCAACTGAGTCAATTTTACTTTATCACCCACTTGAAGTAAAGCCGTCTTGTGTTTACTGTATCCAGGCAACTCTAGAATGCACACTGATTAGGAGGTTGCTGAGAACATAAAAGCCGCTGGCTATGATTGATCATAAGAGGCAAGGCTGTGATTGGTCAAAACACAAGTTTAAATGACAGTGGTTACTGTTAAGAGCAAGGCTGTGATTGGCCTAAAACATAAACTTGAATGACTATGATTGGTTCTGAGAGGCAGTGTTGTCATTTTTTCAAACAAAATCCTTAGTGAATGTGATTGGTGGTTAGTGGTGAGGCTGTGATAGGTCTAAAATATAAGCCCCAATGACAGTGACTGGTTCTACAAGGCATAGCAGTTGGGCTCAATGAGTCTATAGGGAACCATTCAGCAGTTGCTGCCTCCTGATTTGATCTTTTAAATCTATCTATATCTCTATATGCTATATTTTGATTAGTGTTTTATTAAATGTTTTCCCTGCATGTATGTATACCATGTGCATGTCTGACATAAATATCAAAAGAATGTGTTGTACCTCATTGAACTTGAGTTACAAATAGTTGTAAGCCACTATAATGGGTATTGCGAACCAAACTCAGGTCCTATGATGGGGCAACAAATTATCATAACTACAGAATCATTTCTCTCTCCTCCTTGAGTTATATTTTGTTGCCTCTCTGCATAGTACCATACAGAAAAGACCACTGTCCCTGGACACCAGAAGAGTTCCATAGAGCAGTCAAATCTTATGTTGGAAATGTTCCCAGTCTTTGCCTAAGAGCTCCATTTATTCTGGGGAAGAATCACCACTGAATGCCTAGGGCTTGACTGTTGGTCAAGGCAGGCACAGAGATGGCAGAGCTGCTACATTGCTGATAGCTGGGTGCCAACCACTGGTGGAGCACCAACCTGTGTCTTACTGGACCTGTCTGCCAGGCAGTTTCAAACATCTACATGCTTCCTCTGCCATGCTTAGCACAGCAGCTAGACACAGGGCTGTAACACGTTTGGTATCATCATGGGCTTGTGGAGCTCCAGAGTTTCCACTGCCTTCTGATACCAGAACTAAACTGTAACACCCCATGGAAAACTCATTTTCCACACACCTCCCCCAGTGAGACCAGGAAAGTCACCTAGCACATGGGCCTCATCCTAAAGCACTTTAGCAAGTCCTGATAAAAACAGGACCTTTGACCTCGATGTCCATTCCTTTTCATTCAGAAGCAAGAGGCATCTGGACAGAGCCACTAAATATGGAACCCAGGCCACCCACTGAAGGCTTATCCACATAAGAGGTTTATCCACAATAGGTATTTGCTAAAACTTTTCAGATCAGAAGTTGGATCTGCTTCCTCCCTCAGCAAACCTTGACCACCCTGTCCTTCCTTGACTCTCAATTTCACCAATCCTACCACCTCTTCCTCCCATTTTTTTTTCTCCCTTATGCCTTCTTGCATTTCTTCCTATACCTATTTGCAGCTACATTAATTATTTTTCTGACATGAGTTCATCAAAATCGAACCTCTCTGTGAGTCTTCCTTTCCAAAACTTGCTTCACCTTCAAGTCCTGATCTTTATTCCACAAAAGACTCATGTCTTCTCTGTGAATTCTTCACATTAGTCACTAGTCAGATTATAGTCCCAATTGTGATCCTTCAGTCCTTTACATAGTGGCCCTCACCTCACTGCTTCAGACTGTGACTGCATTTGAAGACAAGGTCTGTAATGAGGGAACTGAGGTAAAATGGGTGGGCACTAGTGCAGTGTAACTGCGGTCCCTATTACAGGGGGCAGATAAGACACAGTCATACACAGAGCGTGATCCTGTGAGTGCACTCACTGTAGACTGCCATCCACAAACCAGGGAGAAAGATCTCAAGAAAGAACCAACCCTGCCAACATTTGGAACTTCAACTTCCATCTTTAAAAACTGAAAAAGCAATATATTTTTCTCTTCAAATCACTGTACTTCAAGGCTTTCTTCTGATATCCCAAAGTGATGTATCCTGTATTGTTTCGTAATTTTATATGCCAGGTACTTTTCCAGGACCTAGGAATAGAGATGACAATGAGCCAAGCACAAACCACTACCTCATGGACATTAGGCCAGTCTCTCTCCAGAAAGCCAAATATACAGGAGAGTGAATGAAGACTGGCTCTATTGGAGAAAAGTGGAGCAGAGTAAGGTAGTCATTGAGGGCTCTACTGAGAGGATACGCTTTTTGCTGAAACCTGAAGGACATGAACTATCTTGTTCTGGATAGCCAGACTTACAGGAGTAAGCACCATCAAAGCACAGTGTTCTCTAATATGTTTCAGGTTAGGGGCGGGAATCATGCAAGACCTCCCAGGCCATCATGAGAGACTTTGACCATCAGTTTAAATGATGTGGAAAGAAATTGAAGGTTATAAATCAGGGAACACCATAATCTTTTCTATTTTCAAGTAACCCGTCAGACTTATTTCCTACTGAAAATAAGATGCCAAGCATGGAAGCTAGGACACTTTTGGGGGGCTGCTGGAACAATCCAGTAGAGGGGTGATGTTGACTTGTATCAAACAGTGGGAAGGAAATAAAATTCTAGATGGAGTTTGATGGAAGAAACATGAATATTAGATGACAGCATGAAATTTAATGAATATTTACAAAGTGGAGTCAAGGAGCATGCTCAGAGTTTTAGTTAAAGAAACATGAATGATGGCGGTGGTTTAACTGAGATACAGAAGACAGGGTAGAGCTGGTTACATAGAAAAGTCTAGAGTTCTGAGTCAATATCATGGCTGGAAGTGGGAATGGAAGATTATCATTACTGTGGCATGATTAATATTATGCCACAAGACAGGCTATTGGCAAGATTCTGTATGTGGTACAAGAGAACCACCTTCAGAACTAGGGCCTGAACAATCGTACATATCAAGGCAGAATAGAGGACAAGGAGGAAATGCAAAAGGCAAAAAGGAAGGATAGGCTGGCAAGAAGTGAAACCACCAGGATATGGAGGAAACCAATCAATGGTAGTGTGAAGACTAGGGAGAGGGGAGGCACTTGTAATCCCAAACTCTCCTTTAGGAGATTTATACAGAAGGTTAAGTTTAAGAATGCCCTGGGTTTGGTAGGAGTGCCAACCCAGGTGAATATTCAGCAGGGAAGGGCATAGTCTAGTGAGTTGAGGGGGAAAAACTGGCATGCAACAGTCTCCTGGGAGAAGAAAGGATGAATGCCCTCTGAAACTTTGGCATGATTGCAGGGCTGCATCAAGAACCCACTTGAGGATTAATGGTCCTTACTTTAAAGAGAAAGTATTTATTCAGGGTGTCTATGTGGGTTTCTGCAGCCACATTCAATTGCACAGGTGCAGACTCAGAGTTGGGGTTTTTCCAGATGAATACAAGGAAATGACACAGGACTGCCAAAAAAAGTATGTGGATTCAAGGAAAACATTCAAACAACTATTTGTCGACTTCTGGCTGCATAATTAAGGACCAAGCCATAATTTGGTTAGAGCCAGGATTTGGTGAACCAGACCCAAAATCTGTAGCTTGCTGTTGGAGAGCAGGATGCAAACTAGGAAGACCATAGAAGAAAGCAGATGTGGTAGTGAGGAGAGAATATGCTGCCAAGTAGGACCACAAAGTCTGTGAACACAAAATCACCAGGAATATGTCCATTCCATGCCTTGGGTTCACTGTGAAGCTGAGAGATGTGGCATCTGTGATTGTCACCTTACCCCATAGCCTCACTGCTCCCTTAAACTCCCTTGCCCTGTCACTGAGCATTACCACCACACGAGCTCCTCCCTCAGCTGCACTTCTCAGTCCTTCTTCACCTATGCCCTTGAGCCTTTTTATCTTTTTAAAATAAATGAATAATATAGCAAATAATATACACAAGGGGATGAATAAATGAAGCTAATGTATAAGTTAATCGTTTGTGGTGAGAGCATTTAAAGTTAATTATCGGCATTTTCCAGTATACGGTGAGGATACAATGCATATTATTGCCTGTACTTACCAGGATACACTGTGGATGCCAAGGACAATTCCTCCTCTCAAAAACAACAACAACAACAATAGCCTTGTGCCCTTTGACCAACATCTGTCCATTCTCTTTGCCTATGCCACCTTAACCCCTAGTAGCCACCATTTTATACTCTAAGGGGATTCTGTGAGTTTGATTTTCTTAGTTTCCACATATAAGTTAAAGCATGTGATACTTTTCTTTCTGTGCCTGCATTTTTTTCCTTAGCATAACTTCCCCTAGGCTCATGCCTTATGTTGCAAATGGCAGGATTTCCTCATTTTTATGACTAGTATTTCATTGTATGTACACACCATAGTCCTGAAAACAAGTTTGGCAAGGATATGGAGTAAGCAGACCTCTCAAACACTGTAGATGGAAATATGAACTAGCACAGTTATTATTGAGTCAATGTAGAAGTTGCTCCAATAATTGAAATATTCTCCATAGCTCCTCATGAATTGTCATATCCTCCATAGCATATAATGATACTGGGTGTATACTGAATGAAACTACCTGTAATTCTGTATTTACTGAAGCAGTGTTTACAATGGCCAAGGAACTGAAAACCCATACACTTCTAATTGAATATCTACTATGTGTAAAATCAGAGTATCTGCCTTCTTCCATTCTGGTTGAAAGATACAACGGCATCTGTAATCCTTATTTATATCACAGCCTTCAAATAAGCCTGGAAGACTCTGTGTCATTGGAGGTATGGGGAGTTTCTACTTTCCCCCACTGCCTGGCTTTGGTATACTACCAACAAGCTCTGAGCTTCTCTTGACAAACACTAGTAGTAGGATAAATAGGCTCAAGAGGCAAGGAAGTAGAAATTGTCGGCTACTGTTATTAGGTCAGCTTTTGCCTCCCCCAGTCCCTACTGTATAACTTTTCAACAATTTCTTCTACACGTGTGGCCTATAGTGTTCCTTGGGAAGCCTTCATTGGAGGGACTAAGGCCTTGAGAGTCCAGGACTATCTGTGGAATGACCCAAGGCAGGAGACGTGCCCTTCCAAAAGAAGGAAGAAATTTCCTCGGTGCTACTGGTTTGCCTGCTGTTCACAGAATGATCGTTATCCTTTTGCCCACCTGCTCTGTGGGAGGGTAAAGGATCCACCAGACTAGCACTTGCCAGACATAATACATAATGCACAGAAGCCTCCTGGCTTCATGATAACTATAGTATTTACCCTGAAGCCTCCTGGCTTCATGATAACTATAGTATTCTCCTGCCTTCATCTGTACGTTGTAGAGGACCAGGACAACTAGGGGAACTAGGACTCTGCACGCAACACCATCCCAGTGTGTCTAGTGACTTGGATGTGGGATTCTAGAAGGACCAAACTTCTACAACTATTGCTCTAGCCCAATGTTTTTCCCCACAAGGTTTCTTTCTCTGTCTCAGTGGCCCCTGTCATTCTCTCTGTATCTCTTTCTGTCTCTGTCTCTCTCTCTCTCTCCCTTTCCTCTCTCCCATGCCCAACCCCTCCCTCCTCCCACTCCCTTTACCCCTTCTTTGTGTCTTTCTCTCTGTCTTTTGCAGACCTGTTTATTTTCCGTGTAAGCCATAGGAATTCTCTGCTAGTTGGCACATGCCTGTAGTCTCAGCATATCAGCGGTTGAGAGGCAGGAGGATAACAAATATTTCAAGACTGCCTTGGATAGGAACCACGCAGAATACAAAGAAAGCCAAATGAACTTCTGATGGTCAAAAATGGCCACTTTAAGGGTGAGGAGCCTGGTGACAGACTTGAGATGTCCTGTAGCATAGTCAATCTCAGTGCCTCCCGGAAGCCCACAGCCTGTCCCTTCTGCTTGGAATTAGTCGGGTCAATCAAGGGATCTCACATATGAGCCTATTGAGCCTCCACTAAGGACAAGTATGCTTACAATGCTGAGGACACAACAATGGGCCAAAACAACTGAAGACTGTGCTTTCATGGCTGTCACCACAAGGAAGACAGATAACACATTGGTAAATAAGCCCAGTATAGATCAGATCCCATCAAATTAAAGGTGACAACAATTCCATGGCCTACCAATTAAGCTGAGCTGTCAGCGCAGCAATGATGCAGTGCTTGCTTTTCTCCTCAGAAGACAACAGCCACTGAGTTTTATCATCATATCTCTGTCCAGTTCTTTGCTTTAAAGTAAACTACGGGCAGAAGAAAGCAGAGAACATGCCCTTGCTCTCATTTCCCATTTCCTAAATCACTTTTGGACTCACACCTTTCTAAGTCCTGTATATATTCAGGAGTCTTTTCTCCAAATGCTGATCCTTGACCTGCAGATACAGCATTGTCACAGGACACTCACCCTCACTTCAGAGCCTGATGCACAAACTGAGAATAGGAAGGCGTGAAGTCAGCGGAGCATATGTATTTCTTGGGCTCACTGACCTGTGATGATGCAATGGTAACAGGCCTGTGGGGAAGAGCTGAATGGAAAGGTGGCATGAGAAGCAATAGAGAAGGCAGACGTGAGCTCTCTGCTCTAAGTCTGACTTGGAAGAAGCATTTTAGCTCCATTTAAAAGATGGAAGAAGAATGGCTGTGTGTATTGTTTGGAGAATATTCTAAGTGAGTGAACCACAATTGCAAATGGCCCTAGGGAAGTCTTAGTGACGTGTTTGAGATACAAGAAATACTCTACTCTGACAGCTAGGCAAACTCATATGACACTGCACACTGGTCACAAAGACAATGGCAGAGACCTAATAGCCTAACCTAGTCATGACAGCAAGAACAATATTCTGAAGTAATTATCATAAACTTTTCCTTTTGGGCCTGGTTGTGTATTATCCTCACTATATCTTCTAAAATATTTCTGAATAATTCTTGCATTCAATATGTTGCTAACATTTGTGGTATTAATATGGGATGACTATTTCTAATAGGAATAAGTACAAGTTACTAAGGATTCTAAATCGAGTCCTTTTCTATGGCCGTAAACATTTTTTCAAAGAACACTATTTAACCACATTATAACTAATAATAAAAAGTAGCATTGTGGACTTAAAATATTACTATATTCCTTTCTCTGATTTATCCTTTATATCTTATGGGTTTTCTCACTACAGCAGGGCTATTGGATGAGCCTCAACCTTAGATGTGGTGATGACAAGACTCCAATTTAGGTAAGTGGAAGAATTTAACAAGTTGATTGGTTCTTTGATCATTTCTTTTTATAATGTTGTATTATTTTATTATTTAAATTGTCTAAGACTTGATGTTTAGACTTTACCCAACTGTTACTTATATGTTTATATAATACTTAGATAAAACATTTAAAAAGTTTATTTGGTTATTTACTTTACATCCCAAGCATAGCTCCCTCTTCTTTCCTCCATTCCTTCCTCTTCCCTTTACCCACCCTTCCTCATCTTACACGTTTCAGAATGACTAAGATCAAAAACTCAAGTAACAACACATGCTGACAAGGATATGGAGAAAGGAGAACATTCTTCCATTGCTGGTGGGAGTACAAACTTGTGCAACCACTTTGGAAATCAATCTTGTGCTTTATCAGAAAATTGGGAATAGTTCTACCTCAAGATTCAGCCATACCACTCCTGGGTGTATACCTGAAAGATGCTCCACCATACAACAAGGATATCTGCTCAACTATGTTGATAGCAGCTTTATTTGTAATAGCTAGAATCTGGAAACAACATAGATGTCCCTCAAATGGGAAATGGTTAAGGAAACTGTGGTACATTTACACAATGGAATACTATTCAGCTATCAAAAACAAAGAAATCATGAATTTTGCAGGCAAATGGATGGAGCTATAAAAGGTCATCCTGAGTAAGATAACCCAGACCAAGAAATACACACATGGTGTGCACTCATTTCTTAGCCACATGATACAGGGTAACCATATTACAATTCACAGACCCAAAGAAGCTAAGTAACAAGGTGGGGCCCAAAGGAGGATGCTTGGTTCTTTGAGCTTTATAGGTATATTTCAAATACTGTACTGTATGTTCCAATGCATAAAGGAAATTATCAAATATATTTGAATAAGCAATATGTAACAAAACAAACAGACAATCAGTAGGAAATCTAATTAGAGATGTGTGTGTGTGTGTGTGTGTGTGTGTGTGTGTGTGTGTGTGTGTGTGTACTCACGCATGGGCATATGAATGAGTGTGTTTGTACTTATTTGAAAAACAAAGCATTTTAAGTGAAACCAAATTAGTATTCCTACTATGGACCCAAGTTTGCATTGCAGTCTCCTCTGTCCATTTGCTTCACAGAAGGCAATGTTGATTTGCCTATTACCCTGACAATAGGCACAATTTAATGGAATGTGGGAACAATTCAGAAGTGTACCATTAAAAGAATTCTGTTTCTCTTATCAAAAATACTTATGGCAAATTTTCAGTCTGAGATAATCTGAAAAAGGAAGCACATTTGGATAGTAGGAGGAATTTTGTCAGCATTTGAGTAGAAACTAAAAATTACTTCTAGGCTGGCTCAACCAATATTTTAATGTTTTAAAAGTTTAAATCTGTATTGCTTTTCAAGTCTTTGTTATAAATGTCAGAAAAGGAATTAAATCAGTATTTCTAAAATCAATTTTGCTAAATTATAAAAAAAAACTATAGTCTATCTTTGAAGAATATTATGACTGAAGAACATGGTATATTCTAAGAAAGAAAATTCTAGATATGCTAAGGATTGAGGAGCCAAAATATTTTATTGTATTTAAATTGAAAAAATGAAATCATAGAATAGCTGATTCATGTATTTTTAAAAAGATTTATTTATTATTATGTATACAGTGTTGTCTGCTTGTAGGCCAGAAGAGGGCATCAGCTTATGTTATAGATGGTTGTGACCCACCATGTGGTTTCTGGGACTTGAACTCAGGACCTTTGGAAGAGCAGGCGGTGCTCTTAACCACTGAGCCATCTCTCTGGCCCCTGATTCATATTTTATATATTCAGGGTTAAATTACATTTAAATAGTGATGTAAAAAGCTTTAATAAATCTCTCTCTTTCATCTATCTTTCCATCCATCTATCATATATCTATCCTTTTTCATACCTATATACTCATCTATACATGTGTTTATGTGTATACATATAGCCTATCTTTTCAAAAAATATCCTTACATTTAATGAAATATATGGTACTTTCAGAGGACATTTGTTTCACTTTTAGCTTAAATATTTCTTATAATAAAGTAAAATAGTAAGATATATAATTCCTAATTATTTTCACAGAATTAATTTATTTTGTGATTGTGCTATTTTATTCTCTCAATGATTATTCTTAGAAATACATTGCTTTGAAATTTTATTTTTTTTAATTTTCTGAAATGATAAGTTGTATTTTGTTTTTTTTGAAGGAACTTGAAGAATTTCAAGCCATCTTCAGCAATCTTAAGGAATCATAAGCGATAATAAAAATGATATGAACATTGTAATATGCAATTCATCATGATTTTCAGAAAGAAATAGGAAAAGCATAATTTACAGAATACCATTGCCCAATGTATTTGAAAATAATACTTCATATACATTTAATGAATTTTTATAAATATTTTTGACTGTATTTAGAGAGATATGCAGTTAGAAGTAGTCGCTGTTCCTAACTATGACAGAGAAACTCATTTCCTTTTTTTTAGGAAGACAACAAGACTGATTTGCAGGGGCTGGTTGCAGACTTCTACTATACTGCAGATTCAAACTCTGATTGTCATTATCTAATCTGTTTTATGTATTGATGTAAAATTTGATGTTTAGACAATATTTAGAGTTCAGCTTAATATTCTAAGGCATGCTTATAAACTCAGCATGCCAATGGCTGAGGCAGAAGATTTTAAGTTAGCTCCAGGCCAGTCTTGGGTTATGGAAGGTTTTGTCACAAGAAAAAATTAAAAAGAGATAAAACTCGCATAATTGCCCTATTAACAACAAACCAGGAAAGATACACAATATTAAAACTGTATACCAAAAAGGTACAATTTTATGTCCTATTAGTCAATAGTAATCTCAAAAGAGTTCATTAGGTATAACAAAATCTTTACTGGTCCTTTTCTCTGTGCAAAAAAGGACTAGTCAGCACTAATTTCACAGACAATTTTTAACTCAAGATACTTTGGAAACTTTTACAGAGTCTTAAATCTGTGATAAACTTCATCAGGAAACACCAAATCTATGATATATAATTGCTTTTACTACTGCCATAAAATTTTAAAGTGATGATTTGGTTGTTCACTAACATGTGGGAACCAGAATATTATGCCCTGTGTATCCAAATTATTTTTATCGTAGTCAGTGTTGCAATCCTACTTGAGGAAGGATTTGAAGCATTCATGAACATTTTTAAGGCTTGCAAGCAACTGGTTATTTTCATACTGTGGAAAATGTAAATGTAAAAATTCTAAATATGTAACCTCATTTTAGGATATTGTCAACTTCCTCTAAGATATTATAGAATTACTGACAAATCCCTATGAGTGCAATTTCTATTATTGCAGCATTAAAGTATTCTACTGGCAGAGAAACCCATTGTAAAAGTAGCAGTGAACATTGGGGAATTGGAATCAGCATTTCATTATAATAATCTATTATACAAGGTTTTCTTTATATAATTGTTACTCTAACATCATTAAAATACTAACCTACAACTATAAAAGTAATATTAAGAATAGACATAATAGGTATATTAAAACAAAGAAAATGACTATAGTTCAGTTACCTAAAGATGAAATTGACATCATTGTGAGTTTTTCTACCATTCTTTCCCTTTGTCTATGTGGTATACATACAAACTATTAATATGACCACAATAATTGATTGTAACTTACCAATGCAATATTATCTATTTACTATGACATATAACAATATTCTAAAATATTTTATAGCTATAATATATGCATACATGCATATATATACATAAATACATACATATGCCCAGATTTATGGTCTAGCTGAATGAATAATCTGTTTTTGTTTAGTTTACATGTTATGATTTAAATATTTGATGATTTGTGCCTTTTGTTATTTTAGCCAAACACCTTTCTCCAAATATTATTTTCTACTTAATCTATAATATATATGCATGCATATTACCTGTCATTCATTTGGACACTAAAGCACAAATGACTTTGATGCAGCTACATAACTTTGTAGCTTAAGAAGTATTTATGAAATTTCCATCACAATAATTGTGTAGAAAGCATAATATCTCAAATATTTCTGATTGCTCTCTGAAGCTTTGTCAGAGGAAACAGCAGAGTTTAGGTATACAAGGTTATTTTAAAGTCATTGTTGCTATTTTTAATAAGTACCAAAAGTTTCTTATCCATGTCATTCATGTATATTCTTAAGTATGGAAATTTTGTTTTTAAAAATCACATATGTTAAATGACTAATGAGGATAGCTTTATTTCTGACAGTCACTATAATTGAAATATGTTCATATTCTTCCCTTGTATAAATGTTTTTAAAATCATGGACTGTTTTTAAATGTCAAAATGAAATATAACATTTTATTTGTTAAAAAATATAATTAAATATATATTAAATAATTAGTGTAAATTAAAAAATTAAAATTCAATACAGTGAATTAGTGTAGTCTTCAAATTCATTTAAAAAATTTAACAACTTTTTGACAAGACAGTTTTGCACAATTATACTTTAAAAAGCTAAAGCACATTTTTAAAACATTATTTGCTTGGCATTTGTTTGAATGTGCTTGGTTTCATATAAGCAGTGCATATAAATATGTTTGTATGTATTCAACACAGTGTAGGGTCTTGGATGATCAATAAAATGACATTTGGATAAAGATTCTGTTGTCATTTAGAAACTGAAAGAAAATATTTAGAATATTTCGGTTATATTCACATTTGAGAACATTACTATAGTATATTGTAGGGTAGTTAACAAAAGCAAGTCTATTAATTTGCACTGGAGTTCAGTGCTGGACCTCCGTGCTGAGTCTGACCATGAAACTAAACAAAAGATCCTACTCATGACTTTAAGAAAGACACTATATACCATATAGCTTTCCTCAGAACAATTCTTACAATAGCAGTAATGGCAACTAGAATTTACTCCTTAGTAACTATGTAACTGGAACAACTTATGACAGTTTAGATAGAGCATCACATGACATCTTTACAGAAGGAAGTAAGATCAAGGAATAGTAACAGAGTTTTTTTTTCTAGGTTTTTTATATATTATATTCAATCTTAATTATTTTACATATATATTTATATTATTAAACACACATATATATATATAAAATAAACTACATACAGCAAAAAGAACTATGAGACAATCAGAAATTATATATATTATATAAATGTTACTTCCATTAATAGTGTTTTGGCTATTTGTATTTTTCTTATCTTGGTGAGTCTAAAATTCTGAATGTAAATCAATATCTATCATATCTTTATCAACTTAAAGCATCTCTCTAGCCCTTAAAATATCTTAACCCCTAAAGAACTAAGCTTAATGGTAAAACTAAACTATCTGGTGTTCAACCCCATCAGAGACTTGAGAAGGAATAAAATTAATTGTCTGAGTAAACATGAAGTTCAGGTTAGCAGCTTCCAAAGTAAAAAAAAAAAAAAAAAAAAAAAAAAAAAAAAAATTACAGTTTGCTGCCTGAACAGTCACCTAAATTTTTCTATAATGTTGGAGCTTCGTCCTCAGCCTTCTGTCCCAATATTTCTGACAGACATATTTGTGAGGCAGAAACTGTTGAGGACTTGCTTACCCTGTCTTAGCAGAATTTGGCTGTCGACTCTGCCTGTATCCAAGCTTGCCAATGTTAGGCTGACTTCTGTTTGTCATAGAAATGAGGACATTTTTCCCAGTGGCTTGTTTGCCACATTTGAATCCATCTCTATAAGGAGGTTCTTTGATGCTCATCATCTTCTTTGTGGTAGGTTAGGAATTGCCAGGAATTCACCTGTCTCATCGTGAAAGGAGGTTTAAAATAATAAAACGTCTTTAAATACCATATTCTGGGGGTCTCTGAGATTTTTGAACACCTTATCTAACTATTTTACCTTATCTATCTATGGAATCATATCTATATGTTAAACCTAGGATGTATATCTTGTGATAAAAATAGACTAGTACTTGACTCGACTGTGATTTGATAAACTAACAATTAACTTGTATAACTTACATATCCTAAACAGCCTGCAATAGCATTTTCAAAGTGTTGGAAGTAAACCTTGTATTATAATTGAGTGGTATTGGTACAATACCGCATTTCTGAGTAGAAATATATATATAGTGTGTAAAGAATAATCTTAAATTTTAATTCTATACCAATGAATCTAAAATTAAACTTATTTTGCATCTCTATATATGTTTATTTCTTTTCAAGTCTCTGATGGGGCTGAAGACCAGATAGTTTAGTTTTACAATTAAGCTTAGTTGTTTAGGGTTGACGTTTTTAGATCTAGACAGATGTTTAAAGTTGATAAGGATGCTTTATGACAGATATCGATTTACATTCAGAAATCTACACTCACCAAGATAGGAAAGATGTTTTCTTCAAGGCTGCCAAATACAAATAGCCAAAACACCATGAATGCAACCCTTACATAATTCCTGATTGTTTCTTGCTTCTTCTTGCTGTAGGTATTTTATTACATATGTGTGTAGTAATATAAATATATATGTAAAATGTTTTATAAAAAATAAAAAATTTTAAAAAGTTACTATTATATGGCTGGACAGATGGCTCAGTGGCAGTTGCAGAGGACTCAGGCTTGGTTGCCGTTTGTAACACCAAGTCCAGAAAGTCCAATGCTTTTTTAAAGCCTCAACAGTTATGAGGCATACCTATCATGGGTATAGATACACACTGGCAAAACACTCAAAGATATAAAATAAAATCAATAAATCTAAAAAATAACCTTTAAAATTGTGTTATTTATATTTTTTCTTTCAGGTTGTTTATATGGTAGATCACATTGATGCATTTCCATATATTGAACCACCCCTGCATGCCTGGGATGAAGCCTACTTGGTCATAGTGGATGATATTTTTGATGTGTTCTTGGATTTTGTGTGCAAATATTTTATTGAGAATGTTCACATCAATGTTCATAAGGGAAGTTGGCCTGAAATTCTCTTTCTTTGTTGGGTCTTTGTGTGGTTTAGGTATCAAGGTGACTGTGACTTCATAGAATGAGTTTATAGTGATCTTTCTGTTTCTATTTCAAAGAGACATTTACAATGAGAGAGGTTTACTCCTGGCAACACTCAGCCTACCTCAAAGAAGATGATGAGCATCAACGAACCTCCTTATGGAATTGGATTCAAATATGGCAAACCAGCCACTGGGCAAAATGTCTTTGTTTAGGCCACAGACAGAATTCTGCCTAGAAATAGGCAAGCTTGGATGCAGGCAGTGTGGATGGCCAAACTCTGCCAAGACAAGGTAAGCAAGTCCTCAATAGTTCCTGCCTCACAAATATGTCTGTCAGATATATTGGGCCAGAAGGCTGAAGATGATGCTCCAATGTTATAGAGAATTTTGGGTGACCATTCAGGCAGAAAACTGTCTCTGTCATCCTTTCATTTGGGAAGCTGCTAACCTGCACTCCTGTATAAACAGTAAAAATTTAAGTGTAGAGCAAGATGGTAGCTAAGCAAGATCCTCTATCAATTGTCTCATTATGGACACATCAATTAGAACAGTTATTCACATACCAAACTACTTTCATAAGAGCCACAAATGCCAAGTGAGGGCCCACAGTGCCTGTTTTTAGTGCACTAAATAGAACTATAAATTTAAAATAGCAAGATTTGCCAGTGTTATTTTTCATACAACTTCAAGGAGTTCAGCATGTAGAGAGACACACAGAATGTAGCAAAAGGAGAGGGGATTGAATGTAGGTTTTAGATATGAAACTCAGTTGTAAGCTCTGCTTGGATACCCAGTGCATAGAAGAATACAACATCTCTCAATAGGCAGTGCCTACGGAATCAGTTTCTTTTAATTTATTAGTCATATAATAATACATTCATCATCTTTCCCTCAACCTCAGGCAAGAGAGGAGGAGCAACATCATTGATGAAAATAACAGCTAATATCTCCAATAAAATGATAAACCAAATCCAAGAGGATATTTAAAGCTTTATGTACTGTAATCAAGTGAAAATTATGATAATGAAGCAATGTTAGCTAAACATATACAAGTCAACAATTGTTTAGAAACATAAAGGAAAGAAAGAGAGCTCAATTTATAGACTGCTTGATCTCCAACAATATCTAAACCTACTGTAATGGGGCATTACTATAACCTCAGCACCCTGTAGGTTCAGGCAGCATCCTACAACCCTTGGCTATGTAATGAGGTAGAGCCTCAGCTGAGATTAAAAAAAAAACTGAAAAACAAACCAAATCAAAATGAGAACTCCTTATCAAATTAAATATAGGAAAAGTGTACTTCAATGTAATAAAGACTATATAAAATAACTAGCAGCTAATTTTATTTTTAACGTGAAAAACCTGAAAGCTTTCTATTTTTGTTTTAGGTTTTACCCGGAAAAAAACCAAAGTTACTCATATTTACCAGTTTTATTCATCAAAGTACTAGAGAACCTATTGAGAGCTATGAAACCATTAGAGGAAAATACAGGAGGAATATTTAGGACATTAGAATTGGCAGGGCCATTATGGACAGTGCTCCAAAAGCACAAGAATGAAAAGAAGATATGAGCATGTGGAATTGCAAGAAAATGGAAACATTTCTAAACAGTGTTTGAAACAGATAACAGAGTGAAAAATAACCTGGATGATGGGGGAAAAGTTTTCAATGTAAATATCTGACAAGAGTTTCATATCTAGAACATGTAAAGGCCTAAGTTAATTCAGTAGCATGAAAAGAAAATTATTACTTGAATAAAAGATAAGAATCAGACATAAATAAAAATTTACCTCCAAATAGCCACAGGTACTTGAAAATCATCTTAATCTCACTGACACAGGGGAATGCAAACCTAAAACAGAGCAAACTACTATGTCATTCTAGAAAAAAAGAGATACTATAAAAAATGCAAAGACAAGTGCTGGAAGGGGGAAATGGAAAGAATTTGAAATGTTCCTCATAAGTTTGAAATGATAGCTTCCATAAGCCTCAGCAATTACACTGCAGCTTTGTATCTACAGAAAAGTGTATCAGTGAATTAAAAAATCTGTATTTGAACATAAACTGCAACACTATACAATATAGCAAAGAAATAGAAACAATATACCTATCTATTGATGAATAGATAGATATAGATAGATAACACTGATTTGTATATACAATGTAATACAATTCAGAGGCAGAAACCTGCAAATCCAGTCCTGTAATTTGTTACAATGCAGTTGGATCAATATGCTAAACAAAATAAGACAGACATGGAAAGAAAAATACTAACTGATCTTACTCATATATTGTATCTGAAAATTGATCTCATAAAAGCTGAGTTAGTGGTTATAGGAGTCCAGGAAGATAAAGAGGGAAATGGTTATGGGAAAATGTTATTAGGTGGATACATATGTGTAACTAGACATGCATGGGATAATTTAGGCTATTCTTTCACAGTAAGGAATTCATAGATAACAATATTGAATCATACGTTTGGAAAAAAGATAGAAAAAATTTTGTGGATATTTCACTAAAAATAAATAACAAATGCCTGAGCAAACAATATGATTGAGTTTATTAAATATACAAATCTTAAATTCTAATATCTAGCAGTAAAACTGTATGATATCAGTATATCCATTATTAATACATCCAGAAATGAAATACTTGGTTATACGTGATTTGATCACTGGATGTTGACTTTACATATACTCTACACTTCAAGTTTCTGTATTTCTCATCAACTCTGTTCTTTAGAGAATAGACATTGTTTTAAAAATATCGTTACAATATTGTGTGATTTTATAATTCCATTCTCCCACAGAACTGGAACATTTCAGCATACATATCAGTGACCCACCTAAAACATTTCCCAGAAGAATTGTATTTAACCCAATAACTTCCATGATCCATTTAACCTCAAATCATGTCAGGAATCTTAAGTTTAACTGTTGTGTTCCATGACTTCAAGCTCACTGTCTATTTCCTCTGCACCTGTTTCATCACAAAGGCATCTTCAGTCTGTGGCTGAGCCTTGCATTTTCTCAGATGTTAAGTTTCCCTGCATGCTTCTTTCCTTTTTTGTTATCTTCCATGTGTTGCCTGTTCTCCCTAATCTAAATCCAAAGACAATTTTCATACCATGTTTATTTAATTTTTGTTGCATTTGATACTAATACATTTCTCTCCAAAACATGAGCATGTCAAATAATTGGCAGATTTTAACACAAGAATATATATCCTAAGTCTAACAGATAATATGACTCTATCGATATATGAGGTAAAATAGTTGAGTAAGGTCTTTAAAAGCCTCAGAGACACACAGAATATGGCATTTAAAGCTGTTCTTACAGTCCTAAATTTCTTCGATAAGACAAGTTAACTCCTGACAACACCCAGCTGACCTCAAAGAAGATGATGAGCATCAAAGAGCCTCCTTATAGACATGGCTTCAAAGGTGGCAAAATAACCACTGGGCACAATGTCCTCGTTCCTGCCACAAATAGAATCTGCCTAAAAACGGGCAACTTAGATGCAGGCAGAGTTGACAGCCGCACTCTACCAAGTCAGGGTAAGCAAGTCCTCAATAGTTCCTGCCCTGCAAACAAGTCTGGCAGAGACATTAGGCCAGAAAGCTGAAGATGAGGCTCCAACATTATAAAGTGTATTGGGTGACTGGTCAGTCAGTAAACTGTCTTAAGTCAATTTGCACATTTTGGAAGTTGCTAACCCACACTGCTGATTCACTCAGGAATTTAAATTTTATTCCTTCTCAAGTCTCTGAGGGGCATTGAAGACAAGATAATATAGTTTTGTAACCAAGTTTAGCTGGTTAGGGGACAAGATTGTTTTAGATCAAGATAAAGAAGTTAAGCTATTAGAGTTGAGATAGGATAGATATTGAATCTCATTCAGAAATCTAGACCTAACAAGACAGGAAAGACACTTACTTCAAAGGAGATGAATGCAGATGGCCAAGTCACTATGAATGTAACATGTATAGAACTCATTATTCTCATGATTGTCACATGGTTCTCCCTGATGTATGTAGTTTGTCTTATACACATGTAATAAAATAAAAGTATAAAAAATTTAAAAAAACCAAGAAGAATAAAATTGAAAGAGATTATAAAATAAAAATTATAAAAGAGATTATAAAAAGACTTATAAAATAAATAAATAAATAAGAATAATTGTTACAAAACATATATGTAATCTAGGCCAACATCACTGAATTAATAACCAGCACATTTTCCAATAATAACCATGAAAGAAAATCACCTTTAAAAATAGCTAATATCAAATTAACATTTATCAACAGTCAGTAAATGCAGTCTCTCTAGCTATGCACTCTTTTTTGTTGATTATTATTTTATTATTTATGACATCTATATCTTAAATACATGAACGACTCATGTGGTGTTTGGGTTCGAGTGTCTGAGTTATTTCACTTAATTTGAAACTTCTTTGCCAAGGGCATTTTGTTGTTATTGTTGTTGTTGCTACAGTTGGAAGTAGATAGCTTCTGCTGTGAATAAACTCAGCCTCAGTCCTTCTGTGCTCCCCAGAGTCTGAGAAGAGTATTTGCCATTTCTTTAGTCAGCCAGATTTCTTTCTAAACAAACAGGCTTCCTCAATCACCATGGACAATATTTATAACCTACCTCTCTTTAACAGGGCTATTAATACTCTTCATATTTCAACAAAAAGTATTAATTGGTCTAGTGCTGACATACTGACAAATGATTTGATATGTAGAAAGATATGTAGAAAAGAAAAATAAAACCAAAGGCAGCTACATTATATCCTTCAGCTGCTCATGGGAGAAAATGTTGTTAATGTAATTGAAACTTTCAAAGAGGATTAACAACCACACTGGGAAAAAGGTAGCCAACAAAAAAATCTAGAAAAAGTGAGAGCTAGATACACAAAATAAAATAATATATGCCAATTAATAAGACGCTATTATATCCAGATAAAGCACCAATCTTAAATTTGTGGAATTGTAAGCATTTGTGAAGTTTACTTTATCCTGCTGCTTCAGTTTTCAGTGTTATATACTCAGCTAAAGAAATAAATATTCTACAAAGATGTTAAGAGCTAGGGAGTCTTAAACAAATGATTTGATCTTTCATGGCATTAATTATCACAGAACAGATGAACAAAATAAATGTCACTGGTTTTAAGGAAGCACTGATAGAATATAACCAAAACTTAAAAATAATATATTGATATACAAGAATTTATATCTTTCAATAAAATTAGGGATTTTTACTGTGATGTGCACTCTTAGCCACTTACTCTCCCACTCAGTTGTATCCCCAGCCATGCAATGTACAGTGTTATAGGGTTAATGACACTATTGACTGAAATTAACACCCTAATGCTACTGCCAGTGCTCCAAAGAAGTTTGAAAATTACTATTTGGAATTGTATTTAAAGTTTGCTGAAAGCTATTTGAAAGATGCACACTCCCAAGTTATTAAATCTTATTTTAAATAAAAATGCTTGATAATTTCACATTATTAAAGAAATAAAAATTTAATTAAAATGTATCTATGTATAAATTATGTAATATATTTATTAGAATGTAGAAGATGCAGAGTTATTGTTTTATTTTTTAAAATGAGTGATTTACAAACTTAAAAGAAATTCCAGAAATAAAGTTTCTCTGATTAGTTCAACAGTAGCTTTCTCACAGAAGTAATTTATATTCTCCCATGTGGACTATTTAAAAGAGGGTGCTACTTTTGTGGATAGATGTGTTTGTTTGCACATAATAAAATCAGTCATCTTATTTTTCAATCACAAATCATATATCCATACAGAATTTGAATTTATTCAAACTTATTTAAACTCAATAAGGCAGTTCAGAATTTATACATTGTCTCATAAATAGTGCATAGGTAGTACAAAAAGATTAAAGTAGTGTGAAGTTAGGTTATTATGATTTTTTTAAAAATGTGTTTGTGTATAGTGTGTGTGTCTGTGTGTGTGTGTGTGTGTACAGTTTTTCATTTGGGTCTTTTAGTAGTAGGCACATTTAGCCAGGTAGCCATCTTTCTGGTCCTATGTCAAACTTTGGCATTGGTTCAGGAGATCTGAATCCATATTTTAATGCTTGAATAGAAAATATTTTACCTGCTAAACATAAGCCATATTATAGATACAATGCATGATGAAAGCATTTCTTTAAGACTCCCCAAGCTCTTAAAATCTTGGTAAAGTGTTTTTCTTCCTAGTTGAGTATAGAACCTTGCAAACTTTTCCTATTCATTTCCAAAGCCTGAAAAACAATACCAGTTATGTCTTAATAGAACTTTAAAAATATGAGCAGTCCTTCATTTCCTTTGTACTCTGTCATAGTTGCCTTGGTACTGGATTTCCACTGTAACTTTGTTAATAAATGGTTTCAAGCATATTTTTCTTAACTCATAATTAAAGAAAGAAGCAGAAAAGTCAACCTAACAATAGTTTGATTTGGATATGACTTTATGTAATTTGACAGCCTAATATTTACAAAAATGAGTTCAGGTGAAATCTTCCAAATTTAAACCAATTGTTTGAATACAATGTGTATAGAATCATGGAAAAACAAGATATTAAATGATGAGACTACTAGTGTCTGAAGTTCTTCCAATCTGAGATATGTAGTATAATGAAAAGGTGACATGTACCTGAGTCCCCTATTGATGGTAAATAAGTAAACCACTTTCTTTTTGGTTTTTCTATAACCTTGAATATTGTAGTAAAATTGCCTTTCTTCTGTGTACAACTGTAGCTAACTTTTGATTTACAAAATTTAAGGTAACGAGAGAATTTGACATGAACAAAATCCATTGTCCAACTGCAAATAGTATTAAGTAGCTAACACAACCCTTGATAACATGATTGATTGCTTTGTATTTCTGCCTCACTACATTTCACTACTCATATTTACTGTTAGAATATAAAAATGTTTCTTTCTGTTAAAGACATATGAAAAATAGAGTTCAGGGAAGCAGGTAAGTTAACTGCAGCACTTTACCTGTCTCTTTTATCCTACAAACCCAATCCCTCAATCTCACTCACAGCTCTGTAATAGATCACCTGCTGTACCCTTCCCTTTCTTTCTTCCCACATCTTAAGTAGATCACACACATCTTCTCTGCTAGAAATACTCTCCCCTCTACTTTACCTCAGTGTCTAATTCCAGCAGGCATTGCCTGGGCAACTACCAGCCAAACAAGCCAGGGAAGCTGGTAGGCTAACTGCAGATCTTTATGTCTCAACAGGATGCAAATTGGAAAGGAATAGGCAAAATATGTATTTATTTGTAGATGATATGATATTATATATTATTGATCATGATAATTCTATCAGAAAACTCCTATCATGATAAACACTTTTAGCACTATAGCAGGATACAAAATTAACCCACAAAATTGGTAATCTTTCTATATTCAAATGAGAGATGGACTGAGAAAGAAATCATGGAAACAACACCCTTCACAATACCCTCAAAAATATAAAATACCTTGGAGTAAGGGTAACCAAACAAGTGAAAGACTTATATGATAAAACCTTTAAGACACTGAAGAAAGAAATGAAAGACTATATCAGGAGATGAAAAGGTCCCCCATGTTCATGGAATGATAGGATTAACTTAATTAAAAAAAGAGACATTCTTACTAAAATAAATTCATAGATTCAGTACAATCCCCATCAAAATTCCAAAACAATTTTCCACAGACGTTGAAAGTACACACAGAGTTTGAAACACACAACCCAGGGAGAGTCTACAATCCTAAACAATAAAGAACTCCAGGAGGCACCAATATCACAAATCTTAAATTGTACATTGATCAATGGACTCAAATCAAATATCTATATGTAAATCCTCATGCCTATGAACACTTGATTTTTGATTAAAAATGCCACAATTACACAATGGAGAAAAGAATATATTTTCAACAAATGATACTTGTCTAATTGGATGTCTACATGTATCCATATAGAGTCATGCGTATCACTCTCCAAAAAAAATCAACTCCAAAATGTGTCAATGACCTCACCATAAAACCAGGTACACTGAATGTCATAGCAGGGAAAGTGGAAAATAGCTCTGAACACATTGGCAGAGGAAAATGCACTAAAATTATCAGTTAATAAATAGGACTTCATGTAATGGAAGTAGTTCTGTATGATAAAGCAGTTGGTTACAGAATGGTATTTTTTTTTTTACCAACTACAGATTAGATAGAGGACTAATATTCAAAATTTATAAAGAATTCAGAACAATTTATTTTATAAACAAAAATTAGAGCAAATATTGAAACAGAGATTTCTCAAAAGAGGAAATTCAAATGCCCCCAAAATACTTAAAGAAATATCCACCATCTTTCATCATCTGGGAAATGTAAATCAAAACTAAAATGAGATTTCATTTGATGGCCATCAGAATGTCTGTGATCAATAAGACATGTGCCTGCTCAGGTGGATGAGAATTTAAAATAAGGGGAACAATCTTCTATTGCTGGTGGGAGTGCAAATTTGCGCAGCCAGTATGGAAATCAGTATGGCTGTTCCTCAGGAAGATTAGAACCAACTTATGTAAATACTTAGCTATATCATTCTTGGGTATATGCTCAAAGGAAGCTTTGTCCTACCACATGGACAATTGTTCAACCATGTTAATTGCTGCTCTATTTATAATAACCAGAAACTGAAAACAACCTGGCCATTACTCAATAGGTGAATGGATAAAGAAAGTGTAGTAAATTTACAAAACGAATATTACTCTTCTGTTAAGAAAATGAAATCATGAAATGCTTAGATAAATTGATGGAAGTAGAAAAATTTATCCTCAGTGAAGTAACCCTTATTGAGAAAGAAAAATGTAGTATTATTTGTTTATAGATGTATGTTAGATGTTAAGTCAATTATAAACAAGCTATACCCAGTTAAACATATACAGGACACTGATCAGATGATCAGTGGATGAGATGATGGACAGCTGATTTTCCAAGTTGGAGGGAGGTGGACTGCCACTCAATCTCTGACATTGACTCTGGTGCCCACCATTTGATCCCTGACCTTTGGCAGGAAGGCCTTGTGGCCATACAGAGGAAGGGAATGCAGGCCATTAGGATGAGACTGAATAGGCTGTGATCAAACAGTAGGGTAGGAGGCCACCCTTGTCAGAGGTCTAGGGGAGTGGAATAGGGCAGAAGAGGGAGGGAGGGTGGGAACAGGAAAATAAGAGCTAGGGGATAATAATAGAGATGTAATGTGTGAATGAATTATAATAAATATATATTTATGATATATATTATATATATCATATTTCATATATAATATTATATATATTAACCTTAGACTATATAGCCAAGAGAAAGGGGAAAATCAAATACTTTGTTCTACTAAAGGAATATATCACTAAAATGACTCCTAATAATATTCTGTTATACTTTTAGATTAGTGCCTTGCTCAGCCATCATCACAGAAGCTTCCTCCTTCAGCAGTTGGGAACAAATACAGATACTCCATGTAAAAGAGAGAGAGAGAGAAGGAGGGAGGGAGGGAGGGAGGGAGGGAGAGAGAAGAAAGATCTTTGGACATTAAGTCCTAAGCAGGATGTCTTATCAAATTCCTCTCCTTATGGAATTATATAAATGTTACATTTCTAATGTTTTGGCTATTTGTACTTGACAGAAAACATGTTTCCTATCTTGGTGGGTCTAAAATTCTGATTGTAGATCAATCTTCATCATATATTGTCATTATCAACTTAGAATACCTATCTAGACCTAAAAACATCTTAACCCCTAAACAACTGAGCCTCATTGTAAACCTAAGCTACCTGGTCTTCAACTCCCTCAGAGATTTGAGAAGGAATAAACTTGATTACCCGAGTATGCCAGGAGTGCATGTTGGCAGCTTCCCAAATGAGAAGATGACAGAGACAGTTTGCTACCTGAATAGTCATCCAAAACTCTCTATAACATTAGAGCATCATCTTTGGCCTTCTGCCCCAATATAGCTGACAGACATATTAGTGAGGCAGGAACTATTGAGGACTTACTTACCCTGTCTTTGCAGAGTTTGGCCATTGAATCTGCCTGTATCCAAGCTTGCCCCCCATTTTAGGCAGAATTCTGCCTGTGTTAGAAATGAGGACATTTTGCCCAGTGGCTTGTTTGCCAAAGTTGAAGCCATCTCCATAAGGAGGTTCTTTGATGCTCATCATCCTCTTTGAGGTAGGCTGGGTGTTGCCAGGAATTAACCTGTCTTATTGTCAAAGAATATTTAAAATTGTAAAAACATCTTTAAATGCCATATTCTGTAGGTCTCAGGCTTTTGAAGACTTTATCTAACCATTTTACCTTATTTTTCTGCAGAATCATATCTATTTGTTACACCTAGGATGTATATTCTTGTGATAAAAATCGACTAGTAATTGACATAACCATGGATTGATAAACTAACAATTAACTTGTATAACTTATCATAAACAGCCTGCAATAGCACTTTCAAAGTATTTGCAATAAACCTTTTATAATTGAGTTGTATGGATACAATACTGCATATTAGAGTAGAAATATCTATAATGTGTATGAAGAATAATCTTAAATTTGAATTCTATACTAATGTATATAATAATAATAATAATAATAATAATAATAATAATAATATCCATTTCAATAAAAGAAAAATCAATTCAAGGTAACTAAAGAGATATAGAGAAATCAGCATTTCTATTGATACTCTACAATGTAATATTTACACTTAAATACAGAGATTTTTTTTGTTCAAAGGAGTCTTTAAGATGGCTATAAATTTTATGTTTTATTTTAAGAAGAAAACACAATTGTTACTTCTATTGTTTATGAATATATAGAATTAAAAGCAGGAAGAAATGAGTTTCCCCAAGTTCACCAAAAAAATTAAAATGTGATGGAACATGCCTAACAAAATATTCATCTAAAATCTGAGTAGTCTGAATTAAAAGCAAGGGACTTAGAAACTTGAGTCCTGTCTTTTTTCCTGAAAGGCAAAAGAAGCACATCATAGAAGAGAGAGAAAAAATAACTATGATAATAAATTATTAAGTATCTCATAGATGAAATATTACCCAAACTCTTGGCTTGAATTTAATTGTAGATTTTAAAAACTGTTAAGAAGGCTTCCTCACACATCCTCTTACATTCATCATAGTATTCCATTCTTACTGTCTCTTAATTCACCCAAGCTTTCATCATTCTTGCTTGAACATTCTAAGATTAGATGAATTAATATATGTAAAGTGCTTAGTATAGCGTCTGGCACATCATAACTCAACTGAATGAAGATTCACTATGTGCATTACAGGAAGCAAGAGATAAATAAAATAAAATGTCCCAGACTTGCAATTACCCTGAAGCTAAGGAACAGACAGAAACATAAATATGTGCATTGTGTGGCAGATTAAAGCAAGTGCAATAATAAAGGCACAAATGAGGATGAGAATAAAAGGAAAAGTTGCCCTCTTTATTTCTCACTCATTCACTCACTCACTCACTCATTCATTCATTCATTCACTGCCATAAATTCACTCACAATTTTATTTTATTTTATTTTATTTTATTAATTTATTCTTGTTACATCTCAATGTTCATCCCATCCCTTGTATCCTCCCATTCCTCCCCCCCCCCCCGTTTCCCATTATTCCCCTCCCCTATGACTGTTCCTGAGGGGGATTACCTCCCCCTATATATTCTCATAGGGTATCAAGTCTCTTCTTGGCTACTTGCTGTCCTTCCTCTGAGTGCCACCAGGTCTCCCCCTCCAGGGGACATGGTCAAATGTGAGGCACCAGAGTACGTGAGAAAGTCGTATCACATTCTCCACTCAACTGTGGAGAATATTCTGACCATTGGCTAGATCTGGGAAGGGGTTTAAAGTTTACCTCCTGTATTGTCCTTGGCTGGTGCCTTAGTTTGAGCGGGACCCCTGGGCCCAAATCTGCCTATCATATTGTTCTACTTGTAGATTTCTAGGACCCTCTGTATCCTTTTATTTTGCTATTCTCCCATGCGTCTCTCATTTACTGTCCCAATAGGATGCCTTCCCCTCTGTCCCAGTTTCCTGGTAAGTGAAGGCTTTCGTGGGACATGCCCAGGGAAATGCAAATCAAAACAACTCTGAGATCCCATCTTATACCCATCAGAATGGCTAAGATCAAAAACTCAAGCGACACCACATGCTGGCGAGGATGTGGGAAGAGAGGAACACTCCTTCATTGCTGGTGGGAATGCAAACTAGTACAGCCACTTTGGAAATCTATCTGGTGCTATCTCAGAAAAATGGGAATAGGGCTTCCTCAAGACCCAGCTATTCCACTCCTTGGAATATACCCAGAAGATGCTCCAGCACACAACAAGAAAATTTGCTCAACCATGTTCATAGCAGCCTTATTCATAATAGCCAGAACATGGAAACAGCCTAAGTGTCCCTCAGTAGAAGAGTGGATAAAGAAACTGTGGTACATATACACTATGGAATACTACTCAGCTATTAAAAACAAGGAATTCCCGAAATTTGTGGATAAATGGATTGAGCTAGAAATGATCATAATGAGTGAGTTAACCCAGAAGCAGAAAGACTCAAATGGTATATACTCACCCAAGGGGCATGTCCCACGAAAGCCTTCACTTACCACGAAACTGGGACAGAGGGGAGGACATCCTATTGGGATTCTAGATCAGAGAAGGATGGGAGAATAGCAAAGTAGAAGGATCCAGAGGGTCCTAGAAACCTACAAGTAGAACATTATGATAGGCAGATTTGGGCCCAAGGGTCCCGCTCAAACTAAGGCACCAGCCAAGGACAGTACAGGTGGTAAACTTTAAACCCCTACCCAGATCTAGCCAATGGAGAGGACATTCTCCACAGTTGAGTGGAGAGTGAGATATGACTTTCTCACGTACTCTGGTGCCTCATATTTGACCATGTCCCCTGGATGGGGAGGCCTGATGGCACTCAGAGGAAGGACAGCAGGTTACCAAGAAGAGACTTGATACCCTATGATCATATACAGGGGGAGGTAATCCCCCTCAGGAACAGTCATAGGGGAGGGGAATAATGGGAAAATGGTAGGGAGGGAAGAATGGGGGGATACAAGTGATGGGATAAACATTGAGATGTAACAAGAATAAATTAATAAAAAAAAAACTGGAAAAAAAAGAAAATGCATCATTAGTTTACTCAAGAAGTTCACATTTTATTTTTTGATATTTATAGTGAGTATATGTTTTCATAGTAAATTACCTTACATCGATGAAGGGATATTTCAAATAAGTTTTATGTAGATTCATTATTATGAAAATACCTAAATTACATAAAAATATTGTATTGTTCATTTGAATCGATTTGTCTGAAACTTATTTTTAAGTTCCACAATACATGTGGTTGAGTGATACTATGTAATTAAGTTTGTATTTTTTTCAAATAGTCAAATAAATTAAAATTAAAAGACAAGATTGCTGAGAATATATAATAACTGAAAATTTTCTTCAATTCATGACATTCTAAAACTCATTAAATTAGTTTTGTAAGTAAACTTGGGGATACTTTTTTTTATAAAGCTGTAGACTTAGATCTCTGACTTGAGGTGAATACATATGAGTTTGATGAGATAGATGGGACTTATACTATACATCAAAATGCAATGTGAGGAGCGAGAGAAATGGTTCAGCAGTACTAGTACATACTGATTTTACACAGAACCAGGAATTTTATAATTCAGAAACTGCTTTCTAAAACTTCAGGGCAAATAATTTATTATTATGCATACAGTGTTTTGGCTGCATGTACACCTACAGAGAAGATTAGCATGGCCCCTGAGCAAGGATGACATGCAAATTCATGAAGCAAATACTTTACAAGTAAGGTATACAAAGCCTTTGACCAGACAGAAATTCATATATCTTCTGTTAATATTATTTTATGGTTTCAATTTTATCAAATTATATACCTACTTGCCGTCTACATATACAAAATAATGCATACATGATAAAACAGAAAAAAGTAGTTCTTTAACTTAATTTATCATAAAAGTATTGCTATATTAGCAGGTCTACAAACAGCTTGTAACATGGTTAAGAGAGATTAAGGCAATAATATTTGAATTTACAAAATAAATATTATGTAATATTTTCCTTAATGTAGTATAAGGCATGTAGATAGTCCCAACCAAAAAAAAAAAAAATAAGGTAACAATCTACACTGCTGTTAGTCCCACTTTTTAAAAATTGAATACTATAAATCTACCTTTCGGTGGCATTTGAATATTGCAGTATAATTTAAAGTGTCTTTAGAGAAAACCCATGATCTTATGGATCACCTTAATAGCACCCCTCTGAAAGTGCCACTTAGCTTCCCCATTCCTCTTCATGCTGAGGACTCAGACTGAGATGAAAGAAACTCTTATGGTACTGTGACCAAGACCAAAACTAGCATTTCAACTGCAAGTGCTACGGTTTCTGCTGCCTGCAGTACTGAAAGTGCTTCCATTAGGAAAGCATTGCCAATGTCCATTGTTAGACAAGAGGTGGCAGGAGTGCTGCATTCAGGTGCTGAAAAAGATGCTGATGTATGTGAAGAATTACCTCTTTCCTTATCTGAGCGAATAACTGAGTTTTAGCAGATACACCCACGAGATATAAATGGCATGAACTTCCAACTCAGGAGTGTTCTGAACAAAGGGAATCTGAAGGCTTGATGACCTTTGGAAATGATAAACCTGATGTAGGAGGTATCCACCCAGAGGCTTGTACAGACTGTCCACCTATTTTTAGTAACAAGAAATATCAAATAATAGAAAGTCTTAACAGAAGCCACAGATATTGGTTCGGGTAATCACTGTGGAAAACCTAAGGGACCAAGAGACCATTTTTTTTTAAGTTTGAGAAAATGGATGTGAATAGCTGGAGCCATCTTTATTTCTACAAGATTTTAGAGCATTCAAGCTAAGTAATTTCAGATTTTCCAATAATCTCAACAAGTACTTATTAAAATTCTTTTTACATTTCCCTTGTTTCATTGTAGTCAATGATTAACCTTTACCCATATCTAGGTAGTATAGTTTACAATTTGAATGATTATGTCATAACTGAGCATACTTGAACAATGTAAGCAAAATGACTTAAATGTTGTATTGCAAACCAAATGATTATATCTAGCCATGCACATCCAGTTTGTATTGTGTGCAGCTGGTAGCAGACATGCAGCTTCAAAGTAAAGGACAATTAGAATCCAAGTAAAACTTTCAACAACAATATAACCTTTGCATCTTATCACAGTCTAGTTTAGTATGTTCACAATATATTTTAGGTTGTTTTATACGCCATTTTAATGTAATTTTACAGTACAGTCTTGTTCTATAGAGCTTTTTCATAAAGAGCATAAGTGAGCAATTAACATTCTCATCCATTACTGTTTTTCCCTTCTATGTATGTAAGCCTTTCTCCAAGGCAAAGATGAATCTATGCAGCTTATATTTCCTTTAAGAGCATAGCACATTTTCCTTACTAACTTGTCCCAGGAATGAACTCATTATTGTTGACCTTTAGGCCTTATCTCTTTAAGCCCTCTCTGCTCTTAGTAAAATTTGAATTTTCCCTAACTCCAATGTATTGACATACTTAAGTCCTCAGAAGTAGTTGACCTTTCTGAGTTCTTTCTTTTCTTCTTATACATTTGTATCAAATTTGGGACCTTCTTCTAAAGAATCTTTTTTAAAACTCTTTGTCAACCATGTCATTATTTAACCTATAAGGAAGCAAGAATCATGGACCCATCTCCTGAGGATTGACATAGTCCCAGGGGATATTATTTCCACTGGTCTTTGGTGGGGGTGAGGAGAGACTCCCCCAAGAATCTTGACTTGAGGAAGTCACTCACAGAACACTCATACTCTTCCCAGGAGATGTAACATGGCGCCCACCAGTAAAATACATTAAGAAAAACTGAACAAAATAACCTTAGATTCCTATTAATATACAATAGAGTTGTGTGTGTACAATACATTAAAGCAAGAATTGAACAAAATAATCTTAAATATCAATTAATACACAATAAATTTTATTTGCATGGAATTATCATTTTAAATAGATTCTCTGGGAATTCTTCATTACTGAGAAATACAAATAGAGGAAGAAAACTTTCATGGCTATTGAAATTGTTATGAGCTGTCTAAAACACTTGGATGGAGCAGCTGCATAAAAACGGTTTCTTAAAAATTGCTCTTGATAAGGCAGTGCGACAAGAATCCACACTTGAGTGGAGAGTGTGATATGACTTTCTCACGTACTCTGGTGCCTCACATTTGACCATGTCCCCTGGAGGGGGAGACCTGGTGGCACTCAGAGGAAGGACAGCAGGTTACCGAGAAGAGACTTGATACCCTATGAGCATATACAGGGGGAGGTAATCCCCCTCAGAAACAGTCATAGGGGAGGGGAATAAGGGGAAAGGGGGAGGGAGGGAAGAATGGGAGGACACAAGGGATGGGATAACCATTGAGATGTAACTAGAATAAATTAATAATAAAAAAATTTTAAAAAAGAATAAGACATGATTTTATCATTGTAGTAAGTCTTTTCCTCATCCAAAAATATCAATGCTATTATGAAGAAAAGATAACAAGAAAAGTGAGAGATATACAAACTTTACACTTTGCATATTTGGTAAATTCAGCTTGTGTTCTACAAATCATCATGGAAAGACAGAAAAAGGATAGTCAAAAGTCATGTTTGGAAAAGCTTGGCCGCATAAAGCCTATAATCCTAGCCCTCTGGAGGCAGGTGAAGAAAACTTATGAGTTTGAACCCAGCCTGAACTATACTAAGAAGACCTTCACACAAAACAAAACAAAGCAAAACAAAAGAATTGAAATATGACACAAAAATATCACAAGCTTGTTCTGAAATTTTTGTGTAAACTACTTCAGAAGATTTTAAAAACTTTATGACTTGGTGAAATGATATCTTTAAACTCTTACCATTATCACCAGCACAAGTCTTTACATTGGACACATTTAGGTTTTGATGATAGTTGCAACTATGCACTCTTGGACAAACAGCTTAATTCTCTGCTCTAGACTGATTAGTATTATCTCCCTTTATGAATTTGTATGAATAAGTACAATCATCAATATGATAAGTATTTGGACATAGGACTTTGACAGGTAAGTAGATAACGACTCTACGTGAATAGGGATTAACTCTCTTATAAAAGCAGTGCCAGATTACTCCCTTACCCCTTTACACACATAAGAAAACAATCAGAAGACAGCCATCTTTAAACAAGGAAGTATATTATTGACCAGATATGAAATTGCTAGTGTTTTAATATCTGGGAATGTTCATACTTCAGATCTGTAAACAATAAATTTCTGGGTTTGCTGTAGTAATTCAAACAGAATAAAATGCTTTCTAAGCATTGCTTTTCATGTATGTAAATCATGAATAATAGCTCAGATATTTTTTGAGTCTGAATGAGCTTATACTTCTATCTGTGTTTTTATATAAACATATGAGGCATTTATTTCAAATAACATGATAATATTTGCATGTATTATCATATGCAATATCATATGTGATACATGCTCTCCATTTCCAAATATGTACCAATTGTTCATCATATCTTGCTCATTGTCCTTGAAAACTATATAGTTTAATTTGTTAGATGAGGAAAACATCTATAAGCTCAGTAGTATACCTTTGTGTAAATGCACCACAATTTCTTTACCCATTCTTCAGTTGAGGGACATCTAGGTTGTTTCCAAGTTCTGGCTATTGCAAATAAAGCTGATTTGAACATAGTTGAGCAAATGTCCTTGTTGTATGATGAAGCATCTTTCGGGTATATGCCCAGGAGTGATTTGGCTGGGTCTTGAGGTAGTCTTATTCCCAGTTTTCTGAGAAAGCACCAGAGTGATTTCCAAAGTGGTTGTACAAGTTTGCACTCCCACCAGCAATGGAGGAGTGTTTTCCTTTCTCCATATCCTTGCCAGCAGCTGTAACTTGAAGTTTTGATCTTTGCCATTCTGGTAGGTGTAAGATAGAATCTCAGAGTCTTTTTGATCTACATTTCCCTGATAACTAAGGACTTTCAGCATTTCCTTAGTTTTTGTTTGTTTGTTTGTTTTTTTTGTTTTTGTTTTTGTTTTTTTTTTTTTTGCCTTTTAAAGCAAACAGAATCAAGTTTTAGATGATTTAGACTTCTTGGCTAAAGACAGAGAAACTTGATACATTAAAACATGACCTCATTCTCTTGGCACAAGACTAACCTTAAAACTAAGAGATTTAAACGTTTATGGATTTACTGGCTTCAGTGTACCAACTCTATTCAACAGGAGAAAATGAGTGTCAAGGGCAAATAAATAGTCAGAAATGATGCCAACTAAAGAACAAATAATAAAGATATGTTTTCATTCATTGTAAATTATCTGTTTTATGTCCCACTTACCATAAAATTCCAAGTTACTAGAAACAATCAAATAAATACATGTAACCATTGCAGTTACTATAATTACATTTACTAAGTATCTACAACAATGAAGAGAGAAATATGCCATGATGTGAATGTTTTTCATTAGTTCATATAAATATAGATATCTTGGTCAGTGTGCACTGACTCTTCAGATGTGCTAGAAGGATAATATGCTCTCAGTCATTAAGGGAGGGTTGGTGATGGTACCTAAACATCTCTGAATATCTCACAAAAAGTAATACACATAGACTATTTCTCTCTCACTTTTAGATTTATAAAGCTATTACTTTATTGTATAATGTGCTTCTCATGGCATAAAATGGTAAATAAGACAAAGCAATTGCTTTTTAGGATAATACAAATTTTGGGAGGAAGAAAACAGTAATTGGATGTCATTGTTTTTAATAGCTGAGTAATTGTACAAATGTACCACATTTTCTTGTGTAGCTTTGTCTTTATGTGGGTCTCCTAACAGCAAGAGCAGGGGCTGTCTCTGACTCTGTTGCCTGTTTTGGATCCCTTTTTTCCTACTGGCCTGCCTTGTCTGGCCTCAATAGGAGGTGTGCCTAGTCCTACTGTAACTTGATATGTCAAGGCTGGTTGATATCCAAGGGAGGCCTCTCTTTTTCTAAAGAGAAAGAGAGGAGGAATGTATTGTGGGAAAGGTGAGGTGGGAAGGAAGACTGTGAAGAGAGAAGGGAGAGGAAACTGCTATCAAGATATAAAGTAATAAACTATTATTTTAAAAGGCTAAAACTTTTTTTCATTTAAAAATTTATTATTAATTTACTCATATTATATCTCGATTGTTAGCCCTTCCCCTGTTTCCTCCCATTCTTCCCTCCTTCCCATTTCTCCCCTTCTCCCCTCCCCTATGTCTGTGATTGAGGGAGACCTCCTCCCCCTATATATACTCTTAGAGTATCAAATCTCTTCTTGGTAGCCTGCTATCCTTCCTCTGAGTGCTGACAGGCCTCCCCATCCAGGGGACATAGTCAGAAAAGGGGGCACCAGAGTTCGTGTGAGAGTCAGATCTCACTCTCCACTCAATGGTGGAGAATATCCTGTTCATTGGCTAGGTCTTGGTAGGGGTTCGAAGTTTACTGCCTATATTCTCCTTGGCTGGTGCCTTAGTTTGAGGAGGACCCCAGGACCCAGATCTTCCTGTCATAAAGTTTTTCTTGTAGGTTTCCAGGACCCTGTGGATCCTTCTATTTCCCCATTCTTCCATGCTACTCTCACCTGACGTCTCAATAGGATGTCCTCTTCTCTGACCCACTTTCCTGGTAAGTAAGGCTTTTCATGGGACGTATCCCTTGGACTAGTGTCTTGATATAAGTGAGTATATACCGTTTGTCTCTTTTTGCTTCTGGGTGAACTCACTCATTATGATAATTTCTAGATCAATCCATTTGTCCACAAATTTCTGGAATTCCTTGTTTTTAATAGCTGAGTGGTATTCCATGGTGTAAATGTACCACAGTTTCTTAGTCCATTCTTCTACTGAGGGACATTTAGGTTGTTTCCATGGTCTGGCTATTATGTATAAAGCAGCTATGAACATGGTTGAGCATATGTCCCTGTTATGTGGTAGGGCATTTTCTGGGTATATTCCAAGGAGTGGGATGGCTGGGTCTTGAGGAAGCCCTATTCCCATTTTTCTGAGAAAGTGGCAGATAGCTTTCCAAAGTGGTTGTACTACTTTGCATTCCCACCAGCAATGAAGGAATGTTCCTCTCTTGTCGCGACCCTTCCGACCAGCGGAAAATAAGGACGTGACCCGAACGTTCTTCTCCAGGCAGCTTATTCAGGAACCTTTTCAGCAAGCTTCTTCTTTTTTTTTCTCCCTTTCCTTCCTCCTTTCCTTTCCCCAGCACCCCTTTATATCCTCTGCCTCACCCAATCAGCAGCCCTTACGTCGGTAGCTCCAATTGGTTCCCGACAAGGCGGGATGCATATGTCAGAGCAAAGCATGGCCCACAACCCAAATAAGGACTTGTTTACCAGGAGCAGAATTGCAAGTCATTTTGCCTGGCTGTTTGCCAGGTGCCATCTTAGCGAGGGCGATGGCTTCAGCTTCCCACACTCTCTCTCCACATCCTCGCCAACATGTGGTGTCATATGAATTTTTGATCTTAAGGCTAAAACTCTTTACCCACTCACTAAATCAGGAGCCCATGAGTCCCTTGACCTTTGATTTATACATACAGAATCTGGCCCCACCACTAGCATAATCAAATCCTCCAGTACCACCAAAATCCCCTAAATGCCTCTACAGCCTCTCCATCCCCTTCCTTTCTCTCCTCCTTTTTCACAGCCTGCTCTATATGCTGGCCACCGATCTCAACCTCCCTCACCTTCTGTGCCTTTCTACCTCTCCAGTCACCATCATCTCCCTCATCTACTGACCCCACACTTTTCTACCTCCCCAAGTGCCATCATCTTCCCCATCCTCACTAGTGACTAGCACCAGGTCTCACACTGATTGAATCTACCCCCTCAGCAAGGTGGCATGGAACTCTAGGGAGTTTCTATGTACATGTTCTTTCCTCTTTGTCTGATTTTTCTTAAGTAAAAAAATGACTGGACTATCTCAAACAACTCCCTTAATTTCTTAAGGAATTTAGATACCTTATGGACTCATAGAAATTTACCTAGTAGTAAGTGTACTGTGTATTCCACTTAGGTTTACATTCCTACAACATAAAAAAAGGTTTCCACATCTTTCCTCACTGTTAAGGACACTACAGTTTTGTTATATTATTTTTTTAGGATATTTATTAATTTCTTATTGTGTTTGAGTGTGTGTTTCTGCATATTTGTGTTTCTATGCATGTATTTATATGTGTGGGTGTGTAGTATATGCACATGGAGGTCAGAGGACAATTTGTGGGAGTCAGCTCTTTTTCTCTTTCCATTATGTGGACTTTAGAGATTGACTCTGTTCATGTGACTTTGCAGCATATGCTCTGACCTGATAAATTACCTCACCAGTATTAGGATAGCAAGTATGATAACTATGAGAATCAGATTTCGAGACACTTGCATTAGCTTCCAGGTAAGTATGACTTAGTTCACTCTTACCCATACCACTTCGCAGAGCCAGGTACTGGACTTGTACAATATCTTTCCAACTCTAGCTCAGGGCTCCCACACTACTTTGCCCTCCCCCACATTCCACTCCTTTAGACCAAGACAAAGAGTCACTTTTAAAAATTTATTTATTTACTATGCATCCTGAGCTCAGTGTCCTCCCTCCTCTTCTCCCAGACCCATACGCCCACCCTCTTTGCCCTTTCCGACTTTCCTTCTCCTAAGAAAAGGGAGGTTCCCCATATCAACCCACCCCAGGATATCAAGTAGCATCAGGACCTTTTCTACTGAGGCCAGACAAGGCAGCTGAACTAGGAGAAAGTGATGCATAAGGAGGCAGCAGAGTCTATGTTAGAGAAATCCCTCACTCCAATTTCTAGGGGCCCACCCTGAAAACCAAGCTGCTCATAAGTTATATATATATAGAGAGGATCTAGGTCCAGTTCATGAATGCTCTTTGGTTGGTGTTTCTCTCTCTGTTAGCCTCCATGTGCCTAGGTTAGTTTGCTGGTCTTCATGTGGAGTTCTTGTTCCCTCCAGCTCCCTCTATCTTTCCTCCCACTCTTCTAAATCCTCCTCGAAATCCACCTAATTTTTGAGTGTGGGTCTCTGCATCTCTGGACCTTGTCCCCAAGGGATAATGCATGTTATATATAACACATGGACAGTAAGCTAGGCATGGAGCCTATCAGAGGACAGTGACATCATTAATGATACTCGACTATGATTGCAGACAGAAGTCCTTTCTTGAGCCCTCTTGGCCCAGGTCCATGTAGGATCTGTAGCCACGTACATTCTCTTGTTTTGTATGATGCAGATACCTCAAACTCTGCTGACATCCAGGCTGGGGTCTTAGTTGCAACCATGATCATATGCCTTTTTAGATAACAAAGCTCTTTACTTGCCCCTTTATTGCTTTCTATGCCCAAACTCGGTTGAGATCCGCACCAGGGATGCTTTTTCTTATTTCGCCCAAACAACTTCACACAACACTTAAGTTCTCAGCATTTCATGTTAGAACTTAAAGAAATGCTCAATGTCCTTAGCAATCAAGGAAATTCAAATCAAAATGACTCTGAGATTTTATCTTACACCCATCTGAATGGTTAAGATCCAAAATTTAAGTGACAGCACATGCTGGCAAGGATGTGGAGAAAGAGAATACTCCTACATTGTTGGTGGGAGTGCAAACTTGTACAACCACTTTGGAAATCAGTTTGACACTTTCTCACACAATTGGGAATAGTTCTACTTCAGGGCCTAGCTATACCACTCCTGGGCATATACCCAAATGATGTTCCACCATGCCACAAGGACACTTGCTCACCTATGTTCTTGGCAGCCTTATTTATAATAGCCAGAATATAGAAATAACCTATATATCCTTCAACCTAAGAATGGATAAAGAAACTCTGATACGTCTACACAATGGAATATTATTCAGCTATCAAAAACAAGGACATCATGAAATTTGCAAGCAAATGGATGGAGCTTGAAAAGATTATCCTGAGTGAGGTAACCCAGACCCAGAAGGACATGCATCCAATATACTCATTTATAAGTGGATATTAGCGACATAATCCCAGATAACAATACTATAATACACAGAACTAAAGAAGCTAAGTAACAAGGAGAACCCTAAGGAGGATGTTTAATTCTCATTAAGAAGGGCAAATAAGATAAGATGAATTTTTGAATGTTCATTTCAGTGGAAAATGGGAAAAATGCTGAGCAATAAAATAGAACAAAGGTTCAAGATAAATAATATCTTTGAATTAAATAGTATAAAATGATAATGAGGACTGTGAAATGCTGTCTAATAAACAAAGGAAAAGTGAAACAATAGACTGCAGAGATGAGACTCCAGAGGGCAGCATAAGTGTTCTAAGCCAAGGTTTGAAGATTTGGGAAGCTGTGACTCTTCACAATTTTTCACTTAATTTTAAGTTGTGCTTCACAGTAACAAGGACCAGATTCTTGTACAGATTTTATGGCTTGGAGAAAATCTGAGCAGGGCAAATTGCTCTTAACAATTACTTTTTTTGTTTGTTTGTTTTTTAATATAGTTTATTAATTTATTCATATTACATCTAAAATTGTTATCCCATCCCTTGTATCCTCCCATTCCTCCCTCCCTCCTGTTTTCCCCTTACTCCCCTCCCCTATGACTGTGACTGAGGGGGACCTCCTCTCCCTGTATATGCTCATAGGGTATCAAGTCTCTTCTTGTTAGCCTGCTATCCTTCCTCTGAGTGCCACCAGGTCTCCCCATTCAGGGGACGTGGTCAAATATGGGGCACCAGAGTTCACAGTTGAGTGGAGAGTGGGATCAGACTTTAACAATTACTTTTTGATTAGCTCCAGACTGGAAAGGAATAAACAACTAGAAAAGTTTGGGATGGTACCCTGAAATCCTTGATATTCTTCTGCAGTTAAACTCAGCGAAGGAACTAAACATGTTCAATAGACATCAGTAACAAAGAATATCCTGGGGAGACAAGCTCAGTCTCATAATAATGCTCAGAAATCCCTAGGATAAAACTTTTTCCCCTCTGGTCTTTAAGAACAACAGACCACTCCACTAGTACATTATAATGTAGGTTGCATTGAGTGTAATTGGGATGCCCTTAAGCATGAAACAAAAATTTGATGAAGTGAATTAAAATAGTGCTTCAGTTAGAAGAGTAGCAAAGTCACCATGAGGAGCCCATCTTTTACTTGAATATATGACTTTTGTGTGGAATTACCTGGGGAAGAATAGCCACAGTTTAGAAAATATATCCTTTTTGCAATAACAATTTAATGAATTTTATTTACAAAGCAACATTTTTTTCTCTAATTTGATATCTTATATCCTAGCACTACATAGTTTCTGAGATATCCTGGGTTACAAAACAAATTCCCTGCAGAGGGTCATAAATTGTATGATCTAAATAATACTCAAAACATTCTTCTATACATTCCAAGTTCATCTGAGGCAAGAACAGAGATACAATAAGCCAAAAATGATAGCCAAGACTTTCAAAAATTATAGCCAAGCAAAATCCTAAACCCAAGGACTGTATTAGTATTAGTGTCCACCCATTCCAACTACCTAAAGAAAACAGCAGACAGGTCAAGGGGCAGAAACTTTAGCACAGAAGGCATATTCTTCCTCACTGATGGAGACCAAATGAAATGTTAAACAAAAGGTTCAGGCAAAATTTTTCTTATCGGTAAAATGAGTTATTAAAAATAACTGGAAATGTTGGTGGAAAGGTTCACATATATGATAAAAAAAAAGAAAGCCTCTGTCTCAGATAAATCCACTTAGGATTTGATGTTGAGGTTAGGAATGAAAATTTAGGAAGAGAAGTGCTCATCTGTTGTCTTGGACTACAATTCTCTCCAAAGGCCTTATTGCATTGGTTCTTATTAAGTTTCTTAAAAATCAGCCAGGTTCTGCTTATACAATGGCCAAAAAAGTTGGGTTTTATCTAGGAGCCAGACCTCCAAACATTTTCTAAGGATCCAGTATCTGCTCAACACTGAATCACATGCTTGTTAGACAGAACACACATGCCTTATGGTCCTGCAATAGATATTGCCGGAGTTGCTTCACTGACAGAGAATTTGGATATTTGCCTAAGATCACATAATATTTAAATGATAGAGCTGAAGATAGAGCTCTCATTTGAACTCATTGAGAGATCATGGTCATCACACACACCCTAACCTCAGGCAAATCTCCTAATTAATTTATCTTGAGTAGTTCAGAATGTGTATCATGCAGCAAACAGATGGATCGTGCATCAGAATACTGAAAGAGTAAAGAGGAAAATTATTATGAGAAGGGTATACTTTGGAAGGAGGTTATCTGGACTTTCTAAATATAAGTCTACTTGCTTCAGTTCTAGTATTCATTAAAAGATGAATATCGCCAGAAACTGGAAATTTTCTCCAGCCTTTCACTTTCACACATTGCAACACTATTCTGTGGGTTTACTCCTCATGTGTTTTGTTCAGAGATAGAAAATGAAAAATTGTTCAGCTTGTCGCACTGCCTTCTCTCTGTAGACAATTTCTTGCTCCTATAAGAACAGTGCATCCACTAGCCCAAAAGGGATGTTCCATGAAAGTCTTCACTTATCAGGACAGATACAGGGGCCTCCTGTTAGGACTCTAGGTGAGAGAAGTATGGGAGAATGGGGAAATAGAAGGATCCAAAGTGTCCTAGAAACTTACAAGAAGAACACCATGATGATCAGATCTGGACCTGGGGGAGAGGGGTCAGCTCAAACTACTGCACCAACCAAGGACAGTACATGCAGGGAATATTGAACCCCTACTCAGATCTAGCCAATTGGCAGGACATTATCCACAGTTGTGTGGAGAATGGGGACTGAATCTAACATGAACTCTGGTGCCTCATATTTGACCACCTCCCCATCGTGGGAAGGTTTGGTGGCTCTCAGAGAAAGAATAGGCAGGTTACCAAGACGAGACTGATAAGCTGTGACCACATGGTAGAGGAGGAGGTCCCCTTCTGTCACAGTCCTAGGGGAAAGGAATAGGGTGAAAGAGGGATGGAAGGAGGAAGAGGAGGATACAAGTAAGGGGATAATAATTTATACATAATATGGATAAATTAATAAAAAAGAACATAATTATACAATAACCCCATGAGTATTTCTCCTCCCTGAGGATGACACTAAATACTCCATGGCTCAATCTGAAGCTCCTTTAAAAGCTAAAACACTGTTCAGCTAAAGGTGTACTTTGGAGTAGCAGTTACCTGTTTATCCCACCTTGCTCTCCTCAACACATTCTCAGTGTGTTCTAAATGGGATATGAACAGACTCAATCTGTACATAATTTGCTGTGCTGGAGACTATAACCTTAAAGCTAGAGAAAAAATTATTATGTCACCTTTATACTTTCAACAGAATTTTAATTAGATGTTTACTTTGAAACAGCCGAATGAGCACATATACAGACAACTGATCTTATTAAGTCAGTTAACAAAACAAAAACAAAAGCAAAAAACAAACAAAAAAGGCATCTTTTTCAAGTGGTAGTTGAGGAAAGACCATAGAGGAAACAAACAGCTTCTAAAATTACCCCCTAAAATGATGGACTCTCTATCAGCGATTTAAAAAAACAGTTATTTTATGGATGCTGTAGTTCTAATATAGAAAAAAAAAGCACTTGACCCTTCTTCCACTGCATCTGTTCTATATACATGCCCCACTGGAAAATAAGCAGTTTAATTAATAGTACCTGCCTAGGTGTTCATGAAAACTCAAACATGGAAAATGTAGTCCACTCACAATTTAAAACTGTAAAGAAATATAAAAGAAATGGATTGAGCTAGAAATGATCATAATGAGTGAGTTAACCCAGAAGCAGAAAAAATCAAATGGTATATACTCACTTATATCTGCATACTAGCCCAAGGGGCATGTCCCACAAAAGCCTTCACTTACCAGGAAACTGGGACAGAGGGGAAGGCATCCTATTGGGACTCTAAATGAGAGACGCATGGGAGAACAGCAAAATAAAAGGATACAGAGGGTCCTAGAAATCTACAAGTAGAACAATATGATAGGCAGATTTGGGCCCAGGGGTCCCGCTCAAACTAAGGCACCAGCCAAAGACAATACAGGAGGTAAACTTTAAACCCCTTCCCAGATCTAGCCAATGGTCAGAATATTCTCCACAGTTGAGTGGAGAGTGTGATATGACTTTCTCACGTACTCTGGTGCCTCACATTTGACCATGTCCCCTGGAGGGGGAGACCTGGTGGCACTCAGAGGAAGGACAGCAAGTAGCCAAGAAGAGACTTGATACCCTATGAGAATATATAGGGGGACGTAATCCCCCTCAGGAACAGTCATAGGGGAGGGGAATAATGGGAAAATGGGGGGGGGGAGGAATGGGAGGATACAAGGGATGGGATAAACATTGAGATGTAACAAGAATAAATTAATAAAAAAAATAAAAAATAAAAAAAAAGAAATATAAAAGAAAAGGAGAAATTCTTAGCTCATGATATTGTTTAGGTTATTGCAAAGGTTGGTCAACCTTTGATAATTAGTGCATAAAGTATGTGTTCTGTTTGTTAGTTATTATGAATATTGATGAAATTTTATTTCAAAAACATCTGTCACATAGTAGGAACTTTAAGAAGTCAAAATTTAAAGAAAATCTATTTCTGAAACTTAAGGAATTAGTAATTTGTTATAGAAAATTATGCAACTTGCTTTATTTTGAAAATCTATTATGTGATAGCAAATGAAAAAGACTACAGTCTTTTTTCCAAAGCCTACAGCTCTCAGTTTTCTATGTTGTGTGAAGCTAGGAGTTTCCACTCTCTTCTCATGTTTGACCTCATATTATTCTGTTGATTTGACAGAGTAGAGCTACAGGTAGGAAGCATCCTGTATCAACTATCAATGTGAAATTCAAGAGATCCTGTCTGTAGTCATCAAAACTTATGTGCAGAAAACTAAACTTTTGTTTTGTTATCCAGTCAATTTCATATTTTGCCTGCTACATCATTTAGATGTTATTTTAATTGACTAATACATATTTGCTTTTTCTGTTAAAGGAATATTTAAATATTTTAATTGAAAATGCAATAGTGCATGTATTCTTATTGCAAAATGCTCTAAAATATGAATAAATCACACAGCTCTTTCTTTCTGAAGTCTTTCCAACATCTCTCCTCCAACACACATAGCTAAGCACAACTAACAATTTGATGTATATTGCTCTAAGGTAATATTCTATCCTTTTCCAGATATAGATGTTGCCCAAAATACATTGAAATATACATGGGTAATTATGAAAAGACTGATCTGCCACTTGTCTTTTCCAGTTACTAAGATGGGTTCTTGCCCTTTCCAAGACAGTACATACAGTTAACCTCACTTTAGTAAGTACACACTAAAATTGTAAAACATGGATTTACTATTTTAATTAATCTCTTTTGATAGTAATAAAAATTGTCTTCCATTTGCTTCTATGAGTAATAATAATGAAGACTGTCATTAATATAAATCATTGAGCAAATAGTCATACTTTTCTTCTATGAAAAGCATATTAAGGAGAGAATTGACTTAAGTGAATATAATGTATATATTTTAAGTTTATAGATATTACTTGATTTTTATTTTTAAAACCTTGAATGAATTTTCACAAAATTAATATTGGTGAATGTTATTTATTTTTACAAACACTTTATCAAACTTTAAATATTTAATTAGGATTATAGACGAAAATTTACTTTGTGTGTTGTTTTAAATAAGAATAAAATTAGCTTAATCTCCTCCTTATATAAGGCCGGATTTGTACAGCAGTTTTATTCAGAGTAGAGATCCTAATAGAATGTTTTAAAATTCTGACACAGGAACATGACTCTCCCTTTGTGCAGAGAAGTAAGATATCATCAATTAAAACATGTTGGAATTATTCAGCGCAGTGTTTTGTCCAGTGTTCATGAGAAAGTTAACATAAAAAAAAAGTGAGAGATCTCCACACTACATGACTAGCACACAAAACATTGCTTATAGAACTCAATATAACAGGAATGGAGAAGGATAGATGGTACAGAGTCTGAGAGGTGATGGGATTGATACATGGCAACTCAAAATGGATTAGGAAATCTTTGAATCTTTATGAGGAAGTGTTATGATGCTTTGAGTGGGCATGTCTGCTGACATGAAGTGGTAGCTAGATATTCCACCATTCCTTAGAATTACTCTAACAGGAACATAACAGATGGGTACATATATCATTTTGTTTGAGTTGTTTCTCTTGACTATAGTGGTACAGTGTAACCTGGCCACTGTCCCAGAAATGAAAGATTTCTTTACTTAGCATTTACTCTCTTTTGTACAAGGGGAATCCCCAATAGAGACTGGAGCTCTATGAATGGCAGAGGTTGATAAATTTCTTCCAACATTTGAGATAACCCAAAAATATTAATAGTGGAATAAAATGCAGAAGCAACAAGGAGACAAAATTGGAAGAGGAATGAAATACCATACTGTACACTTCAATTATTATCACCATCCTCCTTCACTGCCATCATTCTGTAAGCAATTATTAATATATTTCTGTCTTTATGGAATTGACTGTTCTGTACTTGGAATATAAATGGATTAATATAGTATGTAACATGGTTTTGAAAAGCACACCACTGGTAAGTCAATGTTTCACTCCATATTATTTTTAAGATTTAATGGACTTAGGCATCATTATTTAATCTTTAAGAATACTGTCAATACTTTTCAATAAAATAGGCTATTTGATCTCATGAGCACATCTCATTACTTATAATATATGGTAGAATTCTTAGGTTTGGGTATTACGTGAGCCCTGTAGGTAAGAATTGTTTTTATTTCCAGAGAATGTCATTCTTACCTTCCCTTCATTAAACTTTTTATCAACTGGTGTCTGGCAGTGTAGCACAATATGTACCCTTAAACAAATTTACTCACAAATACCCATTCCTTATTCTACTTGATAGTGGAATAAAGCATTTACAATGAAATCTGTCTTCAGTGCTCTGTCTTGATACAGTCCTTATGCCACACTCTCTTCAACTGTGGATTTGTCAGTCTGGAGTTCAGCACTGTAAGACCTGCTGTAATTATGAGATTGTTGCTTTATTCCTTTATTCTCTACTATCAGAGAAAACAGAAAGACATACCTATATTTCCTTTAAAATGTGATCATTAAAATGCTTTGGCATGTATTTTATCATAATTTTGCAGACTGATTATTTTTTATCTGAATGACCATAAAAGATACAAAAATTTCTAAGTTTTTCAGTCTTTGTTCAACAGTTTAAAGTAGTACAGTTCCATATTTGAAATATTCATTTGTTCAGAGTCTCTTAGTCCTTAACTAGGTTGTGTTGGTTTGTATTTTTATTCATTTGTTGATAAGGGCTGAACAGTGTCCCCACCCTTCCTTTCATGTATTTCTTAAAGGAGGGGTATCTGATTCAGAAATTGTTTTTATTTGCAATCCCTTGAAGGAGTTTTACCAACTTCATAGATGTTTCCTTTAATTTGAAAGATAACAATGTGATCTGAGAAGGACAATAGTTTGGAGAAAGTGGACAAGAACTGAAGATGAAGAGAAGTTTCATGCCAGTATTAACTTATTCATATTTCAGTGTATATATAGTAAATTTGACTAAAACTTGATAATTTTAGATTAAAACTTAATAATTGCAAATACACTATTTATTTCATAGTGAGATACTAAACAACAAACATTATTATATAATCTAATAATAGTTAAAGAAAAACTTATTCTTATAAAAGAATTCCAATGAAAATTTGAGAGGGATAGTAGAAATGAATGTGAGTGTATTAACCAGCAAGTTTAATTATAAAAATTAATTTAAGACAATGCACTTCCATAGAGCCAATTGTTTCCTTATAACATGGATTACTTTGGCAGCCTTTGTGTATGCCCATACATTTTGAAGAACTTCTTAACCTTACTGTTGAGCTTAATGTTCATACCTTTGCCTATAGGTTGTATTTCATGACACATTCATGAGTGAATGAATATCCTTAAAGTAAATATGACAAACACCACATTAACTAAGTGATCAAATTTTGCACCATCAATCAAAATAATGCCACGAAAAGTGTTTATCAACCATGTGGCATTCATAATCCAAAACTAAGACCAGTGTCTAATTTTTAAAAATCTAAATTAAGGCTCATTTTACAACTATTTGATCAGAGTGAGTTTACAGTTAAAAAAAAAAAAAAGGCCACATGCACATGAAAATCAAAGGAACTATCACAGATTATAAGAGTTTGAGGAAACATTACAACTAAAAAATGAAGAATCTTGGTTTGGATCCTGTATCTGAAAGGGATATTAACTGAAAAACTGGTGAAATCTGGATAAGAACCTAGTTTACTATATTTGCAAACTTTGTTTAGAGGACTACCTTTTGCTAATCTTGCTATAATGACTTCCTCAAGAGTAGTAATATTTATTTACTTACTTACTTACTTACTTACTTACTTACTTACTTACTTACTTACTTATTTAATGTGTGTGAAAGGTGTGCCTATATGCAAATCTGTGAACCATGTACATGCCTAATCTCCACAGAGGTCAGAATAGGGATTTGATCCCATGGAATGGGAGTTATGGATAGTTGTGAGCTGTCATGTACATTCTGGGAAGAGAACGCCAATCCCATGTATTAACAACAACTACTCTTAACAACTGAACCATCTCCCCAGTAGCAAGAACAGTAATTATTTAATTCTTGTTGGTACACATATTCACAGGTCCATTACATCTGTAGGTTCTTATCAAATACTTAACCATTCAAATTGTGCAAGAAAAAGAAAGAAAACAAACCATATAACTAAACTTTATAGGAGTCTTAGAAAATTTATCATGTATAGCTAAAATACAAAATTATAGAATTAAAAGGAGATATTTGGAGTCATGAAAATAATGTAGATTATGAACTATTAAAATAAGAAAGTTTATTTGAGTCACATTGTTAGCATTTTACAGCTTTAGAATGAGATAAACCTATGTTTAAGTATAGTCAACCAAACTATATTTAAGTCATGTAGAATATATTAAATATTTAATGATTTTTTAAATAATTGGTGCTACAACTGATAAAATGGAAATGCATGCATATAAACTTCAAGTTGTAAACATATTTATCACATTTTAGATTATCAGATTTATGTCTTTTTAAATTAATTGATTACTTTTTAATTTATTTTTTATTTTTTTTTAATTATTAATTTATTCTTGTTATATCTCAATGTTTATCCCATCCCTTGTATCCTCCCATTCCTCCCCCCCCCACCATTTTCCCATTATTCCCCTCCCCTATGACTGTTCCTGAAGGGGATTACCTCCCCCTGTATATTCTCATAGGGTATCAAGTCTCTTCTTGGCTACCTGCTGTTCTTCATCTGAGTGCCACCAGGTCTCCCCCTCCAGGGGACATGGTCAAATGTGAGGCACCAGAGTACGTGAGAAAGTCATATCACACTCTCCACTCAACTGTGGAGAATATTCTGACCATTGGCTAGATCTGGGAAGGGGTTTAAAGTTTACCTCCTGTATTGTCCTTGGCTGGTGCCTTAGTTTGAGCGGGACCCCTGGGCCCAAATCTGCCTATCATATTGTTCTACTTGTAGATTTCTAGGCCCCTCTGTATCCTTTTATTTTGCTATTCTCCCATGCGTCTCTCATTTAGAGTCCCAATAGGATGCCTTCCCCTCTGTCCCAGTTTCCTGGTAAGTGAAGGCTTTCGTGGGACATGTCCCTTGGGCTAGTATGCAGATATAAGTGAGTATATACCATTTGATTCTTTCTGCTTCTGGGTTAACTCACTCATTATGATCATTTCTAGCTCAATCCATTTATCCACAAATTTCGGGAATTCCTTGTTTTTAATAGCTGAGTAGTATTCCATAGTGTATATGTACCACAGTTTCTTTATCCACTCTTCTACTGAGGGACACTTAGGCTGTTTCCATGTTCTGGCTATTATGAATAAGGCTGCTATGAACATGGTTGAGCAAATTTTCTTGTTGTGTGCTGGAGCATCTTCTGGGTATATTGCAAGGAGTGGAATAGCTGGGTCTTGAGGAAGCCCTATTCCCATTTTTCTGAGATAGCACCAGATAGATTTCCAAAGTGGTTGTACTAGTTTGCATTCCCACCAGCAATGAAGGAGTGTTCCTCTCTCCCCACATCCTCGCCAGCATGTGGTGTCATTTGAGTTTTTGATCTTAGCTATTCTGATGGGTATAAGATGGAATCTCAGAGTTGTTTTGATTTGCATTTCCCTGATGACTAAGGAGGTTGAGCATTTCTTTAAGTGTTTCTCAGCCATTTGATACTCCTCTGTTGAGAATTCTCTGTTTAGTTCCAAGCCGCATTTCTCCATTGGGTTATTTGGTTGGGTGCTGTTTAATTTCTTGAGTTCTTAATATATTTTGGATATTAGACCTTTGTCAGATGTAAGGTTGGTGAAGATTTTTTCCCAGTCTGTAGGCTGTCACTTTGTTCTCTTGACAGTGTCTCCTGCCTTACAGAAGCTTCTCAGCCTCATGAGGTGCCATTTATTAATGGTTGACATTAAGGCCTGGGCCGTTGGTGTTCTGTTCAGGAAGTTGTCTCCTGTGCCAATATGTTCCAGGCTCTTTCCCACTTTTTCCTCTAAGTGGCTTAGTGTCTCTGGTTTTATGTTCCTGGCTGAGATTGGTGGTCAGTTCGGGCCCTCAGTCAATAACTGACCACAGCACGCACTTTGGGCCAAAAGGCCCTAGCGGAGCTTGATTACTTTTTTAATTTGTTCACTTTGAATCCCGATTGTAGCCCCCTCCTCATCAACTCCAGGCCCCACCCTCCCTCACATTTCCCCCCTACTCCCTTCCTCTAGTCCTCAGAAAGGGAGATTCCTCCTCCCCTATCATCTGACCTCATCCTATCAAGTCTCATCTGAAATGCTTACATCCCCATGAAGAGGAAGTGATCAATGAGTGGGCACCAAAGTCTTTGTCAGAAATAGTTCCTACTCCCCATATTATAGGACCCACATACTGCCTATCTACTACATCTGGGCAGAAGGTCTACGTCCATAGCATGCACGGCCCTTGGTTGGTGCTAAGTTTCCCTAGATGCCTCCTCAGGTTGGAGGACAATGTGAGTTGGAGTCTGCACCCAGCTCAGCTCTATTTGGTTTATTTTCTGTGTCCCAGGTGGGTCAGGCAGGAGAGATCCAAGCTGAAAGCTACTCAGATGCTCCTCAGGCCTCCTTGCTATGGTGGAGAATGTGGGTTGTGGCCCATATCTGACTCACACTTTCTAACCAAATCCTGCTTTCTTTGACCAAAATGGGCCAGGCCAGAGAGGAGCAGGAGAGAGATCCAAGCACAAACCTGCTTGGGTGTTCCACAGGCCTGCTCTGCTGGTTGGTTGATTGTGTGCTGGATGGGCCAGGTTGATGGGTAGTGAGTGGAGAGAGATTCAATCCCAAAGCTTCTGAGATGTCCCACAGGCCTCTTTGGGATAGCAGCTATGGGCTGTGGTCCATGCCTAACTCACTTCTGCTGGTTTGCTCTCTGTGTCCCAGATGGGCTAGGCTCTAGAGGAGCAAGCAAAATGAGATCTGAGCTCAGAGCTCCTTAGTTGTCCCCTAAATTTATGTCTTAGTGCATTTTTTTGTTCCTTTTAGTTGGATATGTGACAAACTTCATATGTGTATTCAACATGTGCATGAAATCAGCCATTTTAAGGCCTTTAGAAGTCATTAAACAATGTCTTAAAATACATGAATATTAAATACATTTTTAAAGTTCATTGAAAGTATATGCTAGAAAATTAAAGTATCTCAATCTAAGAACTGAGAGTGGTATATTAATAAAAATTATAAATTATTGCATGCACAAAAACATTAAATTATGTAAGCATATAGACATTTGAGAAGTTAATTTTAAATATATGAGAGGTAATAATTTAAATTTGAATTAAATTTATTTCTTAAATTGCTATTTCTACATATTTTGAACTTTATTTTGTAAAATATGTGTATCCTAAAAATTATATTAATGTGTATCTATATCTACAGACTTACTATGAAAGAAAGAAAATGATATAAAGTTCCATAAAGTGCAGAGTAGAAGGTATATTCTTTTGTGTTTGAGTGAAATGTTCTGTAAATATGGCCCATTTAGTTTATAAGATCAGTTACCTCCAGCCTTTGTTTGTTTAGTTTTTGTCTGGATTACCTGTGTATGTGTGAGAGTTGAGTATTGAAGTCTCCCACTATTAGTATGTGTGTGGAGGTCAATATGTGATTAAGGAACATGAAATGGCCAAGAAACACTTTAAAAAATGCTCAATATCCTTAGTCATCAGAGAAACACAAATCAAAACAACCCTGAGATTCTACCTTATATCCCTCAGAATGACTAAGAAAAAAATTCAAGAGATATGGAGAAAGGGGAACACTCCTCAATTGTTGATGGGAGTGCAAACATGTACAGCTACTTTGGAAATCAATCTGGTGATTTATCTGAAGATAGGGAATATTTTTACCTCAAGACCCAGATATACCACTCTTGAGTATATATCTAAAAGGTGCTCCACCATACAACAAGGACATTTACTCAACTATGTTCATAGCAGCTTTATTCATAATATTCAGGGTCTGGAAACAACCTAGATGTTCTTCAACTGAAGAATAGATAAAGAAACTCTGATACATTTATACAATTGAATACTACTCAGCTATTAAAAACAAGCAAATCATGAACTTTGCAGTCAAATGGAACTAGAAAATATCTTGAGTGAGGTAACCCAAACCCAGAAAGACATGCATGGTATATAATCACTTATAAATAGATAATTGCCACCTAATACACGACAACCACACTATAATGCACAGACCTAAAGAAGCTAAATAACAAGGAGGACCCTAGGGAGGATGCTTAATTCTCATTCAGAAGGGAAAATAGAAGAGATAGTAGAAGTGGTTGAAGAGAAGGAACAGGAAGGGAACAAAGCAGATGCTGAGACTCAGTCAAGCTTTGGAGTGGAGTACATGGAAGGCAAAGGAAGATTTGGGGCAAAAAAAGGACCTGGAGGGGACAGGAGCCAGCAAATCTGGGCCTGGGAGGTGGGACATGATGCAGAAACTGATGTACCAACCAGAGACCATGCATGGTGAGAACTGAGAACCTCTGCTCAGATGTAGTTGATAGGCAGCACAGTCTCCATGTGGCCCCCATAATATAGGGAATAGTGGTGATCTCTGACATGGACTCTGGTGCCCACTCATTCATCCCTTCCTCTTCATAGGGTGGCCTTGGCAGGCATCAGAGGAAGAGGATTCTGGCAGGCCAGATGAGACTTGATAGGGCAGAGTCAGATGATGGGAGAGGCAGGCTCCCCCTTTCTGAGCACAAGGGGAGGGGTGGAGAGAGGATGAAGGAGGGATGGTGAGACCAGGAGGTGAAGGAGGAGCTACAATCAGGATACAAAATGCATAATTTAAAAGTAAAAAGAAATTAAAAAGAAATAGTTTGTAAAATTGTGAAAAAAAAAGTCATGTGTACATAGTGGGATAAAATTGTTTTCAATCTAGACATCAATAGAATTTCAGTGTTCAAAAGTTATAAAAATGTACAATTCAATATGAAGGAAGAAAATTATTTTGAATAAAATCACACAAAGATATGAACAAATTATGAAAGAGGAAAGAGGAAGAAGAGCTGGCAATTTCTTACCATAGGCATGTCAAAATTGACCAGCTACATACAAAACTGTTAGCACAGAAGAGCCAGGTGAAAGAGGACTCTTTGTTTTGAAAAAAGCTCATTGAACAAGGCAGAAGAAAGAAATTTGCCAATGCACTTACTTTCCTGTTGTTGTTTTGAAATGAATAAAATAAAAATGGCTTATTCCTGGCATGATGCTCTCTCGAGGTGATTAGATCATGGAGGTACTAATCTTTAAGCCATGAATGAATTTATATTGAAATGAGGTTTTAGTTGAGGCATTGTTAGATGAAAGAGGTCATTGAGGACATGTATATGAGAGATAAATCTCATCCTCAGATCCTTTCTCTCTGTCTTAGCCCCTTCTTATTTCATCTGTTTGCTGGTTGCCATGAAATGAAAAACTTATCTCTTCCAGTTGTTTATATCATGATGTTTCTGACTTGCCACAATCCTAAAAGGAAAATAGCAAGCTTAATATAGCTGACACCTGTCTAACCATGAACAAAGGTAAATCTGTTGGCTTTACATTGATTGTTGTAAGTACTTTGTCACAAAAATGTAATACTAACAAAGTTCCCAAAGATCCATGAGTTCATCACACAGAAGATGTTTCCTGATTAAGATAAAATAATTAATTTCAATTCCTAGTCTTAAAGTACAATACAAGGCACCCTGCATAGGAATCCAGTGCTAGATAAAGCACCATGACCACAGCTTCCAGTTCATAGACTGAATTTATGAACACTGAACCTTTGGGTACTTAATAAATGGCAACTAGGATATTGCCTCTAACATCCCTTAATCTACCTCTGGCAATGAAGACGTTTATAGGACTCTGTCTTCTTGGGAACACAGAACAGTAACAGGCCTGTCTTGGTGAGACCAAGTGCCCCAGTAGAACGTGAAGTTCTTTCAGACAGGCCTCTAGACCATTTTTATATTGTGTGTACCTGTGGGAAAAGACTGAGCTTTAGCCACATCAATTTTAGTCCTAGAATAATTTGAGGTACATCTATCGTTTGGCAAAAATCATAACTGTGAATGTCAGCTGTGATTCAACTTGTAGTAGCTTTTTTGTATAGATAGCATTTGTCATATTCTGTCCATATGAACAGCACAGTTACTGTGTTATTGTCAGGTCAGTGGTAGTATTAGGATTCTAGACTTTCTTTCACACTAGCAGAGACTACCATTTCAATAGGATAAACATTTTTTTTGCCTTGTATCACTGCATAACCACCATAGCATTTAGTATAAACCTGAGACTAAATGAAGCCTATTATTTTCTAAAAATAGCATACCTTAATAAATATAGTATTATATTGGCATAAAATCAGAAACACAGACAAATAGAACATAAAAGATACAGTAAGAAGCAAGAAAATCTGTGCTAAGGCACAGAGAGTAATTATAGATAATGATTATGTACCCTATTTTTCTTAAAGCTAGAATAAATTATTTTGAAAGTTTTCACTGCCAAGAATTAAAGATAAATGTTTGAGAATATTTTTGGCTCATTAGCAAATCAAATTTAAAGGAGATATTCACCTTCTTTTTGTATCATATTATATCCATGATATGCACTGCTTTGACATATAAATGCTTTCTCTATCATGATTGGCTACCTTACTACACGCCTAAAGAAACTGAATCAATTGAGAATAGACTGGAACATTTGAAAATATGAGCCCCAGATTTGAGGAATCCAAGATGGCAGCACCTATCATGGACTATATCTGATCTACAGCATGGAGAGCAGGGACCTGAATGGAGCCACAGACTGCTAGATCTAGAGAACTCTAGCAGTAACACGAAAGGGACCAGGCAGAAGCCTACCTCTGCTGACCCAGTCTGGAGCCTAAGGTGTAGAGCAAAACTTCCAGGAGCAGAAACACGTCACCTGCCTGTTCCAGGGAAGAACTCCCAGATCACCACAGGCAAAGGCATGTGACCTATAATCACTCACCAACTATCCACTTCCAATGACCAGTGAAGGACACCAGAAGCTACCTTCCAGCATCAGAGACAGCAAAAAGACTAAAGGACAGCATAAGAATGTAAACAACAATATCCAAAACAGTTTGGCATCTCCAAATCCCAGCTATCCCAAAGAAAGCAACCTGGAGAACCAAAACACAATTGAAATACAATAAAATGACCTCAAGTCCTTAGTAAAGAAGATAATAATGAAAAAATGAATAAAATCTATAAACAAATGCAGGAAGATGCAACCAAAGAGTTTAAAGACATAAAAGGGTCATATAGAGAAGCACTGAAAGAACTTCAGGAAAATACAAATAGTGAATGACATCAATAAAACATTTCAAGGTCTAAAGATGAAAATGGAATCTATAATAAAGGAACACCCAGAAGAAAAATGTGATCTAGAGGCCTTAGAGAAGAAAACATGCACACAGAGGTGACCTTCTCTAACAAATCCAAAAAATAGAGGAACAAATCTCCACACTTGAAGATACAATCATAGAATCACAACAACCATGAAAGAAAATGCTAAATCTGAAAAGTTCCTCATACAAAACATCCAAAAAAGCAAGGACACCATGAAAAGATGAAACTGGAGAATAATAGGCATCGGGGAAAAAGAAGATGTCTGACTCCAATGACCAGAAAATATCTTCAACAAAATCATAGAAGAAAATGTCCTCAATCTGACGGAGATGCATATGAACATACAAGAACACAAAATAGAACAGACCAGAAAAGAAAATCTTCCCAGCACATAATAATAAAAACACAAAATATACAGAGCAAAGAAAAATTTATTAAAAGCAGCAAGAGAAAAAGGCAAAGTAACTTAGTGTGGCAAACCTATTTAGAATTACACCCCACTTCTCAGCAGAGACCATAAAATCCAGAAGGGCCAGGACAGAGGTCTTGTAAACCCTAAGAGATCACAAGCCAGACTACTATACCCAGCAAAGCTATCAATAACCATTGATGGATAAAATAAAATATTCCATGACAGAAACAAATTCAAACAATACCTATCCACAAGTCCAGCTTTACAGAAGGTACTTGAATGAAAACTCCACTCTAAAGGGACAAGTTAAAACCAAAAATAAACAGAAAATATATAACTATACCATTGCAAAATCACAACCACACAAACTCTTGACTATAACAAACATAACAAATGAAAGGACTTTGTCAGATGAAGGGTTGTGTGGAGAGTGAGATCTGACTCTCACACGAACTCTGGTGCCCCTTTTCTGACCATGTCCTCTGGATGGGGAGACCTGGTGGCATTCAGAGGAAGGATAGCAAGTTACCAAGAAGAGACTTGATATTCTAAGAGCATACATAGGGGGAGGAGATCTCCTTCAGTCACAGACATAGGGGGGGGGGGGGAGAAGGAGAGAAATGGGAGGGAGGGAAGAATGGAAGGAAACAGGGCAAGGGCTAACAATCAAGATGTAATATGAATAAATTAATAAAATTAAAGAATGAAAAAAAAAGAGAAAAAAATGAAAGGACTTAACAGTCACTGGTCATTAATAGCTCTCAACACCAATGGTCTCAATTCTGCAGTAAAAAGACACAGATGGGTATGAATGGATGCATAAAAAAAACTAACATTCTTCTGCATTCAAATGATAGGCAGATTTGGGCCCAGGGGTCCCGCTCAAACTAAGGCACCAGCCAAGGACAATACAGGAGGTAAACTTTAAACCCCTTCCCAGATCTAGCCAACGGTCAGAATATTCTCCACAGTTGAGTGGAGAGTGGGATATGACTTTTTCACGTACTCTGGTGCCTCATATTTGACCATGTCCCCTGGAGGGGGAGACCTGGTGGCACTCAGATGAAGAACAGCAGGTAGCCAAGAAGAGACTTGATACCCTATGAGAATATACAGGGGGAGGTAATCCCCCCCAGGAACAGTCATAGGGGAGGGGAATAATGGGAAAATTGGGGGGGGGAGGAATGGGAGGATACAAGGGATGGGATAAACATTGAGATGTAACAAGAATAAATTAATAAAAAAAAAAAAAAAAAAAAAAAAGAAAACACATGTCACTTACAATGACCTCAGGGTAAAAGGCTGAAAAAAAATATTCCAAGTAAATGGTCACAAGAAGCAAGCTGGTGTAGCTATTCTAATATCTAATAAAATAGACTTTCAACCAAAATTAATCAAAAGGGGTGAGGAAGGACACTTCATACTCATCAAGGGTAAAATCAACCAAGGAAATATCACAATTCTAAATATCTATGCTCCAAATAAAAGAGCACTCACAGTTGTGAAAAGAACTATTAAAAAAGCTAAAAACACTCATCAATCCCCACACATTAATAGTGGGAGACTTCAACACCCCACTTTCACCGAAGGATAGGTCATTGAAAGAGAAACTAAGCTGAGAAATAACAGCATTAGCCAATCAGTTGGATCTAACAGATATCTACAGAACTTTTCACCCAGACACAAAGGATTATACCTTCTTCTCAGCACCCCATAGAACCTTCTCCAAAATTGACCACATAATAGGTCACAAAGCAAGCCTCCACAGATACAAGAAGATTGAAATAATACCTTGTATCCTATCAGATCACCATGGTCTAAGGCTAGACTTCAACAACAACAGAAATAACAAAAAACCTACACACACATGGAAACTAAACAACTCTCTACTTAATGACAGCTGGATCAGGGAAGAAATAAAGAAAAAAATTAAGGACTTCCTGAAATTCAGTGAAAATGAAGGAACCACATACCCAAATTTGTGGGACACATTGAAAGCAGTGGTAAGAGGAAATTTTATAGCACTAAGTGCCTTTATAAATAAATTGGAAACATCCCATTAAACAACTTAATGTCACATCTGGAAGCCCTAGAAAAAAAGAATCAGAAACACCCAAGAAGAGTAGACATTTAGAAATAATGAAAGTCAGGGCTGAAATCTACAAATTCGAAACAAAGAGAAAAATTCAAAGAATCAACAAAACTAGGAGGTAGTTCTTTGAGAAAATCAACAAGATAGACAAACCATTAGCCAAACAAACTAAAAAATGGAGAGACACTACTCAAATCAACAAAATCAGAAATGAAAAGGGAGACATACAATGGACACTGAAGAACTACAAAGAATCATAAGATCCTACTTTAAAGGCATAGATGCCACAAAATTAGAAAATCTATGGGAAATGGACAATTTCTTGATCGATTCCACTTGCCATAATTGAATCAAGATCAGATAAACAAATTAAACAGCCCTATTTCTCCTATATAAATAGAAGCAACCATTGATAGTGTCCCAACCAAAAAAAGTCCCAGGTCCAGCTGGTTTCAGCACAGAATTCTACCAGACCTTCAAATGGAGCTAATACTGAAACTATTCAGGCTACATCAAAAGACAGAAATTGGATGGAACATTACCAAATTCTCTCTATGAGGCAACAGTCACGTTGATACCTAAACCCTACAAAGACCCAAGAAGAAAAGAGAATTTCAGACCAATTTCTCTTATGAACATTAACACAAAAATACTCAATAAAACACTCACAAAATGAATGAAAGAACATATCAAAGATATCATTTACCATGACCAGATAGGCTTCATTCCAGGCATGCAGTGATGGTTTAACATATGGAAATCAATCAATGTAATACACCATATAAACAAACTGAAAGAGAAAAACCACATGATCATCTCCTTAGATGCAGAAAAAGCATTTGACAAAATCCAACACCATTCGTGTTTAAAGTTTTGGAGAGATTGGGGATACAAGACACTTACCTAAACATAATAAAGGCTATATACAGCAAACCAATAGCCAACATCAAATTAAATGCAGAGATACTCAAGGAAATTCCTCTAAAATCGATGCCCAAACAAGGCTGCCCACTATCTCCATATCTCTTCAATATAGTTCTTGAAGTTCTAGGCAGAGCAATAAGACAACAAAAGAAAGTCAAGGGAATCCAAATTGGAAAGGAGGAAGTGAAATTATCCCTATTTACAGACGATATGAGAGTGTACATAAGTGACCCCCAAAATTCCACCAGAGAACTTTTACAGCTGATAAACACCTTCAGCAAATTGGCTGGTTACAAAATTAGCTCAAAAAAGTCAGTGGCCTTCCTATATACAAATGACAATCATGCGGAAGAAGAAATTAGGAAAACTACACCCTTCATGTTAACCACAAGCAATATAAAATATCTAGGAGTTACTCTAACCAAGCAAGTGAAGGACTTGTTTGAAAAAAAAATTTAAATCTCTGAAGAAAGAACTTGAAGATAACATCAGAAGATGGAAGGATCTCCCTTGTTTGTGGATCAGGAGATTAGCATAGGAAAATAGCCATCTTACCAAAAGCAATTTACAGATTCAATGCAAGCCCTATAAAAATAAGTACACAATTTTTTGCATTATAATTTTTATTAATTCATTCATATTACATCTCAATTGTTATCCCATCTCCTGTATCCTCCCATTTCTCCTTCCCTCCCGCTTTCACCCTATTCCCGTCCCCTATGACTGTGACTGAGGGGGACCGCCTCCCCCTGAATATGATCCTAGGGTATCAAGTCTCTTCTCGGTAGTCTGCTATCCATCCTCTGAGTGCCATCGGGCCTTTCCATCAAGGGGACATGGTCAAATATGGGGCACCAAAGTTCATGTGAAAGTCAGTCCCCACTCTCCACTTAACTGTGTCATGTCCCTTGGCTAGATCTGGGTAGGGGTTTGATGCTCATTGCACAAATTGTCCTTGATTGGTGCCTTAGTTTGAGCAGAAGAACTGGGCCCAGATTTGCCCATCATAGTGTTATTCTTGTAGATTTCTAGGACCCTCTGGATCCTTCTATTTCCCCATCTCCTATACTTTTTTCACCTAGAGTCCCAATAGGATATCCTCACCTCTATCCCACTTTCCTGGTAAGTGAAGACTTTCATGGGACATGCCCCTTGGGCTAGTGTCCAGTTATAAATGAGTATATACCATTTGACCCTTTCTGCTTCTTGGTTAACTCATTCATTATGATCATTTCTAGTTCAACTCATTTGTCCACAAATTTTGGGAATTCCTTGTTTTTAATAGCTGAGTAGTACTCCATAGCATAAATGTACCACAGTTTCTTTATCCATTCTTCTACTGAGGGACACTAAGGCTGTTTCCATGTTCTGGCTATTATGAATAAGGCCACTATGAACATGTTAAAAGACATTGAAAGATCAATTCTCAACTGCATATGTAAAAACAAAAGACCCGGAATAGCCAAAAAAAATCCTATACAATTAAAGATCCTCTGGAGGAATCTCCATTCCTGATCTCAAGCTGTACTATAGAGCAACAGTAATTAAAACAGCATGGTAGTGGCACAGCAATAGGCTGGTTGATCAATGGAATTGAATCAAAGACCCAGAAATGAATCCACACACATATAGTTACTTGATTTTAGACAAAGAAGCCAAATTAATTTAATAGAAAAAGGATAGCATCTTCAACAAATGATGCTGGTCCAACTGGATGTCAACATGTAGAAAAGTGCAATTAGATCCATATTTGTCACCTTGCTCAAAACTCAAGTCCAAGTGGATTAAACTTAAAAAACAGTGACACTAATTCAGCTGGAAGCAAGTGGGGAAGAGTCTGGAACACATTGGCACAGGAGACAACTTCCTGAACAGAACACCAACAGCCCAGGCCTTAAGGTCAACAATTAATAAATGAGACCTCATGAGGCTGAGAAGCTTCTGTAAGGTAGGAGACACTGTCAACAGAACAAAGCAACAGCCTACAGACTGGGAAAAGATCTTCACCAACCTTACATCTGACAAAGGTCTAATATCCAAAATATATAAAGAACTCAAGATATTAAACACCACCAAACCAAAAAAACCCAGTTGAGAAATGGGGCTCAGAACTAAACAGAGAATTCTCAACAGAGGAATATTGAATGGCTGAGAAAAACTTAAAGAAATGCTCAACGTTTTTAGTCATCAGAGAAATGCAAATCAAAACGACTCTGAGATTCCATCTTACACCTATCAGAATGGCTAAGATCAAAAATTCAAGTGACACCACATGCTGGCGAGGATGTGGAAAAAGAGGAACACTCCTTCATTGCTGGTGGGAATGCAAACTAGTACAACCACTTTGGAAATCTCTCTCAGAAAACTTGGAATAGATCTTCCTCAAGACCCAACTATTCCACTCCTTGGAACATATCCAGAAAATGCTCCAACACAGAAGAAGGACATATGTTCAACCATGTTCATAGCAGCCTTATTCATAATAACCAGAACCTGGAAACCACCTAAATGTCCCTCAGTAGAAGAATGGATAAAGAAATTGTGGTACATTTACACTATGAAATACTACTCATCTCTTAAAAACAAGGAAATCCAGAAATATATGGTCAAATGCATGGGACTAGAAATGATCATACTGAGTGAGTTAAACCAGAAGCAGAAAGACTCACTTATAATTGGGCACTGGCCCAAAAGGCATGCCCCATGAAACTCTTCACTTACCAGGAGAATGGAATAGATGTGAGGACATGCTACTGGGAGTCTTGGTAAAAGAAATATAGGAAATGGGGAAATAGAAGGATGCAGATGATCTTAGAAACCTACAAGAAGAACATTGTAATGGGTGGATCAGGGCTCAGGGGAGTCTGCTCAAATTGTTACACTACGCAAGGACAGTAGAAGTATTAAACATCCAACCCCTACTCTGATCTAGCCAATTGACAGGACATTCTCTACAGTTATGCAGAGAGCAGGGACGAACCCTGACATGAATTCTAGTGCCCCATATTTGACCACTTTCCTCTGGTGAGGATCCCAGGGGCCACTCAAAGAAAGAGGAGGCAGGTTACCAAGAAGAGATTTGATAGCTTGTGATCATAAAGTGGGGGAAGAGATCCCCCTCGGTCATGGACCTAGGGGAGAGGAATAGGGTGGGTGTAGGAGGGAGGGAGGAAAGGGAGGATCCAAGTGATTGGATAACAATTGAGTTGTAATCTGATTAAATTAATTAATAAAAAAGAAAATATGAGCCCCAAAACTATTTTCTTTTATAAGTTGTCACAGGAGCTTCCTTTCATAAAAGATAATTGAATAACAAAGCCATGTTTAAGTCATAAACTCACACAAACATGAACTGGCAGGCCATGGTATCCAGACATTTTCTTTGAGAATGGTGGGATCATACTGAAAAGAAATTTAGCAATTATGCTGTTGTTTGGAATTTATTATGTGGTAGAAACACACAATGAAAAGATATGAGTAGAAACTGAAGAAGAAAATGTAAAAACCACATATCCTAAATTATAGGATATATTAAAAACATTTTTGAAAAGAATGAGTCTTGAGAAAGAAGTGATATTACTTAGGAGAATATTTGGAAGAAGTATTTAGTTGTATATAAAAAGAACATATTCTGTTCTATTAGAAGAATTATGCTAATTTAAAATATCATTACCATTTCTCAAATACTGACCCATTTATCCTTGCCATAAATTTATTCCTGCTTTTACTGTTGGTGAAGTGCTGTAATGAGAAGAAATTGTATGGCTTATTTGTTTTCAGGAAGGAAGGTCAGAAAAATGAGAAACAAAGTGTGAAACAATAAACGTTAATTTATAAAGACACTTAATTGGTTGAATTCATCAAGTGATAATAAGTAGATATTTTACTTTTTCAATGTTTAATGAATATTCTATTTCCATTTGTTACAATATAAATAATGAATATTTCTAATAATAATTATTAAACACTATATTTAAATGTCTACCATTTTATTAATATTGTATAACTTATGTATTATTGTTATTCATTACTGATTTAAATGCCATAAATTTACATATATTATGCTTTTGCCTCACATAATTAGGCAAAGAAATAGAAAATTAATTCTCTTAAATCTACTTTACAATTAACTAGCTTCTTGTTCTCTCTATTAATTCACTTAACTATGCCGTCATAGGAGATTGGGATAAACAAAAACAAAGTTGAGGTTAAATTATTTTTGTTTAACTAAAAAAATATTACATTTATTTATTTGTGTTGGGGGTCAACGGGGGTGGAATTATATATAACAGCATGTATGTGTAGGTAAAAAGACAGCATGCAGCTATCAGGTCTTTCATTCCATCATGTCAGTCCCAGGAATTGAACTTATGTCATTAGATTTAATGAGAATGATTTTTTACTTGGTTATCATGCTGGTTCCACTTTTGCTTAATTTTTAAGAGCATACATAAGAAATCAGATTTATTTTCTACTTTTCCACTAAGCTAATAGAGATTAAATATCTACATTGACAAGCATTACATATAGAGATGGGTGAACCTAAATAGGTTAAAATAGAATTTGTTTTAACAGAAGGCGTCACAACTAAAAACAAATATTGCTTCAACAAAAAGAAAATATGTCATAGAGAATATGCAATTCTTGATCTTCTATTATTGCTGACAAAACTGAGTTGTAAATGGAGTCTACTAACAGAATAAGAAAAAAAATGTAAGTACCAGTTGACTACAATATGTTTCAAAGAAGCTAATTGAAACAAATAGTGTTTCTTAATTTGTCAGATTCAATATTAACTTTATGAAATTTCAGTAGGGATTAATAAATAAGAATACCGCGTTTTCATAAAAATATGAAATCTATGTGTGGGTCTGAAAAATCTTTGCCAGTTCCCCCAAAATATCTCAAGTATATATCCAAAAGAATTAAAACCATAATAATATTAGAAACATAATCAACTAGTAATTAAAGCATTATTAATTATGGCACAAAAGTAGAATTGGTCCAATTCTATTTAATGGGATAATGAAAACAAAATATATATGAATTTTTTCAATGATTAAATGGGCATGAAACACTGATGTATACTACAGTATAAGTAAGTCTTAAAAACTATCCTGAATGAAATAATCCATTAACAAAGTACCACATTTTTATTATTCCATTTATATGAAATTATTATAGCAGATAAATATTTAGAGCCAGAAAATGGAGAAATGACATATATAGACTGGGTAACAGAAAGAATTGGGTGTTAATGCTAATGAGTGTCAGGTTTCACTAGGCCATTACAAATATGTTATGGAATTAGATATCACAATAATTGGATATCTCCTTAAATATGCAAGATTACGGTATATACTGCATTGAACACCCTAAAATGAAGTAGCCTTAACAAAGTGGTTAATAAAAAATGTTAACAAAAGTTTATTACTGAATATAACAGTCAAAGCCACATATCAGGAAGAAAATTATAGTGAATTACTCTCAACTGAAAAATAAATGTTTATATTAATTTTTATCTTCTTCTGAGCCATCAGCATATCCTGGATGGTAATGTAGCAGTAATTGAGTCACATCTATGAAGACTCATACCTGTTGGCTTATTATGAGCCTGCTCTCTTCAAGTTCCTGTATTTTGGACTTTACCACCATCATCAGGATCCCAGTGACTTTTACAAATGGAGCCAATTTAAACAATTTAATAGTGAGACAAAGTAATTCTGACTTTCATTGACAACACATAATGAAAATCCAGGAGGGTGAATACCAGGTTTTCTACTGCAATATGCAATATCCTAATGACATCACAGGATTAGAGTGTCTTTGTGGTCATATCCAAAAGTGAATTAAGAAGCTTCCCACATACTATTACTTCCCACATACATAAGTGAACATTTTTATGTATTCTAGGGTTCTTAAGTTTTTATGTAATAATTTCATATATATAATTTCTGGTTTTAAATTTAATTTGTTCTTGAATCATGAACTGAATCATCCAGATAGCTGATGGCTGGTTTTGAACCTCATTTTACTCTTAGGTTGCAGTGATTTTATGGCATAGCCATCATCCATGGAATTCTTATGTCATTTTTGTGCCCCAAACTCTCAAAAGAGTTCACCAGAAAAATAAAAACCAATACTTTTGCATGGTGTGCAAAATATAATAGCCTAGACTATGAGTTTCTCACCACCTGTATTTATACCTAAATTTCTTCTAATATAAGTGACTTCCAGACATTATATTTTGTTTCCTGTGCATATAAAGCTCACCTATATGCTAAGGAATTGGCATACAAAGCTTCCCTTTTGATCTCTACAGGAATGACGCATTAATATTATTCAATGTGACACTTTGTATTTCTGGTCTCAGCTATGTTTCCTGAGTTTTCGGTCTAAATATTCTCCTATATTTATATGTACACGTGCATACATATGCACACACTACCCAAGCTAATGTATCATACCATTATATTTTATTTTCCCCACAGAACTTATTATTGTATAAAATTAAATGTGTTTGTTTAACTATACACAACAGCAAAGTTTATTCAAAATTACAAATTATATTCACAGAAGAATCTTTAGTGCTTATAAAACTCCTACACCATAATATTTTTACAAAGAAAAAATCATACTAGATGAATGAGTAAATAAAAATTTCTACATATTTTGAAATAAAAGCAAGGTAGCAATATCTCAAGAACTATAAAGACAACTGCACTCTAGTAATTATATATAACTATTAATTCATAAAAAATACATACATATAAGGAAAAATTTGAGCTATAAGCACTTAAAATTGTAAGTGAGAGGAAATGGTATTCCTCAGGATTGTAATTTTATGTATTACCTTTTTCTGTTTAAGTAACTCCCTACCCTTACTTCTGCAGGATATACTAGTTAAATCTAGTGGGTCACAAAGAAAATATGTGAAAGTAGGAAGGGGAACTAGGAGACTAGAGAAGAAGAGGGAATATGGCAAGAAAGGGAAGAGGGATAAATGGTGTGAGAACTGTGATCAAAGAGTGCAAGTAACATATAGAAACCTACAAGAAGAACATCATGATGGGCGGATCTGGGCCAAGGGGTCTTGCTCAAATTATGGCACCAGCCAAGGACAATACATGCAGCAAACTTTGAACCCCTACCCAGATCTACCCAATGGACAGGACATTCTCCACAGTTGAGTGAAGAGTGGGGACTGACTTTCTCACGTACTCTGGTGCCCCATATTTGACCATGTCCCCTGGATGGGGACACCTGGCAGAACTCAGAGGAAGGATAGCAGGCTACCAAGAAGAGACTTGATACCCTATGAGCATATACATAGGGAGGTGATCCCCCTCAGGAACAGTCATAGGGGAGGGGAGTAGGGGGAAAGTGGGAGGGAGGGAGGAATGGGATAACAATTGAGATGTAATATGAATAAATCAATAAAATATATTAAAAAGAATAAATTTGAATATGTATATAATATATCAACTCATTTTATTTTGAATAATTATTTATGATCTGTTATTTAACTCTGAAAACTGAACAAAATTATGCAATACCTATTGAATAAACATTGTTGAACAGAGAGTCTATCTCAGTGTGAGGGTTCTTTCCTAGCACATTTTATGCTTTATGTATAATAATCAGTATCATGCAAAATACATGTTATCTGAAAGTACACTTGAAATATTCTCCAATATAGACCAAAAGTTAAGCTGCAAAAGATTTTAAAAATATTTATGAAGTCTTGTCATACCAAGTATCATTTACAACTACAATGAAACAAAAATAAAACTAATAATACAAGGAAAGGTGGAATATTCATTAATATATGGAATTTAAACTATACATTCTTCTTTTGTCTTTATGTTTATGCTTTCTTCTTCTCTTATACAATACATCCCAAAGACTACCTTTCCTCCTGCCAATAATCCCAGCCCCTCCCCAAATCTGCCTCAGATCCATCGATTCAGAGACCCACAGCCAAATATCAGAGTTCAGGGAACCAAGTGAAAGGGAGGAAGGATTGTAACCACAAGAGAGATTGAAAACACCATAAGAAAATGGCCCATAGAATGAACTAACCTGGGCCTTTAGGGGATCACAGAGACAGAAGTGGCAATCACTGAACCTGTATGGGTCTGCATTAGGTTCTCTACATGTTATGATTCTGTAGCTCATTTTGCTTTGTTTTGTTTTTTGTTGTTGTTGTTTTATAGGACTCCTCACAGTTTCAGTGGAGGTATCACTGACTCTTTTGCCTGCTCATGGGACCCTTTTTCTTTTACCAAGTTGCCTTATTATGAGGGTTGGGGCACGGCTTATTGTAACTTGTTATGCCATGGTCTGTTGCAGTTTATAGGTAGCCTGTTTTCTGAAGGTAAATGGAGTGGCTAACCAATTACTGGTATAATTTGAGCCCCATGGCAAGAGAGAGCCCATACTCAACACTGCCTGGATAGCCAGGAACCAGAACCTGAGTGGCCCAAAGACCTAGGATATAACCAAATATGACTGGCCTAAAAAGGCAATGAAATGATTCCTAATAATATTCTACTATATTCATAGATTGGTGTCTAGCCAGTCATCATCAGAGAGGCTTCTGGAAGCTGATGATAGCAAACTACACATTTTTTAAACAGTCAATGTCTCAAAAAAAAAAAAAACAATAAAGAGAAATTAGAATATACCCACAATTGAATGAAAGTTAAAGCTATATAATAACTTCTCAACCTTCCTCATGCTGCAATCCATTCGTACAGTTCCTCATGTTGTAGTGACACTCAACCATAAAATTATTTTCATTGCTACTTCATACATGTAGCTTTTGCTACTTTATGAATTGTAATGTAAATATCTGTGTTTTCTGATGGCCTTAAGGTCATTCCTGTGAACAGTTCATTTAACCCGCAAATGGGTTATAACCCACAGCTATTAGGCACCGTTGAATAGGAAAAGAACCTGTAAATATGATAGCAATAGGTTCAGAAGAAAACTTGGAGTTTAGATTTGGTAGCATTATGCTAGATAGCTGTTGGATATCTACATAGAGATGAAGAGCAGAACATGAATAGTAAAAAGATTAAGTAAGATACACATATATTCTGCACACATAAGTTTATAGATGTAGTTCCATCATCTAGCTGGAAAAGTGTATTAAGTTCGAAAACTGCCTTAACATTTTCATAATTTAGAGGAGTTACAGTTAAACAATAGTAAACAGTAAAAACAATAGTAACTGTAGAAGGGAAAATACACAAAATGAAGACACTCTGAAAGCTAAAAGCATTTGAATATAGAAATGGGAAGCAATACATAGAAAGAGCAAACAGTCTAGAAATCAATTCTGATAGTATAGACACATCTATTCTCCTTGACAACTGGAATATTTTATTCATGCCTGCAAAGGTATCATGGAGTAAGGTTTTCTATGATGAGTTAATCTTAAAATCACATTATTCTGACCAAAAAAGAGTCCAGAGGAAAATGGGATCATGCCAAATTAGTAGAATCATTGTTAGAGCCACAGCGGAACCTTTTTCACTGTTATTTCCTGGGCTCAGTTTTGCTACTGACTTGCTGTCTTCATGATGTCTTATTACTTATAGAAATAATAAACCTTCCTAGAAAGCTAAAGGCTTTTACTTCAAATCTGAGATATATCACTCAGTAAACTGATATCCTTGCAATAATGAGGATCTGTTTTTTGATTTTTAGAAAACACACCTTTAAAGCTGGGTGTAATAACCTGTGCTTGAAATCACAACATAGAGGAGGTGAAGACAGGCTGTATTAGCAACTTTGCTATTGTTGTGATAAAACATCATGCCCAAGGACATCTTAAATGAGAGAAAGCTTATTATATAGGCTTATTGTTCCACAGAGATAACAGTCCATTATGAAGTTCAGGCATAGTAAAAGGAGCAGTCAAGATAGGGTCCACAGGAAGCTGAGAGCTCAAGTCTTCAGTTACAAGCAGGAAACAGAGCAAACTGAAAGTGGCTTGAGGTTTTAACCTCTCAAAAGTGTGTCTCCAGTGATGGATTTCCTCCAGCAAGGCCTTGCCACATAACATTACTCAAATAGCACCACCAACTGGGTGCTCAAATACCTTAGCCCGTAAAATATATTTCTCACCCAAACCAGCACAAAGACATATCTCTCAAAGTTGCTGTTCAGTCTGTCCAGTCTGTTTGATAAGCTCCACATCCATTGAAAAACTGTTTATAATACAAAGAAGGTGGGTGACACATGAGCCATGATACTATGGTTTGTACCATAGCATTCAAAAGAATACACACACACACATACCCTCATACAGACACCCACACCCACACATGTACCTGCATCCACATACATTCCTTCTCTCTCTCTCTCTCTCTTCTGATTTATTAAATAAACTCAATTCATACTAATAATAATAGCATACGTACATAAAGCTTTTATTTCAGATGCTAGTTTAGCCAATCCTTGTCAATTAAGTCATTTAATCTCTCAAAAGCTTACCTTATGATGAATATTGTTAGGCTCAAACTTAAGAAATTGCTGATCCCTTATCAAGTCATACAAGTTGATAAATAAGTTTTCACATAATCTGTAGATTCAACATCATTAAAATACATATTACTAAAACAATTCAGAGATTGAATAACATATATAAAGCGGAGAACAAAGGGGTTTGGTAAATATGTGATCACCATGTACCCTGTTCCAGAGCTCATATCCTTCTTATAATTCTGCTTTCTCTCCTATGTGTGTTACCAGCTAAATTCCGAAGCTTTACTGTACTGTGACCCTTCCCTTTCTATATTCATTACAATCTTGTATTCTCAATCATCAGGTTTTCTAAGCAAAAGAAATGTCACAATCTAGGGCATTTTACTGAGGAAGACAAATGCCAAGCACTTAGTTACAGTTTAAGTTTTGAAAGACTTCTGGGGAAAAAATCTCACCTATAAATTACTGCAAAAATACTTGAAGGAAAATACAGATCCATAAATTGATTATTTGTGCTCTTGAACATGAATGCTTTATTACTCTGTAATATGTCAATTTTAGACTGCATAATATTTCTATTTGATCCAATTTCTAGTCGTGACTGCTTTTGCTTGTTTTAGATTGTATATACTTTCTTTTTCCAATTGGCACTTCAAAACAACCAGCAGTTACTATAAAAGTAACTTATATTTTATTGTACTAAGTTAATTTTTCAAACATATACTTATAGTTAAATCATGTTTCAGTCTTTGCAAAAAATGTGTATGTTTTACAAACTGTTTATATTGTGACTTTTCTTTTCACTATTGTGCTATAGGAAACAATGACTCAGAGGAGCTGAATCATGAACCAAATCTACTCAAATCTGATTAATACAAAATTTTAATTTTATTACATTTATTTAATATTCAGTAATTTTAATTAATTTTAATAAAATTTTAAAAAGAAAATGAATAACATTAATTGAAATTTAACCAAATATCAAAAAGAAAATGAAAATTAGCTATATAATTTGTTTTTTTGGCAAATATTTTGCCTCAGGTTATTACTAGTAAAGAAAATACATAACTGGGGGAACTTCAAGATCACTTAATATTCTTGTTTCCAACCCTGATTATCTGAGTTCTATACAAAGATCTACATGGTAGAAAGAAAGACCTGAATTATGTAGGGTTTTCTCTAACCTTCATGCAAGAACTGTGTACACATTCTACCCCCAAAAAGAAAAAATTTGTAAATAAAGTAATTAAAATAATATATTCTCAATAAAGCTATGATGTAATAATAATCTGATAATAGCAAGTGTAATAGTAATGTCACTTTAACACTAAAAATATATGTAGCAAGTAAATATTATTTCATAGTCACAAACAAGAATGCTATGGCTAAGAGAAGTCAAATAGCAAGTTCTCCAAGAAAGCATAACTTAAAAAAAATTCACACTTCATCTTTAATGATCCAACCAATATATACCTTTTTTGTGAATTTATCAGTACTACTCTGTGTAATTTTGATACCCTACATTTCAGCTTGATCTATTCATTCCCTTAATTTATAGTTATTTATGGAACATATTAACATCTAAATAAGTATATTTCATAAGCTTTTCCTATTTATTGACTGCCTTCTTACTCTAAAAAAATTAATTCTTGGAAGAAAAATATTTCTGTCAATTTTGTTAACTGTTTAGCCTTAGCACAAAGTATAATGCTGGTGTAAAGAAAGCTCTTAGTAAACATTGTTTTCTTCTGTAGAAATGGGATCCATAAGACAAAGATATAGGTAAAAATAGAACTTATTGTATATCTTTAATTTCTGTTTTTGACATAGTAGATTTTGAAGAGTCAGAAAATTGTAGTTATTGCTTTGATTATTATACAAACATAAAGCTATTTTAACTATCCCACATACCAAATACTTTATTAAATAATTTCTTATCATATGGAAAAACTAATGTCCTCCCCATTGTTACTCAAGTAGCAGGTTTACAGAAAAATATTTTAGAGAAGAATCAAGAGAATGTACTGATTTATCTTGTAATTGAGTGGCTTGATATAATATAGTCTGGACTACTGGTAAGGAATAATGGCATAGTTCAGGAAGGCCTACATTACTAGATATATCTATCTGATTAATTGAACAAATTATCTTAATATGCACTAGTAAAATGAAAGATATTCATGAAATGAAATTAAAAAGCTGGAAAATACAGTATTCCTTTCTTAAAACCCCTAACACCACAATAAGTTTCTGTAGAAAGGACATTAAAAGGTAGTCATGCCTAGGAGACCACTATTATGGAGGAATGGTCATAAATTTGTCTTTGATAATTGTCCATAAAAGATACTGTATCTTTCCAGATGGAAATAAAATAAGTAACATAAAATAATAGGATTTCATAGTTATCATAACAGATTATTTTTATTTAGTCACATGTCTTCTCTCAATCCTGAAATAGCCAGGTATGCATAGCAGTGTCAACTGAGAATGAAACAGTCCATCTCACAGGGAAGCTCATTAAGGAAGGAAGTAAATGAACCAAAATAGCTTCAGGAAATCCCTGAAACTGGACAGATTCATTATGCCTTTTCCCCTCATGCGGATTTTGAGAAACACAGACAAACCATACAGACTGGGAACAAACAAAGAAAAAAGACAAATACAAGTAAATAGTCTGAAAGAGACAAGCTGAGCTACCTAAAGGAAACACAGGCTGGCTAAACTGCCTAGAAGAGGCTCACTGAACTACCAGGAAAGAACACTCTCTAATGTGTTAAACATCCTTCAGCTTGTGTAATGGGCTTTTGTGAACTCTTATTCATGCTGGAGTTGGCTTTGGTGATGCAACTGTCTTTGAGTCATTTCTGCTCCAGTAGGTAACTTTTCATCCATATTCTTGCAAGTAACTTCAACTAAATTAATAGGATCAAGTTATACTTTAATGGGAGCCATACTTTTGTTCTGTTGTTGGTTCCCTAAATGTGAAGTAAGTAGACATTTGTTCACTTCCCTGCAAGAGTAGTGTCATACACCACTAGAAAAAGGAAAATCAAACACAAAAGCAGTTGTTGTTTTTTTCAGACTAGCAATATAAAGGATAAATAACTATACATGATAGGACTAAAAGGAAGCACAGTTGGAGCACTTTGTTAGCTAAAAATGTAAATGTAGGTTGGGTTTAATTACTCCCTGCATTTATTTTTCTTCATACATATTATTTTGTCAATATCTTTGCATATTTCATTACTTGGATTTTTATGATGCTGAAATATCATACCTTGGAGAGCCATATTTTAACAAGAAGTTTTATTACACATTAGAATAATGAACTATTTGGTCTTCAGTAGCAGCAAAAGAAATACTGAATCCTCAAAAGTACCATAAAATATTCAAGTGTAGACTTTGAAAGCAAGTCTTAGTTGTTCTGAGTGTGTTTTGAGTACTGAAAAGATGATTAAGTACCCACCCTGCATTTTCATCAACCTATAGCTAGGGCTTTTGAGGGGTAAGGGAGAATCATTGAGGGCCTCATGAAGGTCCATGCCTGGGACACATGCATTGACAGGTCTTGTCCTTTCCACTTCCCTTTCTCTTGTAAATCATGGATTACATCCCTAAAGCTAGACATGAAGGTCTATTCCATTAATTGGACACTTTATGCCAGACTCATTCCTGATAACGACTTCTGAAGTCCAACAATCAAAAGCCCCCTTAAGCTCCCTTAATTAACATGCCCAATCAAAATATACCACTGCATCCTAACCCATTCTAACTCAGACCTCTTGATTTTCTCTCTCCTTAAAAATTATATCTGCAAGATTGTTGTTGTTTCTGCTTGACTCAGAAAGCAGCAACATTAACATTTCTTCCCTGCTTAATAAATGATCCCTCTATGACACTTCCCTGGACAAGATAGTGAACAAAGAAACAAAGAAAACTAAGCCATGTGTGGTCTTGGAGCCTTTTTCTATAGCTTGTCACCTTTATAGACATTAGACCTCTTTATGTTAATCAATAGATGCTTGTCAGGTTGGAACTACCCTGCTTTAGGGTACTGCGAGGGATAGAAAGCTATAAATTTACCCTCCGTCCAGAGATCAAGGCTCTTTCTGGATACCACACTATTGGTGACTAGTCAGAACCCGGCTCTGTGTTGATTGAATGTCTTCATGTATATATTGCATCGGTATTGAGTCCTGATGGTGTTTTTGGGGGGTCTCATGATCTGGCTACAGCAGTGTGTGTGTGTGCGTGCTTGTGTGTGTGTATGTGTGTGTGTGTGTGTGTGTGTGTGTGTGTGTGTGTGTGCGCGCGCGCGCGAGCGCGCATGCGCGTGTGCTTTGCAGATGTGGGGTTATTTATTTCTTGTCTTTTCCTAGGTGTAGTTAGCCCCCTTGGGTTGGATTTTTCCTTCTAGTATCTCCTTTTAGGGCTGTTTTTGTGGCTAGGTATTACTTAAACTTTGTTTTGTCATGAGATATCTTGTTTCCACCATCTTTGGTGATTGAAAGTTCTGCTGCGTATAGTAGTCTGGGTTGGCATCTGTGGTCTCTTAGTGTCTGCATTACATGTGTCCAGGCATCACTGGCTCTCATAGTCTCTGTTAGGTGTAATTCTGATGTTTGCCTTGAAATGTGACTTGGCCTTTTTCTCTTGTAGCTTTTAATATTCTTTCTTATTTCTATATATTTAGTGTTTTGATTTTTATGTGGAGGGGGATTTTCTTTTCTGCTTCAATCTATTTGAAGTTCTATAAGCTTCTTGTATGCTTATGGGCATTTCTTTCTTTATGTTGTGTAAGTTTTCTCCTATGATTTTTCTCAGAATATTTTTTGGGCCTTGGATCTGGGAGGCTTCTCTTTCCTCTATTCCTATTATTCTTAGGTTTGGGTTTTTCATAGTGTCCCAGGTTTTTTGGATATTTTGTCTTAGGGACTTCTTCATTTTAACATTCTCTTTGACTTGAAAATTCTCTCTTGCATCTCTTGTATTCTGTGGGTATTGCTTGTGTCTGCCGTTCCTGTTTCTTTCCTAGGTTTTCCAACTCCAGATGATCTCAGAATATGTTTTCTTTGTTGTTTCTAATTCCCTGTTAGGCCTTGGATAGTTTTATTCATTGATTTCATTTCTTTCTCCCATTTGATTCTATTTTCCTATAATTCTTTATAGGATTTATTCAATTCCTTCATCTGTTTGAATGTATTTTCCTGTATTTCTTTGAGAGATTTATTTTCCTCCTTCAAAGCTTCTATCCCTTCCATCACACCAGATTTAAAATCTTCTTCTTGTGCTTCGTGAGTGTTAGTATCTCTAGGGCTTGCTATAATAGGACGGCTGGTTTCAAGTGCTGACATATGGCCCTAGGTTTTGTTGTTGTGTATTTATGCTTGTTAGCATATCTGCTCAGTCTGCCTAGCAACCTGATGCCATCATCTGCCTGCCACGACTTGTGCCCCTGCCCAGAATATAAAAAGGTCAAACCCAACTTGTCTCTCTCTCCTCTTCCTCTTCCTCTCATTCTCTCTGTCTGCTTCTTTCACTCTCTGTCTCTCTGCCTCTTTCTCCATTTTTCTGCTCTCCCAGGGTCTCTAACATGTGTCTCCATATCATATCAGTTGCCTGGCATCTTATTTTTCATACTTAATATTGATGGCCAATACAGAAGGAGCAGTCCCATTGTCTCATACTCTGGGACTCCTCTAATCAAGAAACTTTAAATCTACACTCATCCCCATCTGCTCTTCTGCTGCCTGACCCTTCCCGCTGCTTGCTGTAGCTGGCTCAGACTCCAAATAACCTAGTCATTATGCAAGTGCCTCAGCCCCACCATTAAATTGCTCATGATTGTTCCAGGCAGATCTTCTATTGTTGGTAAACAAATGTCCACCTCCGTGGCCCCCTGGGGAGGCCACTCACAGCTGGCATCTGCTTGAGAATGGCTTTAAAATTGCCAGCCACTGGTCAATACCATTTTGTACCACCTGGCCTTACTTTTTTTTTTTTAATTACAAAGCTGTGCCACTGCTGCTACTGCCCCACCTGCCAGCATCAGGTGGCAATGCTGGCTACTTCAGAACACATTCAATTTGCCAATGGGTTGCCACAGCGGACCATTATTCCTGTTATGAGAAGGAGATCCTCTCCTCTGCTGAAGTAAATTTAAAATTATACTTAAAAATACTTCCACATGGCCTGGCCACATAACAGCTCACTTGCTGCCGCTTGCACCCTCCCCTTTCCCACAGATGTTATTCAAGAGACTCAAACAAACCTGCCCATGTGCTATACCTATTTCCTATGTCCTATCTCCCCATAGGCCAATGAAGGCCTGGGTTGGAGTCAGGGTCCTCCTCTGCTAGTGTCTTCAGGTCTCCAGATTGGGACCTCCTGCTGCACTTCTACAGTGATATCACAACTCTCTGGCAGCAGGGCTTGGCAAATCACAGCACAGGGAGCCAGGTATGCCACAATCTCTACTAAAAACAACATAACTTCATTTCTCTAATACTATACTTTCCAACTCTTAAAAATAAAAGTCCTCTCTAACTCGCTTTTTTGCTCTCAAGAAAAAAATGTTAAGATTAAAATGTATGACTTGTTTCCTGGGTATGATGTTTAAAATCTAAATTCAAACTCTCATTTAGACCATATGTTATAAAACAATGTTTATAACACTTCTTAGCCATAATTAAATCTCTGTTTATATCTTTTTTTTTTTTGTTTTTTTTTTGTTTTTTTTTTTGTTTTTTTTTGTTTTTTTTTTTTTTTATTAATTAATTTATTCTTGTTACATCTCAATGTTTATCCCATCCCTTGTATCCTCCCATTCCTCCCCCCCCCATTTTCCCATTATTCCCCTCCCCTATGACTGTTCCTGAGGGGGATTACGTCCCCCTATATATTCTCATAGGGTATCAAGTCTCTTCTTGGCTACTTGCTGTCCTTCCTCTGAGTGCCACCAGGTCTCCCCCTCCAGGGGACATGGTCAAATGTGAGGCACCAGAGTATGTGAGAAAGTCATATCACACTCTCCACTCAACTGTGGAGAATATTCTGACCATTGGCTAGATCTGGGAAGGGGTTTAAAGTTTACCTCCTGTATTGTCCTTGGCTGGTGCCTTAGTTTGAGCGGGACCCCTGGGCCCAAATCTGCCTATCATATTGTTCTACTTGTAGATTTCTAGGACCCTCTGTATCCTTTTATTTTGCTGTTCTCCCATGCGTCTCTCATTTAGAGTCCCAATAGGATGCCTTCCCCTCTGTCCCAGTTTCCTGGTAAGTGAAGGCTTTCGTGGGACATGCCCCTTGGGCTAGTATGCAGATATAAGTGAGTATATACCATTTGATTCTTTCTGCTTCTGGGTTAACTCACTCATTATGATCATTTCTAGCTCAATCCATTTATCCATAAATTTCTGGAATTCCTTGTTTTTAATAGCTGAGTAGTATTCCATAGTGTATATGTACCACAGTTTCTTTATCCACTCTTCTACTGAGGGACACTTAGGCTGTTTCCATGTTCTGGCTATTATGAATAAGGCTGCTATGAACATGGTTGAGCAAATTTTCTTGTTGTGTGCTGGAGCATCTTCTGGGTATATTCCAAGGAGTGGAATAGCTGGGTCTTGAGGAAGCCCTATTCCCATTTTTCTGAGATAGCACCAGATAGATTTCCAAAGTGGCTGTACTAGTTTGCATTCCCACCAGCAATGAAGGAGTGTTCCTCTCTCCCCACATCCTCGCCAGCATGTGGTGTCGCTTGAATTTTTGATCTTAGCCATTCTGATGGGTGTAAGATGGAATCTCAGAGTTGTTTTGATTTGCATTTCCCTGATGACTAAGGAGGTTGAGCATTTCTTTAAGTGTTTCTCAGCCATTTGATACTCCTCTGTTGAGAATTCTCTGTTTAGTTCCAAGCCCCATTTCTCAATTGGGTTATTCGGTTTGGTGGTGTTTAATTTCTTGAGTTCTTTATATATTTTGGATATTAGACCTTTGTCAGATGTAGGGTTGGTGAAGATTTTTTCCCAGTCTGTAGGCTGTCGCTTTGTTCTCTTGACAGTGTCTCCTGCCTTACAGAAGCTTCTCAGCCTCATGAGGTCCCATTTATTAATGGTTGACATTAAGGCCTGGGCCGTAGGTGTTCTGTTCAGGAAGTTGTCTCCTGTGCCAATATGTTCCAGGCTCTTTCCCACTTTTTCTTCTAAGTGAGTTAGTGTCTCTGGTTTTATGTTGAGGTCTTTAATCCACTTGGATTTGAGTTTTGTGCAAGGTGACAAATATGGGTCCAGTTTCATTTTTTTACACATAGACCTCCAGTTAGACCAGCACCATTTGTTGAAGATGCTATCCTTTTTCCATTGAATGGATTTGGCTTCTTTGTCAAAAATCAAGTGACCATATGTGTGTGGATTCATATCTGGGTCTTCGATTCGATTCCACTGATCAACCAGCCTGTTGCTGTGCCAGTACCATGCTGTTTTAAGTACTATTGCTTTATAGTACAGTTTGAGATCAGGTATGGAGATTCCTCCGGAGCATCTTTTATTGTACAAGATTGTTTTAGCTATTCTGGGTTTTTTGTTTTTCCATATGAAGTTCAGAATTGAACTTTCAATGTCTTTAAAAAATTGTGTAGTTATTTTGATAGGGATTGCATTGAATCTGTAGATTGCTTTTGGTAGGATGGCCATTTTTACTATGTTAATTCTCCCGATCCATGAGCAAGGAAGATCACGCCATCTTCTCAGGTCATCTTCAATCTCTTTCTTCAGAGTTTTGAAATTTTTTTCATACAAGTCCTTCACTTGCTTAGTTAGGGTAACTCCTAGATATTTTATATTGCTTGTGGCTAATGTGAAGGGTGTGGTTTTCCTAATTTCTTCCTCTGCAAGCTTGTCATTTGTGTATAGGAAGGCTACAGACTTTTTTGAGTTAATTTTGTATCCAGCCAATTTGCTGAAGGTGTTTATCAGCTTTAGGAGTTCTCTGGTGGAGTTTTGAGGGTCACTTATGTACACTATCATATCATCTGCAAAGAGGGATAATTTGACTTCCTCCTTTCCCATTTGGATCCCCTTGATCTCCTTTTGTTGTCTTATTGCTCTGGCTAGAACTTCAAGTACTATATTGAAGAGATATGGAGAGAGTGGGCAGCCTTGCCTTGTTCCCGATTTGAGAGGAATTTCCTTGAGTATCTCACCATTTACTTTGATTTTGGCTATTGGCTTGCTGTATATAGCCTTTATTATGTTGAGGAAAGTGCCTTGTATCCCCGATCTCTCTAAAACTTTAAACATGAATGGGTGTTGAATTTTATCAAATGCTTTCTCTGCATCCAAGGAGATAATCATGTGGTTTTTTATTTTCAGTTTGTTTATATGATGGATTACATTGATGGATTTCCGTATATTAAACCATCCCTGCATGCCTGGAATGAAGCCTACTTGGTCATGATGAATGATATCTTTGATGTGCTCCTGTATTCGTTTTGCAAGTATTTATTTAGTATTTTTGCATCTATGTTCATAAGAGAAATTGGTCTGAAATTCTCTTTCTTTGTTGAGTCTTTGTGAGGTTTAGGTATCAATGAGACTATGGCCTCATAGAATGAATTTGGTAATTTTCCATCCATTTCTATCTTTTGGAGTAGCTTGAAGAGTATCGGTATTAGCTCGCCCTTAAAGGTCTGGTAGAATTCTGCACTGAAACCATCTGGCCCTGGGCTTTTTTTGGTTGGGAGACCATCGATGATTGCTTCTATTTCTGTCGGGGAAATGGGACTATTTAACTTGTTTATCTGTTCTTCACTCAACTTTGGCAAGTGAACTTGATCAAGAAAATCGTCCATTTCCCTTAGATTTTCAAATTTTGTGGCGTATATGCCTTCAAAGTAGGATCTTATGATTCTTTGAATTTCTTCAGTGTCTGTTGTTATGTCTCCCTTTTCATTTCTGATTTTGTTCATTTCAATACTGTCTCTCTGCCTTTTAGTTAGTTTGGCTAATGGTCTGTCTATCTTGTTGATTTTCTCAAAGAACCAGCTTTTGGTTTTGTTGATTCTTTGGACTGTTTTCTTAGTTTCTAATTTGTTAATTTCAGCCCTGAGTTTGATAATTTCCAGGCGTCTACTCCTCTTGGGTGTTTCTGCTTCTTTTTTTTCTAGGGCTTCCAGTTGTGTTGTTAAGATGCTTATGTGCGATGTTTCCAATTTCTTTTTAAAGGCACTTAGTGCTATGAATTTTCCTCTTAGCACTGCTTTCAATGTATCCCACAAATTTGGGTATGTTGTTTCTTCATTTTCATTGAATTTCAGAAACTCCTTGATTTCTTTCTTTATTTCTTCCCTGACCCAGGTGTCATTTAGCAGAGAGTTGTTTAGTTTCCACAAACGTGTAGGCTTTTTGTTATTTCTGTTGTTGTTGAATTGCAGCCTAAGAGCATGGTGATCTGATAGGATACAAGGTATTATTTCAATCCTCTTGTATCTGTTGAGGCTTGCTTTGTGACCTACGATGTGATCAATTTTGGAGAAGGTTCCATGGGGTGCAGAGAAGAAGGTGTATTCTTTCTTGTTTGGGTGAAAGGTTCTATAGATATCTGTTAGATCCATTTGACCCATGGCATTGGTTAATGATGTTATTTCTCGGCTTAGTTTCTGTTTCAATGACTTATCCTTCAGTGAGAGTGGGGTGTTGAAGTCTCCCACTATTATTGTGTGGGGATCGATGTGTGGTTTAAGCTTTTTTAGGAGATCTTTTACATATGTGGGTGCCCTTGTATTGAGAGCATAGATGTTCAGAATTGTGATGTCATCTTGGTTGACTTTACCTTTGATGAGTATGAAGTGTCCTTCCTCATCCCTTTTGATTAATTTTGGTTGAAAGTCTATTTTGTTCGATACTAAAATGGCTACACCTGCTTGCTTCTTGTGACCATTTGCTTGGAATATTTTTTTCCAACCTTTTACCCTGAGGTAATGCCTTTCATTATGGGTGAGATGTGTTTCTTGGATGCAGAAGAATGTTGGGTCTTGTTTATGTACCCATTCGGTTAGTCTGTGTCTTTTTATTGGAGAATTGAGGCCATTGATGTTGAGAGATATTAATGACCAGTGACTGTTAAGAGTCTTAATTTTGATGTTGTTTCCAGTCGAGCGTTTGTGTAGTTGTGTTTTTGCCATGGGATAGTTATCTATTTCCTGGGTAGTTTTGGTTGTAGCTTGACCCTTTGGGATGGAGTTTTCCTTCTAGTACCTTCTGTAAAGCTGGGTTTGTGGATAGGTACTGTTTGAATTTGTTTTTGTCATGGAATATTTTGTTTTCTCCATCAATGGTTATTGATAATTTTGCTGGGTAAAGTAGTCTGGCCTGGCATCTGTGTTCTCTTAGGGTTTGCAGGATCTCTGTCCAGGACCTTCTGGCTTTTATGGTCTCTGCTGAGAAGTCAGGTGTAATTCTGATAGGTTTACCATTAAATGTTATTTGGCCCTTTTCCCTTGCAGCTTTTAATATTTTTTCTTTGTTCTGCATGTTTTGTGTTTTGATTATTATGTGGCGGGCAGTTTTTCTTTTCTGGTCAATTCTATTTGGTGTTCTGTAGGCCTCTTGTATGTTTATAGGCATCTCTTTCTTTAGATTGGGGAAATTTTCTTCTATGATTTTGTTGAGAATAGTTTCTGGGCCCTGGAGTCTGATGTCTTCTCTTTCTTCAATGCCTATTATCCGCAAATTTCTTCTTTTCATGGTGTCCTTAATTTCTTGGATGTTTTGTGTCAGGAGTTTTCCAGATTTGGCATTTTCTTTAATGGTTGATTCAATATCTGTGATTGTATCTTCTAGCCCTGAGATTCGTTCTTCCATCTCTTGGATTCTGTTAGAAAAGCTCACCTCGGTGTTGCTCGCCTTCTTCTCTGAGGTCTCACGTTCTCGTTTTTCTTCTGTCTGTGTGTTTATCATTGAATCCATCTTCATTTTCAGATCTTGAACTGATTTTTTGATTTCTTTCATCTGATTTTTTGTATATTCCTGAGTTTCTTCCATTGCCTCTTTATAGGTCTTCAGAGCTTGAACCGTTTTAGTTATTTCTTTCATCTGGTTGTTTGCATTTTCCTGCAATTTTTCCAGTTCCACTCTATGTGCTTCTTTTATGTCTCTCACCTGTTTGTCTGCGTCTTCCTGCATTTGATTACGAATTTTATTTGTTTCCTCCATTATCATCCTCATTACTAAGGATTTGAGGTCATTTTCTTGTATTTCCGTTGTATTTGAGTTCTCTGGGTGGTTTTCTTTGGGATAGCTGGAAACTGGAGACGCCATGTTGTTTTGGGGTTTTTTGCGTATGCTTTTTCGTTGTCCTTTAGACATCTTGCCGTCTTTGTTTTTGTTGGGTAGCTTCCAGAGTTGAATGGAGGGTGTCTGATGATAGATTCACTTGTTTTCTTACGATTTCCCTAGGCTGCGAGCTCAAAGCTTCACTGGTGTGGATGTTAGGAGGTTAGCCCTGTTGTTCTGGTCTCTCACAGCCAGTGATCCTCAGTCCCTCTCTGCTGTGGATCCTGCAATTGTTCTGGGTCTCTGAATGAGCGTTGGGTCAGGCCAAGGTATCCACAGCCTTCTGTGTTCCCTGCCAAGTCCAGCCAGGAGCACTGGGACCGAACCACGGGCAGAACTCAGCTAGATTCTCAGGGCCAGAACCGTCTGCCAAACTCAGCTAGGGATTTTGGGCCCAAAATGCACACAGGGCCCAGCCAGAATTTTTGGGCTGGGACTACGCACCAAGCTCCACTAGGGCCTTTTGGCCCAAAGTGCGTGCTGTGGTCAGTTATTGACTCAGGGCCCGAACTGACCACCAATCTCAGCCAGGAATTCTGGATTCAAACTGTACACTGTGTCCAACCAGAGTCTTAGAGCTGGTGGAACCGAGAGCTCTGTCCAGCCTGTGCCACAGCAGGAGAACTGCGGCTGCTCTGAGTTAGCGCCAGTGGTGGAACAAGTGCTCCGCCCGGACTGTGTCACCGCAGGGGAGCTGCCGCTGAGCTGAGGTGGTGCCTAGGATGGAACCGAGCACGTCACCAAGCCTGCGCCACAGCAGGAGAACTGCGGCTGCTCTGAGTTAGCGCCAGTGGTGGGACAAGTGCTCCGCCCAGACTGTGTCCCCGCAGGGGAGCTGCCGCTGAGCTGAGGTGGTGCCTAGGATGGAACCGAGCACGTCACCAAGCCTGCGCCACAGCAGGAGAACTGTGGCTGCTCTGAGTTAGCGCCAGTGGTGGAACAAGTGCTCCGCCCGGACTGTGTCCCCGCAGGGGAGCTGCCGCTGAGCTGAGGTGGTGCCTAGGATGGAACCGAGCACGTCACCAAGCCTGCGCCACAGCAGGAGAACTGTGGCTGCTCTGAGTTAGCGCCAGTGGTGGAACAAGTGCTCCGCCCGGACTGTGTCCCCGCAGGGGAGCTGCCGCTGAGCTGAGGTGGTGCCTAGTGTGGAGCAGCGTGCTCAACTAAGCCTGCGCCACAGCAGGGGAGCTATGGCCACGCTGAGTTAGTGCCTCAGGCAGAATTGTTTGCTGGGCCGGGCCAATACCCGGGACTCTGGGGCCGAACTGTCCGCCGAGTCCAATCTGGGTCCAAAGGCTCCACGCGACCCAAATCCTGCCCCGAGTCCCCTCTCCCGCAGCAATTCCCACCAGCCACCACACCAATCGCCTCCACCGGAAGGCTATGAGCTGCAAACCTCAGCCGCCGCTGCTGGTGCCGCTGGTGCTGCCGCCTCTACCGCTGCCGCTCCGATCAGAGAAAAACCACGCTCCTCCCGTGTGCAGGGGCACGCAGGTCCTCCGCACCCTGGTCCCTCCGAACCGTGGAGCACTCCCGCTGCCGTGATGTTCGGACCTCGGTGTTCCTGGCTCAGAAATCTGTGCAATTCCCTGAATTGTTCACTGGAGCCTCCAAACGCGGTCCACACTGCTCGCCGCCATCTTGGATCCCTATATCTTTTTAGACTAAGAAACCAACCAGTTTCATTTTATTGTATTTTGGTTCAAGATATTTTTATATAATGTTTTAGTTCAAGGTTATAAAGGTCGATTCAAATTAACAAGATAAATCCTGTTTCTCCCACCAGGGGCACCTGCAGGCTTCCTGGCCAATGGATCTGGTATAATGTTCTGCTATATTGCTACATTAAAGTATATTCATTCTAGACGCATTCATTTATTTACAATGTTAAATTTATTATTCCCTACCTACATTCTCAAAAGTATAAAAATCAGTGCCTTAGAAATATATTTAGTCTTGTTTCAGGTAATCTATAATATAGCTTTAGATTTTTATAAACTATGAAGTTTTTATAAACTAAATTATACAGGAAACTGTTATGTTATCTTTTTATGGACAGTGTTTATGTTTTTTAAGACGTTAAGTCAACAGGGATAAAAATCTAAATATTCTAATTTTTAATGATTAAGATCTTATAACAATCAAATACTTTAACATATTCAAGAATATATTTTTAGTCATCCTAAGAATCAATGTGATTAATTATATTTTCAGGGCCAAACATAGAATAGGACCACAACATTTTACTTTATGCTTGCATGATGTACTTTAAAACAGATAACTAAGAACAGACAAAAGTTGCTAAACTCAAAGATACTGGCCCTCTTCTGAATATGGCATTTAACGTGTATAAATTTATTCTACAAGAAACACATTTCCAGATCCTAACAATAGTTCCCCAATGTCTCAGAAGATTTGCACATAAAGAGATATTACTTCAATCCTGGTTTGCCTTACTCCCAGACCTCAGGTTAAAGATAAAGAGAATTCAGATACTTTCTCGGTCCTCTTCATATACAGGAAACCAGGCCTTAAGTCTTACTTCTAGAGCTACTACTGTCAAGGCTCTTCTGGAATGCCTTCTGGAGGATTTCAAATCCTTATGTCTGCATTAAGAGCTGCTAAGCTTAGAGACCTCTGCAACCAAACTTGGACAGTTCCAAAATGAGACATTTCTAATTACTACTAACAGTTGGGTAAATGGAAGGAGGCTCCTTATTTTCAAGCCTTTTCTCTTCTTTCCTTTCCCAAAAGTTTCAAATATACACCTAAGGTAAAATGGAAGGAAGTTCCCTACATTCAAGCTTTTCTTTTCTTTGCTCCAAAACTTCCATCTCCACTTGTTCTTCCAAAAGTTCCCCAAAAGGGAATTTTCTCCCTAAGTTACTAACTTTGTCTTCTGCCCACATATAGGTTCCAATATCATGTTAGACTTCCTATATTAAAGACAGTGCCAAGGCAGCTACCCACACATGCTGTAGTCTAACCTTGCAGATCATGTCAGCTGGACCTGCATTGTCCCACCTAGCTACAGATGTTCTCAGACCCTTGACAGCAAATACAGCAGCCTGCTCTTCCCAGACCTGGCCAACATTTCAGCTTTTTAACCCCTTGTTGCCATCCCAAAGGTGTGTGCCACTATGCCTGGCTCTCAATTTTTTAACTATAGGAAAAGGGAGGAATATTAGCATATCTGCTCCCAGTCTGCCTGGCAACCTATGATGTCTTCACTTGCCTGCCACTAGGTGTACCCTTGCCCAGGAGATTAAAAAAAAAAGGATAAACCCACCTCATCTCTCTCTCTCTTCTCTTCGTCTTCCTCTCTTTTGTCCTGTCTGTCTTTTTCTCTCTGTCTCTCTGTCTCTGTCTCTCTCTCTCTCTCTTTCTCTCTCTGTGCATCTTTCTGTCTTTCCCCCTTTGGGGTGATCTTCCACCTTTCCTGCTCTCCCATGCTTCTACAATAAACTTCCCCACATCATATCTGTTGCCTGGCATCTTATTTTCCATATTTAATAATACTGACCTCTAGCCATCTGGTTATTTCTGGTGATAGCAGGCCTGGTGCTCTCTCATATGCAGGCAGTTTGGGAGTAGGCAGGGAGGGCTCTATGCTTAATGTTTCTTGGGCCTTCACAAGCTTCTTTGGGTTGACAAACAGACTATGTGGGTCAGAACTTAGTACATGTACTGCTCAACTGGGCTGGCCTTGTCCCAGGTGAGACAGGCAGGTCTGGAGGCTGCAGGGAAAGTGATCTAAGGTGAATGTTGGTTGGGCCTCCCACTGGCTTCCTCAGCATGGCAGACAATGGGAGTTGGATCCTGCCTACAGCTCACCTCTCTGCTGGCTCTATGCCAGGTGGGACAGGTAGATCAGGGGGATCTCCAGCAGGTTTTGGCAGTAATTCAGTTGCGTAGTGAACATGCCTTGACTTTACAAAATCAGATTTAGCCATACAGTCTTTTTGTGGCCAAGCAGGTGGTGTGATCCAGGTACTCAGATTTAGCTGTGCTTCATCATCTTGTACCCACTCCCTGTATACTTGTATTGTCCAGCTGGTCTTGGCAGAGTGACTAGTAGAGCTGTGGAATGGTGTTGAGATACTGATCCCAGGTAACTAGGGGCTGCCCTATGGGTAGCCAGAGGGATCCAAGGTCTGATTGCTGGAGCAGAACACCCCTGGAACTGAGGACCTGCACTAGTAAAGGCGGAGTGCCCAGGGCACTGCCATTCTGGGACTTTGCTTGAGATCAGAAATATGCATGAGACTAGAAATATTCATGAGACCTGGACTCTGGGTAACCCCTGAACCTGGTATTAAGGCACTGCCTTCAGGGAGGTGGGAGGAATCCAAGGTTTGGCTTAGGATCTGTGCTCCATATAGGCAGATCACATCTAATGTTGTAGAATCTTGTGTAGCTCCTGGACCCAGAAGACAACTGTACAGGGATTGGACCTGTGTGTCCTCAGCTCTCAGGATGTCCTCTCCCATCTTCGAAGCACCAGTGTCAGTGTTTTGGGGTTAGCTACTAGTTTACTCACCTTAACTGCAGTCTGTAGTCTTCTGCTACTTATATATAGTACACTCTGGCTGCTGTCATCTTGGAAGTCCATCAAATGCATTTTAAGACTATTTTGAAGGTAAAATTTCAAAATGTTGATAATTCTATATACTATTTTACATTAACAACTATAAAAGTTTCATATTTTCCATCAAATTTTTAGCATGTAAAATATCAACATGCTGATTTTACATATTTGTTAGTAACTTCAAACTGTTACCCTTTTCTACACATTTAATTTGAAATCAGTTCTTATTTCACTGAAACCTACTAAGTAGTTACTGAGTCATCATTACTACATTCTTTGATTGTTGATAAAAGATGTAATGTATCTTTGCATATTTAACAACTCTGTTCACATATTAGGTACTCCATAAATGTATATAAAAATGAAAATGAATCTTGGACTGCATTTCAGTCACTAAGAAAGGGAAAATTAGCATTAGTAGAAATTCTGTACACCAAGCATGAGAACCCTAGAGTTATATGCTACGCTCAGACTTGAATATTACCATGGAAACATGGGATTTTTTTCATAATTTTATGCCATCTAATTTTCCTGTGTATTTCATATTAAATAAAAATTTAGAACCTCTATTCTATATTACAGGGGAATAAACAGTTTTAACAGATAAGACAGATATAAATTTGGAACCACATTATTCAGTTTTTATTCTTGATATTAATGATTTGTGTTCATTTCACTTAAGAAATGTATACTCTGTAGCTTTGCCAGTCAGTTCAATTTAGTTACCATAATATTAGAAATATATACAGTATAAATTTAAAACTCAGTATAAGATACTCATACATCACATGATTTAATTTCTGAATTATTTTACCCCAGGGTAATCTATAAAATAATCTATATGTCTAAACCTGGAAAATTCTCAAAATGGGAATCATTTAAGCAGTAAATCTTCTGTCAAGTACTATGTTAAGAGTTACAACTCCCTGTAAAAAGTATAATTATAACAACTGAAAGAAGAAATAGGATAAACAGTTTGGGGGCCTTTCTGGCACTGTTGGTAACTGTTTAAACTTAGAGAATTCTAGTGCACATTGGGAGGTTGGGACTAAAGGATATAGTCTAATTAGAAGGGGTTCTAAAGACTAATCATCTTAAATGTAGATATCCATATGTTCTTAGAAGTTTTCAAGAAATAGACATTCAACTGATATTTGACAGTTTCAAATACAATCAAGGCTATATGATACTGTAAGCTCAATTTCCTTAACAAATATATTTTATATTTTATTATGAACTTATTAACTGAGAGTACCTCACTTATAACCCAAAGAATACAATAATGAAACCTAAGGATATCAGTTGTGAGGAACAATTTTCCTGGCACAGTCAGCAGGATTTCTTCTGCTGGAACCTGGAGCAACTAGAACCCAGAACCTCAGCTGGATCCTAGAGCCCTGAAGCCTTCCCTCCAGCGCTTCTTTCTAGGAGTATCTCGAAGCAGAGCAATGAACAGCCAAAACTATCCCTAAGAACTTATCCAGGCAAGGATATTTGTATATTTTCTGGATATGAGCTAATGATAAGTATCCAGAAAGGGGAGAGGAGATGCTGGTAGAAGGATGATAAACTCAAAAGAACCCCAGAAATTATCAGACAACAAGCAGGAACTTTTAATTGTTGGAAGATATGGTACGGATATGTAATTTCCTCAAATAACGTGTGGTAAATAATATGTTTGTACTTCTACCTTTGTTGAAGATGCTATTATTTTTCCATTGTATGGTTTTGGCTTATTGTCAAAACTCAAGTGTTTGTAGGTGTGTGTGTTTATTTCTGTGTCTTCAAATCGATTCCATTGATCCATGAGTCTGTTTCTATGCCAATGCCATACAGTTTTTATTACAGCTTGAGATCAGAAGTACTTTTATTGCATAGGATTGTTTTAGCTATTCTGTGTTTTTTCTTTTTCTTTATGAAGCTGAGACTTTTTCTTTCTAGGTCTGTAAGAATTGTGTTGGTATTTTTGATGGGGCTTGCATTGAATCTATAGATTGCTTTTGACAACATGGCCAATTTTTACTATGTTAACCATACCTGTCCAGGAGCTCCATCTGGTATCTTTTTCAAAGACTTCAAGTGCCTCTACTCCCATTCTTAGGGAACTCACATGATAATCTAGCTGCACATCTGCTACATATATGTAGGGGGTCTAGGTCTTGCTTGTCCATTCTCTTTCGTTGGTGGTTCAGTCTATGTGAGCCCCCATGGGCCCAAGTAAGCTTACTCTGTAGGCCTTCTTGTGGTGTCCTTGACCGATCTGGCTTCCTCAGTTCTTCCTCCTACTGTTCCACAAAACTCTCTGAGCTCAGCCTATTGTTTGGCTGTGGGTGTCTACATCTGTTTTCATCAACTGCTGAATGAAGCCTCTCAGAAGACAATTATGGTCGGCTCCTATCTGCAAGCATAGCAGAGTTTCATTAATAGTGTCAGGGGATTGACTCTCTTGCATTGGGTGGGTCTCAAGTTGGTTTGACATTCCTCAATATCTGCTCCAGTTTTATACCTATACTTTTTGAAGGTGAGACAAATTTTGGGTTGTAGGTTTTATAGGTGGGTTGGTGTCCTCCTCCCTCCATTGGAAGTCCCACCTGGCTACAGGAAGTGGTGGCTTCAGGCTCCGTATCTACCACTGCTACAAGTCTCTCCCTCTCAATTCCCTCCTTCAATATACTTCAGATGTCTATTTTATTTTGACTTCTGTGGGAGATTCAAGCATCCTTCCTTGGGCTCTCCTTGGCTTATTAGGGTCTGTGGTTTGTAGCATGTTTATCTTGAATTTTAGGCTGATATCCACTTATAAGTGAGTACATACCATGCATGTCTTTTGGGGTCTAAGTCTCACTCAGGATCCTCTTTTCTAGATAGTTCCTTTTGCCTGCAGTTTGCATGATGTCTTTGTTTTTAATTGCTGAGTAGTATTCCATTGTGTAAATGTATTACATTTTATTTATCCATTCTTCAGCTGAGGGACATCTATGCTGTTTTTAGTTTCTGCTATTATGAATAAAGTTGCTATGAATATAGTTGAGGAAGTGTCCTGGTTGTATGGTGGATCAGCTTTTGGGTCTGAAAAACTTATGGGGAAGGGAAATTGAGGTTGGGGTGTATTATATGAGAGGAGAATCTATTTTCAATAAAAATGATCTCATAGAAGTATAACACACTAAGCACATGAACTTGGATAGAGTGCTGCACAGAAAAGGATAGGGAGAAATTGACCAATAAGAACTAGATTATAGTAAGATAACAGTAAGAAATTCTAGTGTGCTATTGCCCAGCAAGCTGAATATAGATAAAAGTATACTTATACTCTGTATTTTAAAGTTATAAAGAAAGAATTTTAAATTTCATCTTTAAAAATTGACAAAATATTATTTGTCACACAACATACATATGTAACAAATCATCACATAGTTTTCATAACTATAAACATATCATATTTTACAGACTATCTGAAATAAGTTTAATTTTTGATTAAACTATTGATATAATTAATATACTTAAAAACACTATAATCTTCCACAGGAGGCCTACAGACCACTACATATATGATTTTAATAATATGAGAAATATTATAAATAACATAACATGTAGCTTACTATTCCTGAATTTCATACATTATAAGAACTCTCTGAAGTTACTAAAATGATTATCAATTTCCTCTATTATTTAATATTAATGTATTTATATTAAGTGTATTAGATTTTATATCTATAGACATTTTTACTTATCACACAACCATCAAATATATACTACTGAAAATTAAAATTGTTATAAATATAGATACTAAGCATAAAAGAATTTGCATAATATAAATATGACCAGAATTTGAATCTTGTTTAACTTTAGTGCAATATGTCTGACACAGTTTAAACAGCTTTCTGTTCTGTCAAAAATATAGTTTAATTTCTTATGGTCAAAAGGGAGCTATTTTTAACTGATTAGCATCTTATTATAAATTTAAAGCTGTGGTGAAATACACAAAATAGATGTATTCCAATCTTATGAAACATAATGGGGATGACTATAATCATTAATGTTTAACATTAATGTTTAATATTCATCAATAAATGACGTCATCTATAAAAACTCTTAGCTTTTCACCTAGAGGCCAATTTATGACTGCAAAGCAGAATGTTGCTGAAGTGAGGAGAGGGAAAAAATCAGAGTCAAAAGAGGATAAAGTAGAAATAATATGTTAAGCAGAGGATAAAGGGGAATTTTCATGATGATTAAAGTGTCAATTTGGAAAGAAGACATAATAATCCTTAATGTGCATAAGCTTAAAATAGAACTTAAAAGCATAGGAAGTAAAACCCAATGTAAGACCTAAGAATGGGATTTAGAATGCTTCAAAACAATCTTGAGAGATGAGAAGATAATGTAAAAATCCTAGTTTTCCATTACAAACGTATAACAAAAATAGGATAACCAAGGTAGTATGGTTCTGACATAAGGACAGAAACACAGATTGACAGAAGTAATCCATCATCCAGAATTAAGCCCGTGTGACATGTACCAGATGAATTTTTGAAAAGGGGTGTGTGTGTGTGTGTGTGTGTGTGTGTGTGTGTGTGTGTGTGTGTAAACAGGGATGCACATTTTCTATAAATAATGATATTTGGATAGGTATATTAAAAAGAATGATAGAGGCTCCCTTCCTTATACTTTTCAAAATACCCACTTAAAATATATAAAGGTCCTTCAGAAAAAAATCTGGGAGTAAATCTTTACAGCTTCAAGTACAGTAAGTTACCCTACATATAAAATTTTAAAAAGTTTCTTCCATTGCCTCTTTATAGTGGAATATACCCAGAAGATGCTCCAGCACACAACAAGAAAATTTGCTCAACCATGTTCATAGCAGCCTTATTCATAATAGCCAGATCATGGAAACAGCCTAAGTGTCCCTCAGTAGAAGAGTGGATAAAGAAACTGTGGTACATATACACTATGGAATACTACTCAGCTATTAAAAACAAGGAATTCCCGAAATTTGTGGATAAATGGATTGAGCTAGAAATGATCATAATGAGTGAGTTAACCCAGAAGCAGAAAGAATCAAATGGTATATACTCACTTATATCTGCATACTAGCCCAAGGGGCATGTCCCACGAAAACCTTCACTTTAGGAAACTGGGACAGAGGGGAAGGCATCCTATTGGGACTCTAAATGAGAGACGCATGGGAGAATAGCAAAATAAAAGGATCCAGAGGGTCCTAGAAATCTACAAGTAGAACAATATGATAGGCAGATTTGGGCCCAGGGGTCCCGCTCAGACTAAGGCACCAGCCAAGGACAATACAGGAGGTAAACTTTAAACCCCTTCCCAGATCTAGCCAATGGTCAGAATATTCTCCACAGTTGAGTGGAGAGGGTGATATGACTTTCTCACGTACTCTGGTGCCTCACATTTGACCATGTCCCCTGGAGGGGGAGACCTGGTGGCACTCAGAGGAAGGACAGCAGGTAGCCAAGAAGAGACTTGATACCCTATGAGAATATATAGGGGGAGGTGATCCCCCTCAGGAACAGTCATAGGGGAGGGGAATAATGGGAAAATGGGGAGGGAGGAATGGGAGGATACAAGGGATGGGATAAACATTGAGATGTAACAAGAATAAATTAATAAAAAAATTTAAAAAAGTATGAAAAGTAAAATAAAAGTATTGTTAAGGTTTTTTATAGTAAAGCTTTAATGTTCATGTTTCAGTGAACTTTATCAAGTCAAAATCTGACACAAAAAATAGAAAAAATTCATGTATGTTATGACAGACTTCAATTAAGAATGTATAAAGAAATATAAATGGAAATGTGGCTCAGTGATAAAAAAGAAAACGCGGTAACATAGATGTTTGTGCATTCATAATCTGCATCTGTTATTTCTCTCAAATCTGTGATTAAGGAATTGACTAAAGACAATTTAAAGGAGAAAGTTTTTTGGTTCATGATTCAGAGTTATGAAATCTGTCATACAAGAAAACACATGATACTGAGATTGACTTGGTCTGTATGTTCAATAAGAAAGCCAAGAAGGGGATGCTAGTGCTGAACAGGCGTTTTCTGTTCCTCCTCTTTCTTTATTCATTCTTAGGTTGAAGTCAATGAAGTAGTGTCAACCACATTCAAAGTAGGCATTTCCTCATCCATTTGACTTTTCTGGGAATGCTCTTACAGACATACCTAGAGACAGGCGTTATTAACGTCGTAAGTGATTCTTAATCTAATCAGGTTAACATGCATGCCTAGAGGGGGGCTTAATTAATGTCTTAGATGTTTATTAACTAACCAAGTTGACAGTTGAAGTTAAGCATCACATATATATTGGATCACTACACAAACAAACAAAAACTGATAACATATAACATGGAACCACATTAAGTGGTTGTAGACAGGATAATAATGGAAGATGGCTATTTTTGAGGGACAGAGGTTTCTTTTCAGGTGACATGTTTCTTGAATTAGATGATAGTGAATGTTACATAAGCTTGTGAATATATAAAACACTTTATTATACATCTTACATTACATTTATACTACATGTTACCCTGTGGTAAACTGATCATATTAAAATAAAAGTTAAATTATAATATTGGAGACCAATAGAAAATCATTAGAATTATATAAAAATTATAATTGAATCTACTAGGACAGGAAATAGTGAATATAAAATAGTTATTTTTTGTATAGAACCAAAATTCATTTAGAAAAAGTATTAAGTATATCTTTTCAAATATAAAATAAAAGATTTGGCCTACTAGTCTCCATTCCTAGTGGGAGTGCAAAACTGTACAACCTCTTTGGAAACCTATCTGGTGCTTTCTCAGAAAATTGGGAATAGTTCTACCTCAAGACCCAGTTATACTATTCCTGGGCATATACCTGAAAGATGCTCCACCATATAATAAGGACATATGCTCAACTTTGTTCATAGCAGCCTTATTCATAATAACCAGAATCTGGAAACAACCAAGATGTCCCTCAACTGAAGAATGAATAAAGAAACTGTGGTACATTTAAAAATGGAATACTACTCAGCTATTAAAACCAGAGAAATCTTGGAATTTGCAGGCAAATGAATGGAACTAGAAAAGATCATCTCAAATGAGATAACACAGACCCAGAAAGACAGCACTAATAAGTGGATATTAGCCCAACATAGATCTCCTCTGAGAGACTCCACTCAGTGGGAAATAGGGACAGATGCTGGGACTCTGGGTGGAATGCTGAGAGTTGCATGGAAGAGTGGGGGGATGGAAGGACATGGAGGATTCAAAAGCCCCACAGGCAAACCATCAAATCCATTGGATCTAGATGGGGGTGAGGGGTCTACACAAAGTGTTGCACCAACCTAGGACAATGCACGCAGAGAACCTAGAGTCCCTGTTCAGATGTAGCCAATATCAGTTCATTCTACATGTGGGGGCAGTAGGGAGAGGGGACTTCCTCTAATATGGACTCTGTTGCCAAAGATTTAATCACTTCCACTTGGCTGTGGGCACACAGAGGAAGGGGATGCAATTTATCTTAATGAAACATGATAGGCTGTGGTTGGACTGTGGTGGAGGAGGTGCCACCCTGTCTGAGGTTTAAGGGGGGGGAATAGGGTGGAAGAGGGAAGGAGGATTGGAAAGGGAAGAATGGTTTGACCATGCTTTTGTTTGGAGGACTATGAACTTTGGGGGTTGGATTAGAAAAGCAGTCAAATTCTTTAATCTGGGCTTAATGAATAAGCCATACTAGTGGGAGCACGGAAGACAGTGATCTGCCTCTCACTGCTTAAGATTAAAGGCATGCACTACCATGCCTGGTTCTCCCAGAAAATTTTTCCTCAATGATTCTTGTTGCTTCCTAATCATAGGTTACTCTTCAGCCTCAGCTGGTTAGTATAAATTGTTCCAGGAAAGCAAAGGTTTCACTTTAGTGGTTCTCAAATTCAAAATATCACATGGAGAGCCCTGAGAGTCTTTAAGGAATTCTCAAACTTCCCTCTGTAACTTCACAAGCCAGGTTTTCATCACCTATTCAGCTCTAAGCATTATTTTGTAAGTTTTCATACTAGATCATTAAGTTCTGATGATTCAATGTCTTTTCTAGCTCAAGTTCCAAAGTCCTTCCACAATCTTCCCAAGAACATAATCAAGTAAGTCTGTCACAGAAATAACCTACTTATGATACTCATTTCTGCTATAGTTGGGGTCTTTATTGTTATGATAAAATATCATGATCAAAAACAATTTATGGATGAAAATGTTTATTTCATCTTATATTTCTGCTTAGATTATATACAATCACCAAGAGGAGTCAGATTAGGAGCTCAAGGTAGGAATGTGGATTCAGGAAGTAAAGTATAAATCATGAAAGAATGATGCTTACTTACTTGCCCCTGATGGTTTGTTCAGTGTATTTATTTATACTTACTTATACTTATTTATAGTACCCAGCTGTCTTAAAGAAATTGACTACAGCAGACATTTTATATTAATAAAAATTAGTCCTTGCTCTTGCTTCTCTTTTTTCTTTTCTTTTCATGCATGCTTCCATTGTCTTGTGTCCCTTACATGTTCATATAGATTTTAATCAAGTTGGAAACATTTTTGTACAAAGAACTCAGAAAAATATTTATTGTGATTCTATTAAATTTACAGAAAGATTAAGGACATGAAGATCTCAACAATATTATTGTCTTAGTTATAAGGTTTCAATTGCTGTGAGGAAACATTGTGACCATGGCAACTCTTATAAAGGAAAATATTTAATTGGGGATGGCATAAATGTTCAGAACTTTGATCCATTGTCATGATGAGAAACATGGCACTGTGCAGAAGTACCTGAGAGTTTAACATATCATCAGCAGTCAGCAAGAAGAGAAAGTGACACTGGTGCTGGGCTTGAGCACTCAAAACCTCACATACTTTTACCAACAAGGCCATAAGTACTCTAACTAGGCCTCATCTCCTAGTTGTGCCAAATCTTATAAGCCTATGAGGAACATTTTCATTCAAATAACCACATTGGAATTCATGGCTGCCATATCCTTGTAGCCATACTATAATACAGAAATTTATTTAGTCCAACACCAAAAGTTCCCATAATTTATTAGTATTGAATCTACTCCTCAACTCAAGGTCTTAATTATTACTCACAAATAAGGTTATTTTAGAGGAGCCAGCATTATTGGATATCTACCAAAGATGGCAGTATCCGTGGAGTAGAGCTGACCAGAGTTTAGGAGATAGTGTGAATGTGCTGTGAAGTGCAAAGCCAGAGATATGCTCCTGCCAAAGACCTCTGGGCTCTAGAGCACTGTGAGTGGGTCCCAGACATCAAACACTGAACACTACTTGGTTTTGATTTTCTTTGGTTTGACTGAGAATGTGCCCTGGATCTTCTTCCCTCTTGGAATAAGAAAGTACTTAAAGATACATGTCTATATATACAATATAATATATTATATAATCTATATGTATGTATATATAAGAGCATACAATGAGTGAAAGAGTTTGAAATTTTATAGAGCCTTAGAATTTTCAAGTGTCTTTGGTTATTTTAGAGAGGCTTTGATCATTGAAAGACACTGTGGATGTTTTAAAGAAACTGAGCTTTTAAAATGTTTGAATTTTTAAAGTTTTAAAATTTGAAATGTTTTAAATTGGTATATTACTATGAATATGTGAATTTGGGCATGAATAAGATGGGAAAGTTATAGTTAACCAGTGATGTGTTTTTCTGTTATGTTGATAAAGGGTTGTTATACTGGCTAGTTTTATATCAACTTTACACAAAGACTAGTTTAGAAAGTGGGAACCCCAGTGGAGAAAGTACCTGCACAAAATTTACCCATAAGCAAACATATGGTGCATTTGTTTTAGTGATGATTAATGCAGGAGGACCCAGCAGACTGTGGACAGTGCCATCCCTGACTGGTTATCCTAGGTGATAAAATAAAGAAGACTGAAGAAGTTTTGGAGATCAAGTCAGTAAGTATAACTCCTCCATGGTTTCTGCTTCACTTCTTGCCTCCAGATATTTGCTTTGAGTTTCTACCCTGAGATCCCTCAGTAATGTAGTATAACTTGAGAAATATAAGATGGAATAAGCTCTTTTCTCCCAAAGTTGCTATTGGACATGATATTTTATCATAGCAACAGAAACCCTAACTAAGAAACTAATACACACAAAATAAAATAATTAAATATAAAGAAATGTGTTGGGATAGTGAACAGAATATTATCAAAAGAAAAATACAAATGGCTAGAAAACACTTTAAAATGTTGTCAATGTTCTTAACCATTAGAGAAGTAAAGATGAAACTACATTAAGATTATATCTCACCACATTCAGAATGGCAATCAAGAATACTAATGTTGGTATGAAGGTTGGTAAATTGAGAAAACAAAAGAATACATTTTTGGTATGTATGTAACCTAATACAGCCAGTCTGAAATTAGTTGGGAGTTTCTTAAAACAAATGAAAATTTGATCTTTGTATGACCCTGTTACACCACTTGTGTTAGGTCATTTTCTGTTGCTGTAGGAAAACATGATGACCACATGCATGTAACAGAAGAGTTTGTGTTGGGTTATATTTCAAGAGGGAAATTAAAGTCCACCATGGCAGCAGGAGCAGGAATTTGAGCAATCACGTTTTCAAATGCATGCATGAAGCAAAGACCTCTCACTATAAGTAGGAAGAGTCTATATAAACAACAAAAAATCAATCCCTCATGTGCTTTCTCCCCAAATCCCACCAGCAGCTATAAAGAAAGTGTTAAAATACCTGCACCTGTGATAGACACTTCTAATTCAAACCACCACACTTTAATCCCTGGTTCCCATAGCCTTATGGGTCATATAATAGACTAAACTGGATTTGATACAACTTCAATAGTTCTCATAGTCTCTGTCTCAAAGCATTTTAAAAGTCTAAATTCCTTTTGAGATTCAAAGCAAAGTAAATTGCAATCCCTCTTAAATCTAATGGTAAAAAATTACATTCTTCCAACACATAATGTCACAGGATATACAGTTTCACTCCATATAGGAAGAATGAGGACAACATTCAAATTCTGAAGTTCCATGTCTGATGTCTTGCATTTTCATTTCATAGGAATAGATATGTCTGCCCTTGCAACTTTGCTGCATACAGACCACATATCTCTGTTGGGCTTGTTCCATTATATGTATGTAGCTTTCCTTAGGAGATGTCTCATAGCTCCGGCATCTCTAAAAACTTGTGATTTCCACTTCATGCAAGATGGCACTTTTAGAGCTTTATGCAGTGTTCTTTCAGGCCCTTCTGCCCTTTCAATATCTTTATGTAGGGACTCCCATGCCCACACATTGCCTGGCATCAATGGCTCTTTAAATCCATGGAAAAAAAATCCATACCCTCTTCACACTTGCATTGAATTTCTACCCTGAGATCCCTCAGTGATGGAGTATAACTTGAGAAATATAAGATGGAATAAGCCCTTTTCTCCCAAAGTTGCTGTTGGACATGATATTTTATCATAGCAACAGAAACCCTAAGTAAGTTTGTAGTATCAAAATAAATGTATATTTCTTATATAGGCCTCAAACAGAAAGTGAATGGAACATTATAATACAATAAACTGTATGATTTTTCTGCTGCATCTTCAAGTATAAAACTAAGCCCAATGAAACAAATTTCATATATTATTAATTTAATACACATAAAGAAATAATGTCTAAAATAAAATTATTACGTTCTTATTACAATGCATAAATTAAAAATTAAATTTGTTAGTTGTGCACTTTTACTTCTACATAAACTAGAAGTTCTTATTTTGTCCATTAGATATATCTTTAATATTAATGTCCTAAAATAGATTCACTAAATCTACTACAAATGAATAACTATATTAATTTTGTTACTTCTAGAGCTGTCCTTAATTAGTAAAATTTGTCATCTAATTATGTATCTTTTTAGACACATAAATTTATTCATTGCTCAGTTTTTGCTTATTTTTTAAACTGAATTCATCCATATTAAATAGTATAAGCTCATATTTTAATTATAGAGAGAAAGGAAAGTAAAAATAATATATAGTTTTATCATTCAAAGACCAAAAGCAACCTAATTAATTTGATATATATTGCTTACTATGTAATAAAATTGTGATCAACCTTACATAAAATTAGTGTTTGCTAACACTTTAAGCTAAATAAATACATCTAGTAGCATTGAAAGACAGTTTTGGAGAAACAAATAATCAAGTGTTTTTTAACTTAAATTTTATTAAAATGTAGGAAATATTTTCTTTAATGCTAGGTTTTCATATTTAGAAGCTTATATTTTTAAAAATGAAATCTACAGAAGTGGCTGTCACCAATAAGTATGATTATACAGCTTTAAAAATTTGGTTAGTTTCTCCAGCTAAAATGGTTACAGATGTAAAGGTTCTTAGCTAAGAACATTTCAACTTTTTATGAGGTAAGATAAGGTCTTTAATTCAGTTCTTACATAGGTGATCAATACACAAGGTAGTTTTCTGCCTTGAGTTCCTGCCCTTTCTTTACTTAGTCATGAATTGTTGCCTAAGCTCAAAGAAACCATTTTCTTCCCAAGATGTTATGAGAAACCTCAACAAGACAGAAAGCTAATGAATAACTGTTTGCCATTTCAAATAATAACATTCACACAGTGAACGTTAACATGGACTATGTAGAAAACACTCACCAAATGTTATGGACAAACATATACATACCCTAATATACAAAAATATAAACATAAAGTAAATGGTATGCTGATTTAAACAACCAAAACCAGCATCAGCATTATTTTGAGTTCAGATGACAAAATACGCAAATGAGAAAGTTTGTGCACATAATATTATATTCTCAAATATTAAAAAATGAAGACTTTACAAACTTTTCACTAATGTTAAAAATGTTTCCATAAGGTCATAAATCAGAATATTCAAGATATTGTATGGTCTTTCATCATATTTGTACGCTAAGAATTTAGAAAATACTGAAGAAGCACTTGTGCCTAATGAATTGACAGCTTGATAGGAATCATTTCTCTGCAGACAATGCTGATGATAATTTTCATAGTGAAGTAAATTTACAGCACAAACAAGGAAGAAAAGTCAGAGACAGTATAACAGTTGCTCTCAAGACTCAAGGAAAAACTTTTATGAAAACTACATAGAATTTCACTAAAATATGTTGGTATCATGTTCTTGTGAACTGTGTATAGTTTACCGTTGTTCACTCAAATGCAGACTTCTCTACCCCACTGTCTGGTTTCAATCTGGACATTGTGTTGTGATGATTATTGTAAGTATTTCCTGTCTCAAGTTTGTGTAAATATGTCAACATTTGTTCTTTGTATTGCCAATAAACACCAATGCCAATTCTGAGCAATAACAGAGAATAGGATGGGACATCCTGGTCCAGTGATAGGAAGAGAAGAAGAGGAAGGAAAGAGATATGCATGTGGAAAAGACCAAGAAACTCCTGGAGGAATGAGCCAGATCTAGGAGATGAGTAAAAACCAAGTAGAACATGGGAAATCTGAATGGTAGGAAAGTATACTAGCTTGGAGGTTTAGGATGGAGTAATTATTGTTTGGTGTTGTGCTCTAGGCTAATTAAATAGATCCTAGTCTCCCTGTGTGGAAAGCTGGTTAAGGAGTAAGTTGATTTATTAAGTAATAAATCAATATTAAATATTAATAATCATTCAACAAAAATAGATTTTAGAAGTTTAATAAAAACTAAACAATAGACACTATGTTCAAACATTAGTGGAAGTAGTGAGAAGAAATTCACAAGCACTTCATGAATAAAGAACTAGTAAACAGGATAGAATTGCAAAAATAATTCCAAAATGTACATAAAGTATTAAAAATGTAAAATGAGCTATCTTAATGATAGATAACAGTCTCTAACATTGTACTAAACATTCATTTGTTCGTCCCAAATACTTATGTGTCTATTCTGAAATGCCCACTAAATAATAAAATAGACATGTTTCCTGATATCTTGATTTTATAAATGGCCGACAAATTTTAATCAAATAATATCAAGACTACTCATAAAATTAAATGACTACCACAGGAGAATATATCAGCCAATAATAATCTGTTACAATTGGATTTTTCATAAGTCAGGGAGAGCAGGAAGAGCTTTTTTAAAACACTGCAGACTGGGCTGAGATCCAAAGAGTGACTAGAAATCAGCAAGGCAAAACAGTAAGGATGGGTTTCCAGGTGAAGGGAAGAACACAGAGAAATAGTCTGTGGTAACCAAAGAACAGTAATTAAAAGAAACTAAATTAAAAGAACTAAAATAACACTGATGCAGTTCAAGAAAGACAATACACAAGAAGGATGCATTGTAAGGGATGCTTTAGGGACCTTGTTACATGTCTTTTCCTGAGGAGATGTAAAGAAACTTCTATTAACACTAGATAGGAAAGGCATTGAAAACCCAAAGAAAGGATTCTGCTCATGTTCTGATAGATGAACAAATGAGTTTATTTGAGCCTTAGTAGGATACAGGCAACTCAAAAGCAGCTACAATGTGGCCAGGTCCCCTTGGCAACTGTAAAATAGGTACACCACTGAAGAATCTCATTTTCAGCAAAAGATAAATCATTACATCCTAAACTTTTTATTTTGGGGGAGCAGTTCAAGACAGGTTTTCTCTGTGTAGTCTTGGCTGTCCTGGGCTAAATTTGTAGATCAGGCTGGCCTCGAACTCACAGTGATCTGCCTTCCTCTACATACTAAACTTTTGAAGAGTTCCCTTAGTAACTTATAGGAAGCTGAACAGTGGCCTCACTTCACCCAACCTTCTGTATAACCTCTGAGAACTGGGAAACTCTGCTGGAACTAGATGAGCTTCAAGAACCTCCTCCCTCCATAAGAGAGGTCAAAGTGGGGCTGGAGAGATGGCTCATCGGTTAAGAGCATTGTCTGCTCTTCCAGAGTTCCTGAGTTCAATTCCCAGCAACCACATAGTGACTCACAACCATCTGTAATGTGATTTAATGCCTTCTTCTGGCCTGCAGGTGTACATGTAGGCAGAGCACTCTGTATATAATAAATAAATGTTTTTAAAAGTACCCAGACCTGGCCAAGGAACAGAACATTCTCCATAGTTAAGTGGAGACTGGGGACTGACTTTCACATGGACTCTGGTGCCCCATATTTGGCCATGTCCCCTTGATGGGGAGGCTCGATGGCACTCAGAGGAAGGATAGCAGACTACCAAGAAGAAACTTGATACCCTAGCATCATATACAGGAGGAGGAAGTCCCCTTAAGTCACAGTCATAGGGAAGGGGAATGGGGTGAAAGCGGGAGGGAGGGAGGGAGGAATGGGAGGATACACGGGATGGCGTACCAATTGAGATGTAATATGAATGATTTTGTTTTTCGATAAAAAAAACAAAAAATGAAAAAAAAAAAAAGTCAAAGGATCACAGCTAATCTCATTCAATACTTGCAGGGTCATTCCAACCTTGATGAAACAGCTACACAATAAGATAGGTACAGTTTGAAAAAGAATATTTTATTAATTCTAAGTATACAGAGAAACAAACCAAAATTCAGAAAATAACATTGGAAAATACTTTTAAGTAACTTGTTGATATTAGTCATATTTCACTAGTTTTTATAAAAAATGTTTTTAAAGACAATTATTTATGCATCTGTATAGCAAAGAGTGATTAAATGAGTCAGATCTTTAATCCCAGTACACCAAGGTCAAAGCAGATGTATCACTGAGTTTGAGGCCATCCTAGTCTGCAGAGTCAGTTCCAGGACATAGAGAATCCTATCTTCAAAAAACAAACTAAATCAACCAACCAAACAACAAAAACCCACAACCACCATCATCAACAACAACAAAAATACAACCACTGAAGGGACCATGGAGAGGTTGGAATGTTGTATATAGAAAGGTTAATTAACTTGTCTTGGCCTAATTTTATCCCCCTATATAGCAATTCCTCTTCCACCTCTGTATTGGAACTAATATCCTTTGACTAATAAATAAATATAATTAACTTAGCTGGCTACTAGGTTCCACCATTTCAAAAGTTAATAATTTCCTTAGATGAAATCTGAGGCCTGCAAAAAATCTTCCCCCATATCTTTGTTCTTGCCTCTCTGATGTACACACCAATGTATTTTAAACTTGTCTTGATTTATGAGATTCGTTGTTATGTAAAACCATAAAGCTTTATAAAAGTGTGTCTATATTAGAACATTGAATTTTAGGTAAACAAAATTTATGTTCTGGGGTATTGTCTGTCATTTAATATAGCTCATTTTTAAAATATGACAGCTGTGGACTCTTGCCTTTGTTTTTGGTTCAGTTTGGTTTTGCATAGAATATAAGCAACCATGGACAGGAAAGACATATTTAATTTACTCCACCTACAATATTCTAAATTACTGAATTTTATAATCTTTCTAGAAACAGATCAAATAAAGATATAAATCAAGGTACGTGTGTGTGTGTGTGTGTGTGTGTGTGTGTGTGTGTGTGTGTTATGGAAACAGAGGTCATAGACAATTGCAGGCTGAAAAATCAGTCATGCTAAATCCTGTCTTCTAACCTACATTATACAAGTTAGTTAAAGGAGTGCTTTTTAAACTGTTAAGTAAACAAAATGAATGAGTGATCTAGATTTATACAACAGAAAACTAGTGTTCACAGGAAATAATCTGTACTGGATTATCCTTATGAAATCAGCATAGTATTGTGCAAAAGTAGATAACAGTAAATAGAATTCAGACATTGTCCACTTAAAATTGGAAATGTGTTCCAGATTACTTTGTTTTAGAGCTTTCCTACTTATATTATTCACAAGTACACCCTAAGCTACTCTAATTGGAGAAACACTGAGCAAATGATAAGAACATGCTCTAGTAGGCACAGATTCAAAAGTGGGATTTTGAGAGGTTAATATCAGAAAAAATATAATGAGATAGTAAAGTAATAAATTTAAAATATAGAATCCTATAATTTGTGGCTTGAACTAACTGGATCATGTCAAGAAAAAGTCAGTGTTTGTCAGTCAAAATGAGCTGATGGAGCTGAATAGCTGGTTTAGCTGCTAAGGGCTCAGTAAGGCTCACAGCCAAAGAGACAAAATGAACAGATAAAAAATTGTATATTTTCAGATGCTAGTGTACATTGTACTTTTTAATTTAAGTTTAATTTTTTAAGTTTTAGTATATTGGAACATAATTGATCTATTAAATTTAAATAACCTTAATTTTATATGGTTTTTAATTCTTACTGTTTGTATTTTTTGCATTTTTGCATATCTAAACACATCATTAAAAAGGAGAGTTTAATGGTTTTATTTGCCTTATATTTGTTTTATTTCTGTATTTTATTTGATTGTGTTCTTTAAGACATTTAGTAAGGTATGCGATGAGAGTGGTGAATAAAGCACTCTTTTCACGATTTTCATCTAAAGGGAAAGTACTAAAGTTCTATAGTAACATCTGGTATTAACTGTAGATATTTTGTAGTGATGCATTAGATTAAGGAAGTTATATTTTAAAATAAATGTTCATTGAGAAAAAAGTTATATTATAAGCCATCTTATTTGGTTATAACCAAATTTATTTACACAGATGTCCATTTTCACAATCTGAATAGTGTTCATTACTGTGAATGTCTTTAGTACAAGAAGCCATTGGCTAGAATTTAGAATAAGGCCACAAACATGACCACAAAATGAATTGTGCTTTATCCAAATTGAATAATTTTCCCAAGAAAAATACTATATTCTCCTCCATCTTCTGGTCTCATCATTTGTATTTTTAAGAAATTATTACGTTCTGATAGGGACTATAGTCGTAGATTCTTTAAGAGATAGAAAAACCATTGTTCTCACTCCTCTACAGTTAGTAAAACTTCTGGCAGTAGATAGCGTTTTCTCCATGTAAAACAAACAGTTTTTCAGTAGACACTAACTAGTTGTTCTCTATTCTTGAACTCTAGTCAATGGGCTTTGGAGCTCCATACAAGGAAGACTGAGCTCAAACCCACTTGTTACATCAAGAATTTTTATCTTAAGCACATTTTTATAACAACTATTTTTGCATTTTAAAATAATTTTAAACAGCTGTATCTATTATTTTTAAGCAAAATGAGAACCTAAAAGTTTTGTGCTAATTCTGTTCATTTATTATGAACCTTATATATTTCAGGATATGTTTCAAGCATAGCAAAGAAAAGCAGTATAAGAATATAAAAATGGTAGAAAATGATGGTATTTATCCTTAGCTAGAAGGAGTATGTTTTAAAATCTTCAGAGGAAACCTGAAGTCTTGAAACCTACTGAACACTGCTAATGCTATATCTCATTTATATACATATATATGTATATAATATATGTGTATGTGATAAAAATGAAAGAAATAAATTAGTCACATAGAGATATTAACAATGTCTGATAAGACAGTAGAAAAATTAAAACAATATAACTCAAAGAAAGTTTCTCAAAGTATTTTATTGTGCTGAATTCGACTTCTTTAATAATATGTGATGAAATAAAATGAGGCAAAAGTTGTAAGCATTGCAGAATAGCTTTAGGCTCCTAATTCAGAATTACTTGAATATAAAGACTGAAATTTATAGTGAATCTAATAACTGAGAAAATTACTTACCCATTAATCACTTGTACAGTTATAACCACTGAATTCTGCAGAACTCAGCCTCTCAATTAACTAATCATTATTTTCTAGAGTGTAGTCATTGGCTTGCATGACTAATTTTACTTTCTAAGTTGGAACAATGTAGAATAACTTAAGAAAAGAGTCTCAATCATGTTACTCCACAAGCGTGTCTGTGGGGGCTTGTTGTAAGTAACAACATAGTATTTGACACCAAAAAAATACATGCTATTGCCAATGATCAATGAGATGTATGAATAAACTAAAGAAAATTTGTTTGTAAACCTTCATTGTGAAAGCAGCAAATGAAGATTATTCAATATTTCTATAAACATAGCTTTGAGATTTAGAATGTCCTTGCAGCACACTTATTTATAACTCATTTCTAGACCCTGAATAAACTTTAAGCCTTGTCCTAGCTACCTTGAACTATTCCCTAGAGAGATCCCTACAAACACTACTTGTTTCCTCTAAAACAGAAACTCATTCCTAGATTTTTAGGTGTACTGTGTGGACCTTTCACCCATCAATAAATAGCAGATTGGCGTATGGCTGCACAAGAAATAGGAAGGAAAGAAAGTGCATGCTGGAATAAAATGAAGTGCAGGATTTTCCCTGGGACACTGAGGAGGACAGAACATGAACCCTGAGCAAAGGTTATCAGCTATGTGGCAAAACTTAGAATAAATGGGATATTAAATTTAATTAAGAGCAAATCAAGGAACATGCCTAGCTATATTGGCCTAAGTTTTTGTAAATATATTTAAGCCTCAGAGTCATTATTTCTTGGAACAAGGGCGTGGGTGAAAAACATGAATTATAGAAAACCCCCTTCAACAAGAGTTCCTTAAAACAGTCACTTGCAGAGCACCTGTAGCAGATTAGGAAGAGATATTTTAAACATGATAAGCTGTGTATATATATATATATATATATATATATATATATATATATATATATATATTATTGTGATTGTCCTAGTGACTGAGGATATATGCTAGTGCAAGCTGCAGCTGGTTGAGACCATTGGCCAATCTCAGGCCAAGTTATGCTCTCCTTTTTAAGGAACAATTAAGAAGACTGGAACAATTTCAACACAATCCTTCTTCCATCTGGTGTTCCTTCAAGTTAACCAAGGATTCTACAAAGGTCTGTGACAAGAGAAACTTCTGGTGGCAAATGTTAACCAGATTCCCAAGACAATGTTGTTTCTGCAGGTAACTACCATGTATGAGCATTGGGAGAACAGGGGGGCATAGGGAACCCTTGCTAAGGATGCAATCCCCTCTTTATGTTATGCAAAGCTGGATGTATTGACTACATAATCCCCAGATCCACTGTAACTTTCCAAGGAGGTTTTCAAGACACTATTGTGAAATCCCAAGGTGGAAAAATCATGCTCCTACCTCCCTGTTATCTCTTGCTACCCATTCTGTACACATGAGTCACATTTGGGAGGCAGTATCAGATATTATAGCATGTGTGCCATTCTCCTCTCAGGATATGTCTGAAAGGAAGACTTCAGACCCTATCTCCACAGATTGAAAGACCTGACCCACTGACATCCTGTACAGCTGATTCCCTGAGAACCATTCAGTGAGAAATGCAAGAATTCCTTCTGGGAGACAAATGATTATCTCCTGTTTACCCATCTGTACGGAACAGAGTGAATATCAATTCTCAACTTCATATGAAAAAAAAAAAACAGAATATCTACAACAGTCCTATAGAATAACAGAATTTCAGGAGATATCTCCATCTCTGACTTCAAGCTATACTACAGAGCAATAGGAATAAAAACTGTATGATACTGGAATAGAAATAGACATGTTGATCAATGGAATTGAATCAATGACCCAGAAATAAACACACACACATCTATGTATACTTGATTTTTGACAAAGGAGCCAAAGCCTTTCAATGGAAAAAAGAAAGCATGTTTAGCAAGTGGTACTAGTCTAACTGGATGTCTACATGTAAAGAAGTGCAAATAGATCTGTTATTCAGCATCTGGCAGTGAGTGTCTTGTGTCCGCATCCTGAGTGTTGGTCCAGTCACTGCTTGCCTCCAGCTGAATGGATTTTATTGTTTGAGGTCATGAATTATGAAGGCAAAAAAGTCAGAAATGTTCATTTCTTTTTGCCCTTTTTTGATTTCATTAGACAAGGCTGCTTTTTGTGTAAAACTCACTGTGTAGAATGGAATGGCCTCAACTCACAGAGATCTGCCTGCTTTTGCCTCCTGAGTGCCTCTGCTTCTGAGTACTACAGTGAAAGGTGTGCAGCACCACATCCAAGCATTTACTCATATCTTAATATTTAAATGAATACCTTAAATACCTTATAATAAATACCTTAAATAGCATCATAATGTTATTTTCATTTATAGAAACTATTAACAGCAAAGGCCCAGAGACACATTTCTTCTTGGACACACCCACAGTACCACCCCGGCATCCAGTGGTCTGGGTGTGCTGACCACAGACCCGAAGGCCCCAAAAGTAGCATAGACCCCTATCGGCTCTAAGCTTCTTCAGTCGCTCCAGGTTCTCATGCAGCTTGTTGTCTATACCATTGTCCAGAACCTGGCTGTACTTTCCCTCTTTCACGTCCTGTCTGTTCAAGAACTCGTCTGGGATCTTCTTCTGTCATGGATTCTGCATGATGGTGATCACAAGCTCCATCTCATCTTTGTGAGTTCTCCAGCCCTCTTAGTATTGTCAACAATGTCTGCTTTCCTCAACACCACATAAACGTATCTTTGCCCCATACCCTTAATGGTAGTGATGGCAAAGGCTATTTTCTGCTGCTCATAGATATTTGTGTTGAGTACTCGCAAAATGTGCTGGAACTTCTCAGGGATAACTAGAGACTTGTATGAAACTCAGGAATAGCAAGCTACATGTCCAGTAAATATCCAAAATAGAGCACTCAAGGTGAAGCTCCTGGCCTGGGGCACTAAGCCAGGTCTCCCCACCTCACTGCCACCCCATCCACCCAGGGAGGTTGAGAATGAGTTTTCCATGGAGTGTTACTGTTTAACTCTTTCAGAATGAGATTGCAGGTCTCAGACAGCAGTGGAGACTGGAGAATCCCACAAGCCTGTGATGATAACAAAGTGTTACAGCTCCTTGTTTGAGCTGCTGTGGTAAGCACAGCAGAGTAGGCAGGCAGATGTTTGAAATCTGCTGGTAGGCAGGTCCGGTGAGATGCAGGCCTGGCAATGCTTCACCGGAGTCAGCACCAAGTAAGTGAGCAGCAATAGTAGAGCAGGCCTCAATGGCTGTAAAGGCAGCTCCACCATTGCTGCTTGGCCAGTGGACATCCAGTGGTGGTCCACATCCCCCGTCCCAGAATAAATGGAGTCTCAGACAATCATGGTGTAGGAATGGCCAGCAAAAGAGCAAGCACACAATTACAACAGCCAGCCTTTGTTTATAAACCATGGGAGGTTTCAGGATGAATATATCTGATTTGCTAGGGCTAAGGGTACCTGCATGTTTAATCCAAATACTGTGGTATTTACATGCAGCAACACAGGGTGCTATCACAAGAAGGGGACAACAGTAATTATTCTATGATTGAAGGAATGATTTCTTTGAAAGGTCATTTGCTGGAGGCTAGGATCTCCTGAGCATAGAGTGGGGTATTTCCAAAAATTTCCTGTGCTTGTTGAACAAATTCCTTATGAGGAAAAAGACAGGCCTATAATCTTCCTTGAGGGCTCTGTGACACTCCTTACAAAATCTGGAGTTACCACATCTGTGAGAGTAAGAACCCCCCACTGAGAAAAGGGAGTCCACCTTCATACATCAGGAGCAAAGTTGCTATCTGGAGAAGTCAGACTACAAGCTTATCCAGCAGAGTCCCACATAGATCCATATTTATTACTCAAAAGATGTTCCACCATACGATAAGGACACTTGCTCAACTATGTTTATTAGCAGATTTATTCATAATAGCCAGAATCTTGAAAGAATCTAGATGTCTCTCAACTGAAGAATGGATAAAGAAACTGTGGTACATTTACACAATGGAATACTGCTCAGCTATTAAGGACAAGGAGATCTTGAAATTTGCCGGAAAAGAAATGGAACTAGAAAAGTTCTTCCTGAGTAAGGTAACTCAGATCCAGAAAGACAAACAAGGAATTTACTCACTTACAAGTGGATTTTAGCCATAGAGTAAAGGATAAACATACTATAATGCAGAGACCCAAAAAAGATAAGTAACAAGGAGGATCCAAGTGAGGATGCTTAAATCTCACTCAGAAGAGGAAATAGAATAGACAAAGGTAGTGATTGAAGGGAAGGTACCAGGTGGACAAGGGGCACAGAAATACATGAGGGTAGAGATCAAGAGTAGGGAGAGAAGAGGCAAGAGGACAGAAGGCCTAGAGAGAAAAAAGCAACTGTGTGTATGTGTGTGTGTATTTGTGTGTGTGTATGATGTATGTATGTATGTATGTATGTATGTATGTATGTATGTATGTGTGTGTATTTGCAATTATTTTCTCCTCTTTTTCTTGCTAGCTCCTACCAGGAGCCATCAGCTCTGGCCTCTAAATAGTTAAAGAGAGTTGAGTTTCTTGAGAGTTACAAACAGTACTGGTCCCAAGACACAAGGAACTATCAGCTTTTGGCTTCTTTATCTGACTTTACACCCAACTTGAGATTTTCACACTATGTCAAAGCTGGCCTTTGACATATTGTCAACTAATGCCAATCGTAATCATTGATGTTTGTGCCAACCACAGTCTTGCCTTTTACTACCAACATGCTCATGGATGCTTGTGTTCTGAATTACAGTTTTCCCCCTGAGCAATAATCATGGCAATTCCTCTTCTGACTGAACAGAGGATGCCCTAACCCACTAACCAAGATGGAAATTCTTACAGGTTCATTTGGAGTTCAACGAGGTTTATGATAACATAAAGTCTGATACAAACTATATCAAACAGTGCTGGATAAGAATGCATATTTAGGAGCCTTGGAAACATGGTCTCATGAAGTGTTTTAGATGATTAGTGCTGACACAGTCATGACCCACTAGACATGGTAGTCTAGTAGGCCCTTAGGAAGTATTTTTGCTCAAGGAAATCACAGAAGCAAGGGAGGGTCTGAAGCTAATAATGAGAGTTTGATAGTCCATTTTTAGTCTTTGGTTATTTATAGAAAATGGACATCAAAAGGAGTGCCTGCAACAAAAATTTACATAACTTACATTAACATCAACAGTGATTTTTGACAGATTTTAACATTGGTTTAACAACCTTTAACATCTGCCTAATGCTTTAAGCAATAGTGGGTTCTCATTCACCTTAATAGCAAGATTAACAACAAAGAAACAGAAGCCATGAATTTAAGAGAGACCAAGGGGGACTGTACGTGGGAGAGGCTAGAGGTAGGAAAGGGAATTTGGGAAAATATACTAATAGAATTATAAAAAAATTAAACATAAAAAGCACATTTTTCCACTAGAAGAAACATATTTGCAAGTGTTACACATTAATTGAATTATAAAAAAAATTAAATATAAAAAGCGTATTTTTTTCACTAAGAGAAATATATTTTCAAGTGTTAGAAATTTTGTTGTAGGGACAGGTATACTGAGACATTCATGCCCACAGGAAAGAGCAACCTGTCTTTAAATTGCAGTTGAACATTTTTAAGTGTTCTAGCTGAAATCATCCAGCTCCATGGCCTGATAGACTTCCTGAATTTGCTACTGCTTTCCCTATTGCTGAACTCCTCCTCACTGAGGTATTGCTACATAACACTCACCAAGTCTCATCAAGCATGGTTTCCTAGGACCCCTTATCAGCGAACTGACAGACCATATACACCATCAGCTCTCTGTTCTGAGTTCAATGGCTATAGTCTTCTCCAGCTAGACTCAGCACATCTATCTGCCATCTTCCTGTGCCCTGAATTCTCACAAGTCTGCTTTTGCATGAGCTGTGTGGTATATTAAAGGGTCCAGTTTTCTGACTTTGGATTATTCTGCATTCAGTTGGGGAACAGAGCCAGGATACTTTAGGTCCCCATTTGCAGGTCCCCATCTTATCCCTCAGTCATAGCCTTTCCTCAGTCATTGGCAGCATCACACTTCTCTGTAGTCTCCCAGAATCTAGTCACTCTTCCTTCTCCATATATCAATGTTAATACTTGCTGCTACACATTATGCCACATTTTTTCTGCTTCTCTGACTCCTCTCATTCCTTCATAAGTTACCCTCTCAAACAATCTCATTTAAGGGTGGATTTGTTTCCCCACCAACCTCATTCTCACCAATTTGTCTTCCACCATTTGCTCTAGGAGAGTGCTTAAAGTCTCACTATCACCCCAGTTGCTACTGAATGTGTTTCAAATCCTCCCACATGAAAAGTGAACAGTTCTCTGACACAAACTTGAACAGAAGATAAATGTCATTTTTTGTTATTACTTGCATTTTTCTCACATTATATTTTCTAGTAACTCAAAATCTGTATTCCATTCATATGCTCATGTGAACCCATTCTATCCCCTAATGAAAGGTTTTTATCCCAAACAGCAGAACATGGAATTTTATCATTAACTATTCATGGGTTAATTGATTTCAAAACTGTTGTGGATCAGAGTCCATTTCACTTAAACTACTATGTACTGAAATTGTATTTTATGGAAAGTCATTCCAAATTTTGTACACATGTCAGTATCACTGTTTTAAGTTGCAATAGTGAAATTATCTAAAATGATGTGTTGAATATACAAGTGTTACATAAATTCCTGAAAAAGATACCCCACACCATGTACTAGCAGAGAAGTTAATAAAAAAAAAAAAAAACCAATTTAAATGTGAAAAAATTCAAATGACAATTGTGTAAAAGAACCTAACATGGCAACTACCATTAGTATCCAGAAACTTAAATCTGGTATGATTATTCCCAAGGAGTCATGTAAAGACAATGTATTATATATGAATAATTATAGCAGATTTTTCTATAAAAGCTAACCTGGAAGAGTCCAAGTGTTATCCTTCAACAGTGATATCATAAAACCAACTATTTAAATCAATGTTAGGACTTATGCTGAATGGAGGGAAAGCCAAGTCTTAATGACTATACTCTGTGCAACACTATTCAGCATTCTTTTTTTCCTTTATTAATTTATTCAGATTACAACTCATTCTTAAAACAACAACATTGCACAGGAGAATAAAGCTGGCCCCCACTAAATAGTAGCCTGTCAAGGGTGAGACAGTGGAATGCTGTGTGCTGAGACTAGGCAGTAAAGAAGAGCAGTGTCTGTAGATGAACAAGAGTACAGCACTCAAAGGCAGGAGTGGGAGTGCTGATGGCTGTCTTTGTGGAGTCCTGCTGGTAAGGTAGAACCTGCCATTTCCAGATCTCCTCTGAGCTTGTTCTTAACAGTGCACGCCCATTCTCAGGAAGGTTCTCTTTGCCTGATCTGGAGAAAACCAGATCTTGTAAAGAGCCTTACAAAGCCCTCAGGGAAGACAGCAGGCCCAGCCCTCTCCTGATAAGAACTCATTCAGCGGATTCCCAAGATGGCTTCCGCCAGTATGCACCATAGCTGATCTACTCCAAGGTGACCAGGGTCGTGAATGGAGCCACAGACTGCGGGATTTTGAGAGCTGTAGGTGAGTGGGGCCCCAAACTCTGCAGACCACCAGTGGGTCTATCCCCGGGACAAGCAACAGCCCGGAGGTGCTAAATGCACACCCCAAACTCTGAAACGGAATTCACAACAAAGCTGCAGCCGGGACATAAAACCCAAACTCGCCATTTGGGGAGGGGATTTTCTGGAGTCCCCAACCTGCGGAGTCTCAGTGAATAGGGTGAAACTACCATTGAGCCTCTCCATCCACACCACGCCAAACTGCGGAGGTCACCTGCCTAGCCTGAGTAGAAACTCAGGTGGTGGGACTCACCAAAAACAGCTAGAGCTGGCATGTAGCTCGCACTCCATGCCCTGAGCCCAATCTGAACCCAGACACAAAGGATTGACCCTGCAAACATGGGCAGTTAGAAACCAGCGTGGACTGCTCCCACAGCCCAGTGGGACTGCCCACGTTATCAGGAGATGTGGGTCTTGCTTGCAGCGTCTAACTGCAGATCTAAAGTGAGCTGGGAGCATTCTAGCTGTCACTGGCAGAAAGAGAAGATACAGGGGATTCCCGCCAGCGGTCTGAAGCACCATTGTAGCCAGCCGCCTGCCCGGGCTGCCTGCACTGAACCAGCACTCCCCAAACAAAAGAACCTAGCTGGGTCCATTCTGGCGGGCACGACAGGACCTCCCACGATATAGGGAGTAGTGGGTCGTGATTGCAGGGCATAACTGCTGACCTAAAGCGAGCTAGGAGTATACTGCTTTTCACTGGCAGAAAAAGAAGATACAGGGGACTCCTGCCAGCGGTCTGAATCGCCATTGTCTGGGAGTATCCTGGCTTACAGGGGCGTGGAAATTGCTGCCTCCTTGGATACAGCCAGTGGCCCACCAGGCACTGATCCTGTAATCTCCAACAGGCAGATCCTAGCTGGGTCAGCTCCTGCAGACCCAGCAAGAACTCCCAAATTCATGGGAGAGGCTTCATGCTCCTACAGAGTATAGAGGCAGAGCTAAAAGACAGCTGCAGCCCAGAAGATATGATGCACCTGGTGTCTTGGCTGCAAAGCAACAGGAAGGACAGGCAGCTGGGATCAACCTACACAACCAGAGAACTTGTGTTCTGACCGTACTATAGAGCCCAAAACTGCTGGTCTGAATTACAGCAGTAAGGTGAAAAGGCCCAAACAGAAATCTACTTTGCATGACTCAGCCTGGAGCCTAAGGTGTTGAGAAAAATCTCCAGGAGTAGAACCTGAATCACCTGCCTGGTCCAGGGAAATACTCCCTGATCCCCACAGACAAGGGCACCCTACCTATAAGTAGGCATCAACTATCCACTCTCAAACAGGGAAGGTCACTACAAACCACCTCCCAACACCAGAGTCACCAAAATGACAAGAGGACAGTGAAAGAACGCTAACAAAAACCAAAACAAATTGGCATCTCCAGATCCCAGCAATCCCAATGAAAACAACGTGGAGAACCCAACAACAATTGATATACAAGAAAATGACCTCAAATCCTTAGTAAGTAAGATGATAAGGGAAGAAACAAATAAAATCTGTAAACAAATGCAGGAGGAGGCAAACAAGAGGGCAGAGGATTTAAAAGAGTCATATAAAGAGGCACTTGAAGAATTTCAGAAAAATACAAATAACCAGATGAAGGAAATCATTAAAACAGTTCAAGACCTGAAGATAAGGGTGGAAGCTATCATAAAGGAACACACGGAAGAAAAACATGATCGAGAAGCATTAGAAAAGAAAGCAAGCATCTCAGAGGTGGCTTTATCTAACAGATTGCAAGAAATGGAAGAACGAATATCAGGACTTGAAGATACAATCGCAGAACTGGAAACATCAATCAAGGGAAATTCTAAATCTGAAAAGTGCCTGACACAGAGCATTCAAGAAATCAAGGACACCATGAAAAGACGAAACTTGAGAATAGGGGTAGGGGAAAGAGAAGGCAACCGACTCCAGAGCCCAGAAAACATCTTTAATAGAATAATAGAGGGAAATTTCCCCAATTTGAAGAAGGAGATGCATATGAGCATACAAGAGGCATGCAGAACACCAAATAGAATAGACCTGAATAGAAAATCTTCCCGCCACATAATAATAACAACATAAATTATACAGAACAAAGAAAAAATATTAAAAGTAGCAAGAGAAAAAGGTCGAGTAACATACGAAGGCAAACCCATCAGAATTACTCCGGACTTCTCAACAGAGACCATGAAAGCCAGAAGGGCCTGGACAGAAGTTCTGCAAACCCTAAGAGAACACAGATACCAGTCAAGATTACTATACCCAGAGAAATTATCAATAATCATTGACAGAGAAAACAATATATTCCATGACAAAAACAAATTCAAACAGTACCTAGCCACAAATCCGGCTTTACAGAAGTTACTAGAAGGAAAAGTCCACCCCAATGGGTCAAACTACAACCAAAACTACATAGGAAATAGGTAACTATACCATCGCAAAATCACAACCTCACAAAATCTCTACTATTACAAATGCCAAAAATGAAAGGACTTAGCAATCACTGGTCATTAATATCTCTCAACGTCAATGGTCTCAATTCTCCAATAAGGAGACACAGACTAATGGAATGGATGCATAAACATGACCCAACATTCTTCTGCATTCAAGAAACACATCTCAACCACAAGGACAGACATTGCCTCAGAGTAAAAGGCTGGGGAAAAATATTCCAAGCAAATGGTCACAAGAAACAAGCTGGGGTAGCCATTCTAATATCTAATAAAATAGACTTTCAACCAAAATTAATCAAAAGGGATGAGGATAGACACTTCGTCTCGTCAAAGGTAAAGTCAATCAAGAAAACATCACGATTTTGAACATCTATGCTCCTAATACAAGGGCTCCCACATTTGTAAAAGACCTATTAACAAAGCTTGGCCCACTCATCGATACCCACACATTAATAGTGGGAGACTTCAACACCCCACTTTCACTCAAGGATAGGTCTTTGAATAAAAAACTAAGCCGGCAAATAACTTCATTAACCAATGTCATGAATCATATGGATCTAACAGATATTTACAGAACTTTCCACCCAAATGCTAAGGAGTATACCTTTTTCTCAGCTCCCCATGTAACGTTCTCTAAAATTGATCACATAGTTGGTCACGAAGCAAACCTCAACAGATACAAGAAGGTTGAAATAATACCCTGTATCTTATCAGATCACCATGGTCTAAGGCTGGACTTCAACAGCAACAGAAATAACAAAAAGCATACTAACATGTGGAAACTAAACAACTTTCTACTTAATGACACATGGGTCATGGAAGAAACAAGGGAAGAAATAAAAGACTTCCTGAAATTCAATGAAAATGATGGAACAACATACCCAAATTTGTGGGACACATCGAAAGCAGTGCTAAGAGGGAAATTCATAGCACTAAGTGCCTTTAAAAAGAAAATGGAAACATCCCACATAAACGACTTAACAATACATCTGGAAGCTTTAGAAAAAAAAGAAGCAGAAACACCCAAGAGGAGTAGACGACTAGAAATAATCAAACTCAGGGCTGAAGTCAATAAATTAGAAACAAAGAGAACAATCCAAAGAATCCACAAAACCAAGAGCTGGTTCTTTGAGAAAATTAACAAGATAAACAAACCGTTAGCCAATCTAACTAAAAGACAGAGAAACACTATCCAAATAAACAAAATCAGAAATGAAAAGGGAGACATAACAACAGACACCGAAGAAATACAAAGAATCATAAGAACCTACTTTAAAGGCATTTATGCCACAAAATTTGAAAATCTAAGTGAAATGGACAATTTCCTCAACCGATTCCATTTGCCAAAATTGAATCAAGAACAGATAAACAAATTAAATAGCCCTATTTTGCCTATAGAAATAGAAGCAGCCATTGATAGTCTTCCAACCAAAAAAAAGCCAGGGCCAGATGGTTTCAGCACAGAATTCTACCAGTCCTTCAAATAGGAGCTAATACTGATACTATTCAAGCTATTCCAAAAGATAGAAATGGATTGAATATTACCAAATTCATTCTGTGAGGCCACAGTCACATTGATACCTAAACCCCACAAAGACCCAACAAAAAAAGAGAACTTCAGACCAATTTCTCTTATGAACATTGATGCAAAAGTACTCAACAAAATACTCGCAAAGCAAATACAGCAGCATATCAAAGACATCATTCACCATGACCAGGTAGGCTTCATTCCAGGCATGCAGGGGTGGTTTAACATACGGAAATCCATCAATGTAATCCACCATATAAACAAACTATGTTTAAAGTGCTGGAGAGATTGGGAATACAAGGCACTTATCTAAACATAATAAAGGCTATATACAGCAAACCAACAGCCAAGATTAAATTAAATGGAGAGATACTCAAGGAAATCCCTCTAAAATCGGGGACCAGACAAGGATGCCCTCTGTCCCCATATCTCTTCAATATAGTTCTGTAGTTCTAGCCAGAGCAATAAGACAGCAAAAGGAGATCAGGGGGATCCAAATGGGAAAGGAAGAAGTCAAATTATCCCTATTTGCAGATGATATGATAGTGTACATAAGTGACCTGCAAAATTCCACCAGAGAACTCCTACAGTTGATAAACACCTTCAGCAAATTGGCAGGATACAAAATAAACTCAAAAAAGTCAGTAGCTTTCCTGTATACAAATGACAAACAGGCAGAGGAAGAAATTAGGAAAACTACTCCCTTCACAATAGCCACAAACAATATAAAATATCTAGGAGTAACTCTAACCAAGCAAGTGAAGGACTTATTCAAAAAACACTTCAAACCTCTGAAGAAAGAGATTGAAGATGACATCAGAAGATGGAGGGTTTACCTTGTTCGTGGATCGGGAGAATCAACATAGTAAAAATGGCCATCTTACCAAAAGCAATTTACAGATTCAACGCAATCCCTATCAAAATACCTACAAAATATTTTGAAGATATTGAAAGATCAATTCTCAAATTCATATGGAGAAATAAAAAACCCAGAATAGCAAAAACAATCCTATACAACAAGAGATCCTCCGGAGGAATCTCCATACCTGATCTCAAGCTGTACTACAGAGCAACAGTAATTAAAACAGCATGGTACTGGCAAAGCAATAGACTGGTGGATCAATGGAATCGAATTGAAGACCCAGAGATGAATCCACACACATTCGCTCACTTGATTTTTGACAAAGAAGCCAACTCTATTCAATGGAAAAATGATAGCATCTTTAACAAATGGTGCTGGTCTAACTGGATGTCTGCATGTAGAAAAATGCAATTAGACCTTATTTGTCACCATGCACAAAACTCAAGTCCAAGTGGATTAAAGACCTCAACTTAAAACCAGAGACATTAATTCAATTAGAGGAAGAAGTGCGGAAGAGCCTGGGACACATAGGCACAGGAAACAACTTCCTGAACAGTACACCAACAGCCCAGGCCTTAATGTCAACAATTAATAAATGGGACCTCAGGAGGCTGAGAAGCTTCTGTAAGGCAGGAGACACTGTCAAGAGAACAAAGCGACAGTCTACAGAATGGGAAAAGATCTTCACCAACCCTTCATCTGACAAAGGTTTAATATCCAAAATATATAAAGAACTCAAGAAATTAAACACCACAAAACCAAACAACCCAATTGCGAAATGGGGCTTGGAACTTAACAGAGAATTCTCAACAGAGGAATATCAAATGGCTGAGAAACACTTAAAGAAATGCTCGTCCTCGTTAGTCATCAGAGAAATGCAAATCAAAACGACACTGAGATTCCATCTTACACCCATCAGAATGGCTAAGATCAAAAACTCAAATGACACCACAAGTTGGCGAGAATGTGGAGAGAGAGGAACACTCCTTCATTGCTGGTGGGAATGCAAACTAGTACAAACACTTTGGAAAGCTATCTGGCACTTTCTCAGAAAAATGGGAATAGGGCTTCCTCAAGACCCAGCTATCCCACTCCTTGGAATATACCCAGATGATGCACTACCACACAACAGGGACATATGCTCAACCTTGTTCATAGCAGCCTTATTCATAACAGCCAGAACATGGAAACAGCCTAAGTGTCCCTCAGTAGAAGAATGGATAAAGAAACTGTTGTACATTTACACTATGGAATACTACTCAGCTATTAAAAACAAGGAATATCCAAAATTTGTGGACAAATGGATTGATCTAGAAATTATCATAATGAGTGAGTTCACCCAGAAGCAAAAAGTGTTAAATGGTATATACTCACTTATATTGAGACACTAGCCCAAGGGGTACGTCCCCATGGAAAACTTTACTTATCAGGAAAGTGGGTCAGAGGGGAGGACATCCTATTGAGACTTTAGATGTGAGAAGCCTGGGAGAATGAGGAAATAGAAGGATCCAGAGGGTCCTGGAAAACTACAGGCGGGGTTGGGCCCTGGGGTCCTCCTCAAACTATGACACCAGCCAAGGAAAATATAGGCAGTAAACTTCAAACCCCTACCCAGACTAGCCGATGGACAGGACATTCTCCACTGTTAAGTGGAAAAGGAGATCTGACTTTCACACAAACTCTGGTGCCCCATATTTGACCATGCCCCTTGGATGGAGATGCCTGTTGGTACTCAGAGGAAGGATAATAGGTCATCAAGAAGAGACTCGATACCCTATGAGCATATACAGGGGGAGGATGTCCCCCTCAGTCACAGACATAGGGGAGGGGATTGGGGGGGGGGGAAGCAGGAGCGAGGGAGGAATGGGAGAATACAAGGGATGGGCTAACAACTGAGATGTAATTTGAAGAAATTAATAATAAAAAAAAGGAAAACAAAAAACAAACAAACAAAAGAACTCATTCAGCAAGCACCTGGGAATTCCTGGAAGTACATCAGGAGTACATTAAGGAGATCCTAGCCTTAAGCAAGTGGCTTTTAATCTTAATTGGTTCTTCCTCCACCCATAGGATATTCTTCCTCTACCCGAGTTCTCAGTAGACTGTGTCTCCTTCATTATCAACTCTGGAGGGCGCACCCTTTCCACTTCATTTTTCTTAATAGGACACTATTCCAAGTCAGGTTACTTCATAACACACTACTAGAAATAGGTTGTGGTAGTTTGAATGAAAATAGCCCCAAGAGGCTCACAGGGAGTGACACTATTAGGGGGTATGGCCTTGTTGAAGTGGGTGTGGCCTTGCTGGAGGAAGTGTATGGGTATGGGATTTGAGGTTTCAGTCAAGCCCAGTGTCACTGTCTTCTGATAGCTGTGGATGCAGATGTAGAACTCTCTCTACTTGACTAGCACCTTGTCTGCCTGCGTGTTGCTGTGCTTCTTGCCATCATAATGGTGGATTAAACCTATGAACAGTAATCCAGGCCCAATTAAATGTTTTCCTTTAAAAGAGTTGCATTTTACTAGAAACCCCAACTAGACAAAGATAAACTTTTTGGTTCTTTTGAAGCCTTTCATACCCTCATACCATTTGCTGGGTTACAGCACACAACTATGACAAAGACGAATTTGTTATCTATTTTTGTAAATATGTAACGAATATCCCACATACATCACAGATTCCCTCTCATTTTCCCCTCCTATGTGTGATTTCCCCCTCTCTCCTCCCTCTCATACACACCTATATTTCACCCATTGCCCCCTCTCATAAGGTAAAATACTGTGGTATGTCATCACACAGTTCTTCTAGTTTTAATTGACCATTCTTGCCTAAATTGTCAAACTCTGGGTTCATCCCCCAATCCTGTAGGCACTTGTACTCCTTAATTCTCAGAAATGTACTTCTTTTTTCCTTCTCCCTCCATGTCCCCTACTGTCTCTTCCCTTCCCACTGCCTCTCCCCTCCACTCCTCTCTTCCTCCTCTATTTCCTCTAACACCTCTCCCAGGCATTCATCTTCCTTTCCCTTCTTCAGGCTCCGTTGCTTCTCCTCTGTCCATTCCACCAGCTCCTCTCTACTTTACCTTGCTTCCTCTTTTTGTACTCCATCCTCTTCTCTTCCCACTCTTATCATTCCTTTCTTCCCTTCCCCCACCCCACTCCCTTTATTCCCTTCACTCCTGCCTACTTCCATCTTCACCTATCATTCATGTCTTCCCTCTGTCCTACAACCTTTACTTCCTTCCCCTCCTTTCCCCTTTTGAGTTCCCCATGTACTTACCTCTTCCTTCTTCTCCCTATTCTCTTCTTTATCCCACTACCTGTCTCATGCCCCTCCATTGCCTTTCCTCCATCAATTCTATTCCCTTCTCTGCCCCCTCTCCCTCATGCCACCTCCTTGGTTCCCATTGTTCCAGTTCCCTTTCCCTCCTCTCTTGTGCTGCTTGTTTTATGTCAATTTGACACAAGGAAGAGTCCTTTAGGAAGAGGGACCTCAAGAAAGAAAGCGTTCATCCCACTGGAAGCAGTGGCAGCCTTGAGCAGGTGGTCCTGGCTTGTATAAGACATCAAGATGAGCAAGTCACCAAGCAGAATTCCTCAGTGTTCTCTACTTCCATTGATGCCTTCAGTTCCAATTTTGAATTCCTCCTGCCTTGGCTTCCCTTCATGATGGACTAGGTTCAGACCTTGCAAGGCAAATAAACTCTTTCCTCCCCAAATTGCACTTGTTCAGGTTTTATCATAAAAAAATAGAGCAAACTAGGATGCCTTCCCTTCCTGTCCTTCCTGCATCACACTGCTTGTCTCTTCTTCCTTTGACCCCCTTTCTCCTACCCTTCAATTTCATTCCCACTCTCCTTCAGACTCATCTCCTTTACTCCTTTTATTTTCTCTCTTCCCTTGGTCCATTGGTATTCTCTTTTTCCTCTCCTCCACACTCCCTCCTCTGTCCCCCACTTCTATTTACCTATCTCCTCCCTCCTTTTTCTCTCTGTTCCTTTCCCTGTTTCTTTCCCTCTTCATTCCCTCTCATTCCATTCCACCACTCCACTCCTCCTCTCTCCCCCTCCCTCTGTCTCTGCCCTCCTTCCTTCTTCCCCTCTCCATCTTTCTTTACACTTCTCTATGTCTTCAGTTTTCCCTCTCTCCTCCAAGCCCACCTTTTCTCTCATTCCCCTATTCATTACTGTCCTCTATCTCTCATTTCCTTTCTGCTTCCCTTCATCTAAGATTACCCTACCCCACACTTTCCATACCCCTTCCTCCCTCTTTTCCTTTCTTTCCCTTTTCTATACTCCCCTGCAGTTCCCTCACACTTCCTCAGCCTTTCTCTTTCCTCCATTCCTTCCCCTTTCTTAGGCCATTCCTCTTCCCCCTTCATTTTTTCATCCTCAAATCTACTTTCCTCTTCTCCATTTCTTTCCCCTTCTTTCTTTTTCTATTCTATTTCTTCCCCTCTCACCTCTGTCCTCTTACCTCCTCACCCATTTCCTTTACCATTATCTCTCTCTTCCTGTCTGTCTTGTCTTCCATCTATTCCATGCCCTCCCTACTCCATCCTTTTCTCTCATCCCACTCCCTCACATCTCCCATTCTTTTCCTCTTTTACTCCACCTCACCTTTCTTTCCATTCCCCTTAATCTTTCTGTATAAATTCATCCCTACTTCCTGTCACCCCTCTATATACTTCCGTCCCCCTCCCTCCTATACATTACCTCCACATTCATTCCATTCTCCTCTTTTTAACTCCCTTTCCCAGCTATATCCCTACCCTCAAGTACCTGGATCCCACTCCATTTTCTTCCCCTCTGCAAGCTTTTACTCTCTTCCCTGCAACATACACTATCTTTCCTCCCTTCTTTCCTCTCATATGCCCTCCTGCACACTCCTTTTTCCAACTCCCCATCTTCTGTCATGTGGCTGTCATGTGTCACAACCCCCGTTCTACCCTTCTTCTTCACCTCTTTCTCTCCCAGACCAACCTTTCCCTCTTTCTCCATTCCCCTTCATAACTTTCCCTTTCATTTCCCTCTTCCTCTGCATCTCTTCCTCTACCCTTCATCCCATTATGTCCCCATCTCCTTTTCCCCTCACCTCCTACATCTCTTTCCATCTCTACTCATCCTCTAGTCTTTCTGCTTCCCTACCATCACTTTTCTCTCTCTACCACACTTCTTCCTCCTCGATCCATCATAATCCCACCACTTGTTTTCCTTCTCTTCCGCTCTCATCTTCCCTCATCCTCCCTTCCCCTCTCCCTCCCATTTTACTCTCTATCCCCTTCTCTATGTCTTCCACCTTTTCCCTTCTCTCTAAATTTCCCTTCTATAATGTCTTTTTCATTGCCATCACCATCACATCTCCTCCTCCTCTCGTTATTTTCCCACCCCTTCTCTTTCCCATCCCCTCACTTATGTCTGATTTCCTCTTCCCTTGCTCTAGTTCACTCTCCTTCTCCATCCACCATTTCCCCTCCCTCCATTGTGAGATCACATTTATTTCTCTCTTGCTCTTCCCCTTCCATCCCTCCTCCTTTGGCTCCCTCTCTTCCTCTACCCCTCCAGTTCCCTGTATCCCTACACCTTATTTTCCTACTAGTCCCTCCTTTTCCCTCTCCATTACAACTGCCTCCCCCACCTTTTCTTCTTTATCCCTTGCTTCCTTCCTCCTCTCCCCCCTCCTCCTGATTAGACGACCTCATCCTCCCTTCACTCACCCTACTCTCACCTCTCTCTTCTGTCCTCTCTCTTGTTTTCTCTACTCCTCATCTTTGCCATCCTTCTCTTGTGGTCTGTGCTCTCTGTCCATTGCCCATTTCTGCCTCCCTTTTTATTCCTCTTTCCACACCCACTTCTCTCCCTTTTCCATCTTTTCTATCTCTACCTCCTCTCCATCCCTTTCCTTCCCTTCCCTTCTCTTCCCTTCCCTTCCCATTATTCTCCTCCTCTACCCATTCTCTTGTTCTCCCCTTTTCCTACCCTCCATGTTCCTTTCCCCTCTCTCCATTGTAAACTCTCTCCGTTTTCTCAACTCTTTAATACCCTCCCAACTCTGTCCCTCTTCTGTCCTCTGGCCTTTCTCCCCCACCCCTCTAACTCTTCCTTTATGCCTTCCTTCCCCCCAGCTCACTCTTCTATCTCCATTCCCCTTTCCTTCATTTCACATTCCATCATCATATCCCTCCTCTTCTCCCTCCATCTAATTCTTTCCTCTCATCCTCTCCTTCCAATCCCCTTACTTACCTCCAATCTCCTCCTCTTCACTTACTCTAGTTCACTCCCCTTCCTAAGCCTCTCCGCCCCTCCCCCACCCCGCGCCTCCATTGTGACTTCATCTCCATACCTATCCTGCTCTTCTATCCTTCCCCCTCTTCCTCTTCCTTTTTCCCTCCTTCCCTAGCTCTTTTCCTTAATAACCATGAAGGAACTTTCTTACAAAGTATTTTTCTTCCTATATCTTGTCCTTTATTGATCAGACCCGAACTGTTCCTTATCTGGCTCTGTAGCCTGCTGGAGATGCTGCAGGGCTTCTGAGGTCTGTGATTGCTGCCATTCACTGGGTGTTATTTGGACTGCTAGAGTGGTCCGGAACCTCTTCCTCTTTCTCCAGCTGATTAGGGTTTCTCTTCTTTTTGCCTCGGTGGCAAATAACGATCACAGTCGGGTTCTTGTCCTTGTTCGGGCTCCGAGCGAGCACTTCCTTCACTCTCCTAATTATCTTCTCCCTCTGCTCAAGAAACAAGGAGAGGCATGAGAATGTTAGTTATGGAATAAGATATAGACTAGCTGGCAAGGAAAGCTCTGTAAGAGTGAGTGGAGGTTCAAGGAGGGTTTTGTAATTAGAAACCTTTGGGGCAAGGATCTATGGGGAAAGGGGGAAGAATTTAGGATCATCTGACCTTTTCATCACGTTTGTTCTGAGGTTGAGCAACCTCTTGAGCTTCATTCTTTTCCACAGTGTTGCTTTGTGTAGGCTCTTCTTCCATCTTTTTGGCGATATTTAGCTAATCTAGCTTACCCGACTGTACAGACTTCTGTGTCCAATGCTACCCCTCACAGAAATGAACAGGAGGCCTCTTGCCTGTCCTTTATATACTCACTCTAGGGTAATGAGAAGCCACACCCTTAAGGTTTGTTTGGTCACCCAGGTCTTCAGCCAATGGTGCTCTCTGCTGGTTTATACATCATAGAAGGTAGTCACTGACACATTCCTGGGTGTGGTGGACTTGAGGGGGTTTGAGGAAGACAAGATGGTCTAGTGGTTAATGAATACTGAACAATGTAGTCCCAACTGACCTTCTCCTCTCCCATGTTAATTTTTCATGGTACATATGACAGAAAAGGGAATTTCTCCAACCTTTCCTGGAGTCACCCTTATTATATTGCCCATGGCCCATGCTGCTGTATCCTTATCCTCATTATCACTTAGTAATTTGGGGTGTCTGTCAAACTTCTCAAAGTTAATGAACTCCAAGTTATGTCTTGGTGAAAATGTGCTTCATTTTACTTTTCTCTTAGACACAATCAAATACACACCAAAGACAATTTACTTCTTGGCTACTTCTGTGCAGTACTTCTCTTCCATCTGTTTTTCTTCCATCTCCACATAGAACTGCTCAGTATTTTGCTTCCCTTCAGAAATCATAACCTCTGTGAAGATTTCAATAAATGAGCTTTCTGAAGTGGAAAATAACTTTGTTTCACATCAGTGCAGTGTGTTCACACCCAAGGCCCTAAGTATAGCATTCATACACAGGTTTCACTAAGCAAAGAGAGCTGTTGTCCATATTGTGAAATTTTTGTGAACTGTAGCATCAGCAGTGCTGTAGTGGGAAAGTAGACCTATGTTCAATGCTGGAGATTCCACTGTGTGAAGAGGCATGAGGATGGCTGTGTATATCTCCCTAAACACGCTGGGGACCTCTTGTGAATATATAATTGTTTCTGGACAAAAATTTCAAAACCTTAAATGCATGATAGAGGGAACCAAGAAGAGGGATGTCACATCCCCATAGTTTTCCAGTGGGATAGAGACTGGTCCCATTTCACATAGAATTTTGCATATCTCAAAGGGGGAAGGAAGAAAAATAACAACGAAGTGTATTGCCACATCATGATATGGAGGCCACCAACGTGTGCTAGTTTTCAGTTACTATAAGAAAAAAAAATTGAGGCAGTTTCCTTAAGATAAAGAATCTGCTTGATTTCTCATTCTAGAGGTTTCTGTCAAAAGATGATTCAACCTACTTCTTTAGCCTCTGCTAGTAGGCCTGCCAGAGTGCATGGAAGTGGTGAAATCAATTGCTCAATGCATGATCCAGAAGAGAAAGGCTAGGGTGGAAGAGACTGGAATCCTATATTCTCCTTTGTGGGAATACTCCGAAGGGCCTAAGGGCCTCCCCCAGTGCTCTACCTCCAAAAGTTGTACAACCCCCTGCTTCATGGATGCTACCTAGGAAGTTAGGAGGCCAAAATTGAGAAACATAGACCATGATGGACACCAATGACAACTGGGACATAGGACATATTTTCTTACTGAACTCCAGGTGTTGTATTGAATACTACCTCTACATGCATGAACATTGGGAAGCCCACTTTGCATTTTGATTTTGGATGAGGGTCTCTTATTTACAATTAATATTGACATTATCACTCTGAATGAAAAAAAAAAAAGAGTAGAATATACACAAGCAGGGCACATCAAACAGATCATGTTAAAACTGATTCAAACATTGATAGTTAAATAGTTTCCAACTTCTACAAAGTGAGTCTTTCAAATTGGGCATCACGAGGAGTGATATGGTTTCTTTTTTTTATATTGTGATCTTTATTATATAAACACGGGAAGAGAAGGGAATGAGGTAGTGGTACCTCAGAGAGGGAACACACAGCCACACACACCCTGGGGGGTGGAGAGAGAGAGAGAGAGAGAGAGAGAGAGAGAGAGAGAGAGAGAGAGAGAGAGAGAGAGAGACAGACAGAGACAGACAGAGAGAGATAGACAGAGAGACACACAGAGAGAGAGACAGAGAGACAGAAAGTGAGACAGAGATACCAATAGAGAGAGACAGAGACAGAGGAAAAGAAATGAGAGAGAGAGAGAGAGAGAGAGAGAGAGAGAGAGGGGTGTGTAAGGAGGTGAAATGGTTTTTAGAACATCCATCCAGTGTTTTAATTTTTTCCTCTGAAGTGCCTAAGGCTAAAGAGTGTGATCCTTTATTATTGTGCCTAGCATAAAAGTGCTTCAATGCTATACAATAGACCCAGAAAATTCGCAATGAGGAATACCTGCAATTGTACAGATCAAACAAAGAGAGAACAAATGTTGTTAGGTTTTGTCACCCCATAGCAAGAGAACTTGACAGGATATTCTTTCATTCCAAAGAGGATCAACTGGAATTTTTTGCTGGAAATCAATATTACACATTTAGGTGTCTTGAGGGGTGGAAAAAATGTGGTATTTAATATTTTCTGCCTACTAATATATAGTATACTTGTCTTCTCTCATTTTAATTGTTTCATGTTGTCTGTGACAGTGTGGGAACATAGTAAAGAATTGAAAGTGACTTCAACCTTTACCCACCCGTGCCCTCCAGGTATCTTGAGCACAGCATCTCTGTTTCAGTCATGGATTGGGATTTAACAATTTGCATATCTAAACATATCACAGAAAACCACTCTTCTGCTAGCATTCCGTGCTCAGGTAAGGGCCTCTCCTTTAAGTGATGATTGACTGCCCAACTTATGGTATGGTGAGTGGATGGGTACACTTTATGATGAGGAGGCATCCTGGACTTGGTTGACAACCATCATGTTATTACCTCAGTAGCATAAAGAAGGCACTCTGTGCACTTTGTTTTAGAATCCTCTTTACAATCAATTCACCATTAACCATTTTCTGTGCATGTAACCTTCATTGCATATAGTACTCTTTTATATACGTTGCTTTATTTCTTAGGCAATACGTGCTTTTTTGAAGACCTGGGGTATGTAAGAATCTGAAGGTTCCTTCATATTTGCACCCACTGCAGTAGTGCACTCTATCATGCAGGTAAGTGAGTGTACAATAGAGAGATGTCCTTTTTAACAGAGCTCCTCTGTTCCTCCCAAAAAGGTGGAAATCTGTCTTTCTCATTCTCATCACCCTCCTGAGGCCTTTCAGCTAAATAAGAATCCAAATCTAGTATTTGAAACAGCTGTGTGGTTGACCTATAATTTGCAGTGCAATCGCATTTGGGAGACCCGGACTCAGAGCTCCGCACTTGTCTAACTTACCTAGCTTGCACTAGGACAGGATCCTCAGCATTGAACTAACTGTCAGCTGGAGCTAAGCCTCTGTGTCAGGAAGCCCTAGTGCTCTGTACCCTCTCACTGCCAGACATTAGCCAACTGTCCTTTATCATTCTCTGTCATTCATTAGTCTTCTGTTGTTAATTATTCTTATGCTCACTGTACATCATGTATCTATGTTGCATCCTTGCCACCACACACCGTCAGTTTTTCTTCAAAGTGTTTTATACCTGCTTATACAGATGTTTCCATAATAACCAGAAAGACGTTCAAGTACAGTAAAACAAATAATATACTGAAACCTGTGGACTCCCCTAGGTGTTGTTGGATTCATCTAATCAGTGTCTGCCAATGTCTTCCCTGAAGAGCAGAGATCTGGGGAAAGTCTACTGGGAGGAAAGAAGGAGGATTTATCCATGTGAATCATTAATACAAAATCTGATTGGGAATGTTTACAAGGAGCTTTAGTCCTAATCACCATGCACTGCAAACAATATAAACACCTTTCATGGGAGAGTACTGTGTGACTTTTCTTGGGGAGAGATGAACAACAGAGAAAAGATGCCATTCCATTCAAGCCTAGCAAGAGGAAAGAGTGAGTTTCTGTGTTAACCAACAGGCTGGGTAAGTCAAAGGCAGCTGCTTCACCTGAAAGCCCATCCCCCAGGAGCAATGACTCATCAAACATGCCTGGAGCTCCCTGCACAACTTGCAATCAGCTCCATTAAAGCTAGTCTCCTCTCCCTACTCACTGTTATCACTTAACATGGCCTTGGGGACAGGCCTTGTGATTGGTGTAACTTTCTGGGTTCCCAAGCCCCCTAAGTTTTCTTAACTTCCTGAGTCCTGCAAGCTTTCCGCCTTTCTTCAGACAGGAAAGATTCACATTGGAGAAAATTACACTACAAGGACTGATGATGGAAATGCTGTGTGTACATAACAAAGAATAATACTTAGAGAAATACTGGTGCCCCAAGTAATTTAACCATTGTTTAGAGAATTAAGCTGAGAGAGAAGAGAAAGTGAAAAGACTGCATATGTCAGCATTGGTTCCCTGTGGTCTTGAAAAGACAAGAATATCAGAAGGAGTCCTGATCTTTGATGTCACAGAGCTTCCTGCTGTGCATCTGTTGGTTCCAGAAGAAAAATAGGGAGCCATGAGAAATGTGACTCTTTCCTAGCCAATGTTTGTGGATGCAGGAATGCACACGTGTTAAAATTCATGACTGTGGACATAGAAAAGTTAATTTCAGAGGATGCTGTTCACAACCAGGACACCAGAAGAGAGGTTATATTGGTGACTTCAGGGAAAGAATTAGCTAACTATCCTTGGAGTCTCCAGAAAAATAGAAAGAAAAATATTACAAATAATTTTCTCAGTGATTTTGGAGGCTGAAAAGTCCAGAGGTCTCAGCTGGAAATTCCTACTGGAAAAGTCTGCAGATATAAGTTCTAGTCCCAAAACTGACAGATTAAGAACCAAGAAGAGTTGATGATTCAGTCCAAGTCCTATGGTCAGAGTAGTTGGGATGTTATAGCACACACAGCCAGGCCCTCAGCAGATTGAGTGAGACCTTCACACTCATCACAGAGTGATGTTCTCAGGGTAGGCACTCAAGAGACACTCAGAAATATCTTTGTACCTACACACCCCTCTCCCCAGACACACACACACACACACACACACACACACACACACACACACACACACACACAGAGAGAGAGAGAGAGAGAGAGAGAGAGAGAGAGAGAGAGAGAGAGAGAGAGAGAGAGAGGCATTTGTCAAGTATGTGTGATCCAGCAGAGTGTGCATATCCTGTTGATGATCCCACTGACTTCAGGAAACTACATGCAACGTGCCACACTCTAGGGCTTAAGTCTGAGTCCACATATCCCTAGTGATGGCTGCCATCCCCAGCTCTAGTACATAACTTAACTTATGTATGTTGACTGAATGCTGTGACTGCATCTATTATGTGGCTACTTTGAGACAAAGCAGCACCTCTTTTTAATCTTCTGTTGGCATAATGTTCTTGTGAACTGTGTACAGTTTACCCTTTTTCATTCAAATGATGATTTCTCTACCCCACTTTCCGGGTCAAGAGAGGCTGCATTCTGGTGTTTATTCTAAGTATCTCCAGTTTCAATTGTGTAAACACATCACCATTTGTTTTCTGTGTTGTCATTAAAAAACAAAACAAAACTAGTGAATGCTGAACAATAACAGGCAATACGGTGTGGGCCATCCTGATCCAGTGAGTGGAAGAGAAATAGAAGAAAGGAGAGGATGAAGACATGAGGAGAGACTGGGAAACATCAACAGATGATTTAAAAGCAAGTATAATGTGGGAAATCTGAATGGGAAGAAACTATACTAGCATGGAGGTCTAGGATGGAGTAATTATTGCACAACATTGTGTTATAGGCTAATTAATTAGATCCTGGTCTCTCTGTGTAGTTATTTGTGTATAAAGATGGTTAAGGAGTAACCACTGATTTCACTAAAATAGGAATTCAATATTAAATATTAAAAAAGCATTCAACAATCTCCCTTAGATCTGAAAACTGTATGGATCAGATTGTAACCAAATTAGCTTGTCAGGCAGCATGATTCACCATATGGTTTCCCAGGCAGGTGGACCATTCTATACATGGCAGATTGTGGCCAAGGAGGCCATGTGCACAGTGACCTAAGAAAAGTGGGAAGGATAAAATCACAAGTGGAAGCAGAACAGAAATCAAACAAACAAACTGTCAAGTGCTGGCAGAGAAAAAGTGCTCTCGAAAAGAGTGGGAAATATGGTTGCCCACAGAGGAAAAGAAATTATGAGAGAATAGTGTCATAATAAGAAAGGGGTGGTGGCACCAAGAACATGGTCACAATGTGGGGCAGGAAACCATTTCTGTGGGAAAAGACAATAGTGTGAAGAAAGGGTGCTTGCTCATCCCTGCCCTGAGCAATTCTTGACTGCTCATTGTTTAGGGTGGCAAGTCACTGTTCTTCAAATGAGAACAAGAGAATACACAGGTGGGAGAAATTTAGCCCCAAATTAAACAACACACACTAAAGAAATGATCTAACTTTTGCAAATAAATACCTTGAAGTCATCCTCATAGCACTCTCTGTGAGCAAGGAGTATGCAGGTGTAATTCCTGCCATTGTCAGTCATTTCTGATGGTTTCTGAACTGGGCACTGATGCTAGCAGAGTGGGAACTGGTGGCTTAGTATCGCGTGTAAAGACACTAATTGATATTTTGAGACTGGCACAGCGAGTCTAGCTCTGAGTGCTCACAAAGTCTTTGCAGCTTGAGGAGTCAGAGGTGACTCCAGGCACTAGAATTGAGTCATTGATGGAAGCAGGGTTTCTCACATGCAGGATTTTTTGCAGGAATGGGCAGATTGCTGTGCTGTTACCTATTGCAGGCCTGATCAGATATTGTGCAAAGACAAGTCCTGAAGATAAAAATAATCATGTATGAAAGAGGATAACACACAGCTGCAGGCACACAGGAGTCCAAGGAGGCCTGGTCCTAAAGGGATGGTATTTTTGTTTTGTTTTTAAATTTAAAATTTTTTAACATTTTTAAAATTTGTTCATTTTACATCCCGATTGTAGACCCCTCTCTCATCACCTCCTGATCCCCATATCCTCCCTTCCTCCTTTAGTCTTCAGAAAGGTGAGCCCTCCTCCCCTAACATCTGATCTCAGCCTTTCAAGTCTCAACTCTACTACCTGTATCCTCTTCCTCTGTGGCCTGGCAAGGCCACCCCAAAGTGTAAAGGGATCAACATGGGAGGAGGCAGAGTCCATGTAAGAAGTATTCCCTACAGCCCATATTGTGGGACCCACAAGGGTCTCGGTCCATATCACACATGGTCCTTGGTTGGTGCATCAGGCTCTATACTGTAGAGTGTTTATCCTGTATTCTGTGGCTAATATGTGCTTATGAGTGAATAGATCCCATGTGTGTCTTTCTGGGTCTGGGTTACCTCACTCAGGATGATCTTTTCTAGTTCCATCCATTTGCCTACAAGTTTCAGATTTCCTTGTTTTTTAGTAGCTGAGTAGTATTCCATCGTGTAAATGTACCAAAGTTGCTTTATCCATTCTTCAGTTGAGGGACATCTAGGTTGTTTCCAGAGACTGGGTATTGTGAATAAAGCTGCTATGAACATAGTTGAGCAAATGTCCTTGTATAGTGGAACATCTTTTGGGTATATGCCCCAGGAGTGGTATGGCTGGGGTTTGAGGTAGCACAATTCCCAGTTTTCAGAGAAAACACCAGAATGATTTCTAAAGTGGTTGTACTACTTTGCACATCCACCAGCAATGGAGGAGTTTTACTCTTTCCCTACATCCTCACCAGCATGGGCTGTCACTTCAGGTTTGATCTTAGCCATTTCGATGGGTGTAAGATGGACTCTCAAAATTGTTTTGATTTGAGTTTCCCTGATGGCAAGGGACATTGAGAATTTCTTTAAGTGTTTCTCAGTCATTCGATACACCTCTGTTGAAATTCTGTTTAGTTCTGTACCCCATTTTTAATTGGATTATTTAGTTTAGTGGTGTTTACTTTCCTGAGTTCTTTATATATTTTGGAAATTAGCCCTCGGTCAGATGTAGAGTTGGTGAAGATTTTTCACAGTTTGTAGGCTGTCGTTCTGATGACATTATGTCCTTCACTTTACAGAAGATTTTCTGTTTCATGAGATCCAATTTATTAATTGTTGATCATAGAGCTGTTGGCATTCTCTTCTGGAAGCTGTCTCTTGTGCCATTTGATCTCAAGGCTCTTCCCCACTTTTACTTCTAACAGATTTAGTGTTTTTGGTTTTATGTTGAGGTCTCTAATCCACGTGGACTTTAGTTTATTCAGGGTGATAAATAAGAGTCTATTTGCCTTATTTCAAAAAAGTAGACATTCAGTTAGAGTAGCACCATTTATTGAAGATGCTATCCTTTGTATGGTTTTGGCTTCTTTGTCAAAACTCAAGTGTCCATAGGTGTGTGGGTTTATTTCTGGGTCTTTGATTAGATTCCATTGATCAACCTGTCTGTTTTTAATGAAAGTACCATGCCATTTTTATTACTATTTCTTCAACAAAAAATGTATTTACCACTTAGCCACTTTCCTTTACCTTGTGGTCACAAGAATCCTGACTATGAATGAATGTTGAGCTGTACTTCAGACCTCTCTCCTTGACTTATTTCTGGCAATGATAATGGTCTCCATGGCAATGAAGGTATGGTGAAGTTACTCTGTAAACTTGATCCCCATGTCATAGCCACATCTTGCTGTTCTTCTTCTCTTTTCACCAGTCTAAAGTTTTGAGTTTACTATTTTGAAAGGCTGAACAATACAACAATATGTCTCTGAATATCCTACCAAAAAGTTATTTAAAAAGAAGGTATGGTTGGCCTATGGTGGTAAATTGTTATTAAAATTCCCTTAGAATATTGGAGTTGCACACTGTGTTTGAAAGCCTGTCTGTAGAGCATTGATGGTTGGCAGACACTTTCAAATAGAGACTGACTTTTAATCCCAGCACTCTGGAGGCAGGTGGATTCCTATGAGTTTGAGGCCAGCCTGTCTATAGAGCGATTCCAGGACAGCCAAGACTATACAGAGAAACCTTGTCTTGAAAAATGAAATGAGAGAGAGAGAGAGAGAGAGAGAGAGAGAGAGAGAGAGAGAGAGAGAGAGAGAGAGAGAGAGAGAGAAATTGAAAGAATCTCATTTTTTAGGGCAAAAATTCTAATAAGGTAAACTGTGAGGCACTTTATTAAACTACAGAGTTCTAGAGGAAATCTTAGTCCTTTCAACTAATAGCTTCAGGCTATTAGAACAAGTATATCATCAAAACATTTACCTTGAACATGCCAGCACCAGACAAGTCTTTCCAAAAGTAATCCAGCCCTCCTGATCCACAGCTCAAACTGGAGGAGTTAAAGCAGAATATTTTTTCTTAAACTAAGCAAGATAATTCAAAGCAGGAGAATGGTGAGAGAAATTAGGGTATGGCGGCCTGGAAAATTTAAGAGTTATATATATATATACATTTGTGTGTGTAGTATATGTATACATATGTAATATATATTCCAATAGATTCAAATTTTTCAAGTTGAAAGAATACATTTAAGAGGACTATAATGGTGTAATGACCAAAGTTAATAATTACATACTGTATTTTTGAAAATTCTTGATAGATGTTAAATGTTACCATTATAAAAAAGAATATAAGAAATGCATATATAAATCATCTCCTGCCATTTATTACACAGCACATGTACATTTCCAACAACAAAGTGCATTCAATATTTTGTTAATTAAAACCCAAGTAATATTTAAAAACTGAAAATACCAAGAGGTAAAAGGAACATTGTGCTATTGATTAACATCAATAGTGTAGTGGGAAGTTCAAAGTTCATATTCATTCACTCATTTTATCATTCATTTATTCAGACAAGATATTTTGTGTATACAAGATTAACGATAAACTAGTGATCATTCTGACTTGGTCATCACTGGATTACAGATATATTACCAACCTGACATTCATGTGTGTGTGTGTGTGTGTGTGTGTGTGTGTGTGTGTGTGTGTGTGTGTGTGCATGCGTGAGTACGTGCATACGCTTTCCTGGTAAATAAACCCCTAACTTCACACATATTACATAAGTGTTCTAATACTTAGATACTTATCCATCCTCTTTTTATCTTGTCAAGAGAAAGTCTCATTAGACTTTCCAAGCATTTTTTGAATTCTTTCTGTAGCCAGACAAGCCTTCAACTCTTGATCCTTTGCCTCAACTTTCTGTGTGGGTGGTATTGCAGACTTGTGCCACCATGCCTCATGTGGCTGTTTGAATAAGATGTAGAGCATAGTCTGAATGCTCAGTCCCTAGTTGATGGCACTGTTTGGGGAAATGGGTGGTTGAAGATGTGGAAGAAACATGTTATTGGGAACATGCTTTAAGCTTTTAAAACCTCACACCATTTTCAGTTTCCCCTTTATTTCCTGCTTGAGGTTCAAGATGTGAGCTCTCAGATACTGCTCCTGTTATTACATCTGCCATCTTGCCTTCACTTCATCATTGTGGATTCTAAACCTATGAAATTGTAAGTCAAATAAACTTTTTTTCCATAATTTACTTTTGTCACAGTGTTTTATCACAACAATAGAAAAATAACTAATGAATGAACTGACTTCTATGTTTTATAGGCAACTTCCTATGTTTTAGAAATAATTATTGAATCCAGTTAGTGGTGCACACCTTTAATCCAAGCACTTGGGAGGCAGAGGCAGGAGGATCTCTGTGAGTTTGAGGCCAGTGTGGTTGATAGAATGAGTACCAGGACAGCCAGGGCTGTCTCAAAAAAAAAAATCATCTTAATAAGAGTAACTATACTTGTGGCAACTAGAGCCAGTGCAAACAATCCATACATGAGATTACTATTATTACTAAATTTGGTAGCCAAGTTCATAAAAGTGAATCATTTTACTGAAACAAAAATTTATTGCTTGTCTGTATTATTGAATGGGATTCAATTATGAATTGCCACAATGTCCAGATTTCATGTTCCTTCCTTTGACTTAATTGATCAAATGTACTAAGTACACTAAAACACATAAAAATCTCTTTCTTCACATGCTTTGTGCAATTATTATGGTAACAAATATTCCTTTATCTGTTAAGGTAAATTTGATTCTATTTTAAGTATCAAAGGCATACCATATCTCATCCTGAAACTCAATTCAGAAATCAGAAACTTAATTCAGCATCAAGAAGTTCAAGAAGTGCAGAACCCCCATAGGCACAAGAACTGTATCTTTAGGTTATATCTAGTTTCATGGTGACTGTGAGCATAAAAACAAATACATTAACTGATAGTCTGAGAGAGCTGCTTGTTCTTTAGTCAGAAGGTTTTTTTAAAAATACATATACTTCAAAATACCATTGGGATATTCCTTACAGAGTTCAATTGGTAACATGCACAGAAAATAGAGAGAGTAGTTAAAAGCTTACACATCAAATCTCACATTAACTGCTGAGAATAGATGTAGTGTGGGTAATAGATAGATAAAAGGTCGACTATTTTCCTATGAATGTGAGCACATAAAGAAAATATTACTTAAAATACTTATGGGGAATGGAGAGCTGACTCACTATTTGAGAGTCCTTGCTGTTCTTCCAGAGGACTGGAGTTTGTTTCTCCTCACCCATCCTGGGTGCCACACAATCACTTAAAACTCCCATGCCCAAGATTCCAACATTCACATATGGCATATACCTACCACATACATATACGATCAATGAAAATTAAAATAAGTCTTTAAAATCAGAGGGATTTCTAAAGGCAGCTTTTTCAGGCAGATATTCCTATTAAGAAAGAGCCTCTTTAAAAATAAAACAATTCTCTTCACATTTTCATCAGTTTTTCAGTCTCCTATAATGATTTATGCACAGCTAAACATCATTAAGGATTTAAGGAAAACATATACTATGAAAGGCAGAATCATAACCTAACAAGAAGGACAGCAACTTAGAAGCCACAAAGATTCAGGAAATGTCACTTTGTATAAGTTATGATTTTGGTCATCAAGCAGCTCAAATGGGCTGAATGAAATGTTTAAGGTGCTGGTTTTGCTCACAAGCTAGTTTTGGAAAGCTGTTGTTCACGTAGTGCGTCTTTTGCATCATACTGAGGTTTCAGACAAAAGCTGAAAGCCTAAATTAAGACAAAATCATTTTTCCCCTTTGATTCAAATGATACATACAGGTAAGCCATGGCTACTACAAAGATACCCTGTCTTAAAAGAGAACTTCAACAAATATCGCTTATGAACGTAGGTGCAAAAATACTCAATAAAATGCTCACAAATCGAATACAAGAACACATCAAAAATATTATTCACCATGACCAGGTAGACTTTATTCCAGGCATACAGAGATGGTTTAATATATGGAAATCCATCAATGTAACCCACCATATAAACAAACTGAAAGGAAAAAACACATGATCATTTCCTTAGATGCAGAGAAAGTATTCAACAAAATCCAACACCCATTCATGTTTAAAGTTTGGAGAAATAGGAGGTACAAGACACATACCTAAACATAATAAAGGCTATATACAGTAAGCCAATAGCCAACATCAAATTAAATGGAGAGATACTCAAGGAAATTCCTCTAACATCGGGGACCAGGCAAGGCTGCCCACTTTCTCCATATCTCTTCAATATAGTTCTTGAAGTTCTAGCTAGAGCAATAAGACAACAAAAGGAGATCCAGGGGATCCAAACGGGAAAAGAGGAAGTCTAATTATCCCTATTTGCATATGATATGATAGTGTACATAAGTCACTCCCAAAATTCTACCAGAGAACTCCTATAGCAGACAAACACTTTCAGCAAAACGACTGGATACAAAATTAACTCAAAAAAGTCAGTAGCCTTCCTATATATATGAATGACAAGCATGCAGAGGAAGAAATTAGGGGAACTACACCCTTAATGATAGCCACAAGCAATATTAAATATCCAGGAGTAACTCTAACCAAGCAAGTGAAAGACTTGTTTGAAAAAAACTTCAAATCTCTGAAGAAGAAGATTGAAGACGACATCAGAAGATGGAAAGATCTCCTTTGTTCGTGGATTGAGAGAATTAACCTAGTAAAAATGGCCATCTTACCAAAAGCAATTTATGGATTCAATACAATACTTATCAAAATATCTACACAATTCTTAAAAGAAATCAAAAGATCAATTCTCAACCTCATATGGAAAAACAAAAAACCCAGAATAGCTGAAACAATCCTGTACAATAAAAGATTCTCTGAAGGAATCTCCTTACCTGATCTCAAATTGTACTATAAAGCAACAGTAATTAAACAGCATGGTACTGGCACAGCAATAGGCTGGTTGATCAATGGAATTGAATCAAAGACCAAGAATTAAAATCACACCCATATGGACACTTGATTTTTGACAAAGATGCCAAATCTATTCAATGGAAAAAGGATAGCATCTTCAGCAAATGGTGCTGCTCTAACTGGATTTCTACATGTAGAAAAATGTAAGTAGACCAATATTTATCACCATGCACAAAACTCAGGTCCAAGTGGATTAAAGACCTCAACATAAAACCAGAGGCACTAAATCTGTTAGAAGAAAAAGTGGGGAAGAGCTTGGAATTTATTGCCATAGGAGACAACTTCGTGAACTGAATACCAACAGCCCAGGACTTAAGGTAAACAGCTAATAAATGGGACCTCATGAGGCTGAGAAGCTTCTATAAGGCAGAAGACACTGTCAACAGAGCAAAGTGACAGCATACAGATTGGGAAAAGATCTTCACCAACTCTATATCTTACAAAGGTCTAATATCCAAAATATATAAAGAGCTCAAGAAATTAAACACCACCAACTGAAATAACCCAATTGAGAAATGGGGCTCAGAATTAAACAGAGAATTCTCAACAGAGTAATATCAAGTGGCGGAGAAACACTTAAAGAAATGCTCAAAATCCTTAGTCATCAAAGAAATGCAACTCAAAGCAACTCTGAGATTCCATCTTATACTCAACAGAATGGCTGCAATAAAAAAATCAAGTGACAGCACATGCTGACTAGGATGTGGAGAAAGGGGACCACTCCTTCATTGCTGGTGGGAGTGTGAACTTGTACAACCACTTTGGAAATCAATCTGGTGCTTTCTCAGAAAACTGGGAATAGGACTACCTCAAGACCTAGCTATTCCACTCCTTGGAATATACCCAGAAGTTGTTCCACCACACAAGGACATATGCTCAACCATGTTCATAGTGGCCTTATTCATAATAGGCAGAACCTGGAAATGACCTAAATGTCCCTCAGTCAAAGAATGGATAAAGAAATTGTGGTACATTTACACTATGGAATACTACTCAGCTATTAAAAACAAGGAAATCCTGAAATTTGTGGGCAAATGGATGGAACTAGAAATGATCATACTGAGTGAGTTAACCCAGACCAAGAAAGACTCACACGGTATATACTCACTTATAATTGGACACTCGCCCAAAAGGGATATCCCATGAAATTCCTCACTTACCAGAAGATTGGGATAGATACTGGGACTTCCTACTGGGACTCTAGGTGAGATAAATATTGGAGAATGGGGAAATAGAAGGATCCAGAGGGTCTTAGAAACCTTTAAGAAGAACATCATGATGGGTGGATCTGGACCCAGGGGTGTCTGCTCAAACTACTGCACCAACCACAGACAGTAAGCATTGAATCCTTATTCAGATCTAGCCAATGGATAGGACAGTTGTGTGGAGAGTGCGGATTGACTCTGACGTGAACTCTAGTGTCCCATATTTGGTCACTTTCCCTTGGTGGGGAGGCCTGGTGGCACTCAGAGAAAAGATAAGCAGGCTACCAGGATGAGACTTGATAGGCTGTGACCATATGGTAGGGGAGGAGGTCCCCTTCTGTTACAGACATAGGGGAAGGGAATAGGGTGTGAAAGAGGAGGGAGGGAGGAATGGGAGGATACATGTGAAGGGATAACAATTGAGATGTAATCTGAATAAATTAATTAAATAAAAAACAAAAAGACTCCCCCCTAAAAAGCAAAACAAAACAAAACAAAAACAAAAACAGAAAAACAAACTGGTGAAATCAGAACTGAAGCACTAAGGGCATGTTATCTCAGTCAAGAGCAATTTCCTTTCTTTGTGTGTTATTTACTATGTTTTACAGAAGAATTGAGATGTAGATTAGTCAGTATAGCTGTAAGTGCAATTTCTTAATATACTTTATTTCAACCTCCCAGATATTATGTAAATTATAAGGAAGATTAAATATGAGATTATTTGTAATAAGGAAGTGTAGAATATCAGTTTGAAGGTTGTGGATAACAAGTGAAACAGAAGAGAGAACATTATGAACATTTATTTATATTGTTATCTTTTCCTTTACTTTCCATTATCTTATTTCCTAGCAAATTATCCTCTACTTCCATAAGAGATATTTAATCTTTTTTGCCAAAAAATAACTTCAAAACATGTTTCTTTGGTCAAGGGAATCGAATTGAACACCTATATGAACATGTGAGTTTTCATTAAAAACAAAAGGCCAGAAATACAGATTAAACAAATGATGATTGTTAAACTGGATGTATGCATGTAAAAGAATGCAAATCATTCCATAGGTATCTCCAGGCACAAAACTTAAATCCAAGTAGCTCAGAAATCTTAACATAAAACAAAATACACTAAAATTATTAGAAGAGAAAGTAAAGAATAACATTGAATTCATTGGCACAGGAGAAACGTCCTACGTGAACATGAGTAGCACAGGCACTAACATCAACAATTAATAAATGAGACCTGATGAAACTGAAAAGTTTCTGTAAGGCAAAGGACACCATCATTCAGATCTAGCCAATGGACAGGACAATCTCCACAGTTGAGTGGAGAGTGAGGACTGACTTTCACACGAACTCTGGTGCCCCATATTTGACCACGTCCCTTGGATGGGGAGGCCTGGTGGTACTCAGAGGAAGGATAGCAGGCTACCAAGAAGAGACTTGATACCTTATGAACATATACAGGGGGAGGAGGTCCCCCTCAGTCATAGGGGGGGAGTAAGGGGAAAATGGGAGGGAGGGAGGAACGGGAGGATACAAGGGATGGGATAACAATTTAGATGTAATATGAATAAATTTAAAAAATTATAATGCCAAAAATGGGAAAATATTTTTAACATCTGATATCTGACAGATGATTAATATCCACAATATATAAAGCATGTAAGAAACTAGAAAACTCATTCTTGTGAGGATGTTCAGCAAAGGGAACACTCCTTGATTGCTGATGGGACTACAAATTTGTGCAGCCACTATGGAAATAAAAGTTTTGGATCCTCAGAAAGTTGGAAATCAGTCTATCTCAAGGCCCAGGTATACCACTCTTGGCTGTGTAAACAAACTACTCTCCATTCTTCCATAAGGACACCTCAAGTATGTTCATAGCAGCTTTATTCATAATAGTCAGAATCTGCAAAAAACCTAGATGTCCTTCAACAGAAGAATGGATAAAGAAAATATGGTCATTTACACAGTGGAATAATAACTCAGCTGTCAAAAAATGACATCATGCAATTTTCAGGCAAATGTATGGAACTAGAGAAAACATTATCCTGAGCAAGTCAACTCAATACTAGAAAAACAAATATTGTGTCTATTCACGTATAAGTGGATGTTAGCCATCAGGCAAATGATAACCAAGCTACAACTCATATACCCAGAGGGGGTAGGTTAAAAGAAATCTATGGGGATGGGGTGGGGACAGAGTGATCACCCTGGGAGGAAGAAATAGAATAGATGGCTTTGGCTTAACTATTGGTGGGTGTGATATGTGTGAGGCAAGATGGGGTGAAAAGAGTACATTCAGAGTCATCTGGAATTGACAGGCTTTTCAGGGATAATGAGGAAACCTAGTGCAGGGAAACAGCCTCATATCTATGATGATGCCCCCTAAGGAGGATTCCTAGTAATGGGCGATTATAGAAATATTATTAATATTTAATATTTATTCATATAATTATTAAGGTGGCACTTATTCGTTAACCTGCTATTATATAAATAAAAGACATAGAAATCTGTTAGATTTTTGATAAGCCTTAGTGCACTGGGAGTGGGCAGATATTAGCCCTCTAAAACTATGTTGTCTATTTCCCTGCCAAACTCCCATAAATGCTTACACATGTTTTCCATTTGGGCTGTTACTCTCCATCATGCCAATCCTCAAAGCAAGCTCCTTCTGGCCATGTGATTCTATTTTAGTTCACACTAACCCATTTTGACATACTTCTTTCTTTCTCCTTCCTCTCTCCTCCTCATGGTCCTTCTCTGACCCCCTAAGCTCATGAGCCTTGGCTCTGCCTACCTCTCTTCTACCCAGCCCATGTGTAGGCACCATTATTATACAATCAGATATAATTGGGGAGACAGGCTTTACATCCTGTCATTTTGGATACACGTGAATTTGTTCTTAAGGATATTGGGGGCAGGTAAGCAATTAACATTTGAATGTACAGTAGCTCCAGATCAACCTCAACAGAAGATATGGAGTTTCAACTGGCCATCTCTTTTTGCTAGGCAAGGTTTCCAGTGGCTAACCTGGTTGCATTCAATTGAGTTGGCCAAAAGGTTCCCAAGGAAATCCCCCAAACAAGCCAGCTGTTACTAAAATGAAGGGTTGCTCTCTGCAAACTGACAGAAGGGCCCCATTGCTGAGGAAAACATCCACACAACTCATTGGATGTTGAGAAGTTGAGCTGGTGTCAACATGGTACATTTACCCCTGCATTCTACTGTGTTTGGTGTGGCAAGGTAGTCTATAGGCTGCCAAAAGACAAGCATGGACACCAACTCAGCCACAAAACATTTGACCAAAAATCTGTCCTGCCTGCAAAATAGGCTAGGGAAATGGCAGCAGAGAAATTATAAAAGTAACCAAGCACTCCATGAAAACAAACCCATACCCCACACTGCGAGGTTAACCAAAATTCAGAGACTAGATAACTCAGAAATGTATAGTAAAACAAATATTACAACTGTCTGTCTGTATGTCTGTCTGTTTCTCTCTCTCTCTCTCTCTCTCTCTCTCTCTCTCTCTCTCTCTCTCTCTCTCTCTCTCTCCCTAGAACTTGTAGCCCATACATGTACCCTCAGCTTCTGCTTCAGTGCAATGCCTGCTGGCCTGCCATCATGTTAATACCACAGTGGGCATGAATTAAACCCCTAAAACTGCAAGTAATCCCCAAATTAAATGACAACTTTATAAGTTGCTTTCCTTCCAGTGGCTATTAACAGGAATGGATTGGTAACTTTAATATTCACTTCAAAAGTCTTCTTAGTAATTGATAGATTATTAAAGAAAAAAGTCAATAGAGGATGTTAACATATATACTGTGATTAATTAATTTGAACTGGGATAAACAGACCTGTTCAAGAAAAGCAGAATGCATACTCTTCCCAATTCACATAATGAACTCACTAAAATAAAACACAATCTGATAAAAAAAAAAACAGCATGGTAATGGCACAGAAATAAGCTGGTTGATCAATGGAATCAAAGACCCATAAATAAACTCATACACCTATGGACACTTGATTTTTGACAAAGAAGCCAAAATCATACAATAGAAAAGAAGATAGCATCTTAAACAACTGGTGTTGGTCTAACTGGAAGTCTACATGTAGAAAAATGCAAATAGATCCATATTTATCACCTTGCACAGAAGTAAAGTTCAAGTGGATTAAAGTCCTCAACATAAAACCAGACACACAAAATCTGTTAGAAGAAAAAGTGGGCAAGAGCCTTGAACTCATTGGCACAGGTGACAGCTTCCTGAACAGAACACCAATAGCCCAGGCTCTAATGTCAACAATTAATAAACGAGAGCTCATGAAACCAAAAGGCTTCTGTGAGGCAAATGACATTGTCAACAGAACAAAATGGCAGCCTACAGACTGGGAAAAGATCTTCATCAACCCTGTATAAAACAAAGGGATGATATCCACAATATATAAAGAACTCAAGAAATTAAACACCACAAAACAAAAATAATCCAATTAAAAAATAGTGAACAGAGCTAAACAGAGAATTCTCAACAGAGGAATATCAAATGGTTGAGAAGCACTTAAAGAAATGCTCAGTGTCCTTAGTCATCTAGGAAATGTATATCAAAACAACTCTGAGATTCCATCTTAAACCTAACAGAATAGCTAACATCAAAAACTGAAGTGGTGGCACATGCTGACTAGGATGTGGAGAAAGGGGAACACTCCTCCACTGCTCATGGAAGTACAAACATTTACAACCACTTTGGAATCAATCAGTCACTTTCTCAGAAAACTGTGAATAGTGCTACCTAAAGACCCAGCCATACCACTCTTGGGCATATACCAGAAAGATGCTCCACCATACAACAAGGACATTTGCTCAACTATGTTCATAGTTTTACTCATAATAGCAAAAATCTGGAAACAACCTAAACGTCCCTCAACTGAAGAATAGATAAAAACAACAACAACAAAAAAAAAAAAAAAAAAAAAAAAAAAACCTGTGGTGCATTTACATAATGGAATATTATATTACTCAGCTTTAAAAAAAAGGTAATCCTGAAATTTGTAGGCAAGTAGATGGATCTAGAAAAGATCATCCTGAATGAGGTAACCTAGACCCAGAAAGACAAGCATGGTATATATACACTTATAGGTGGATATTAGCCCAACATTAATGTCTTTTGAGAGACTCCAGACAGCGGAGAATTGGGACAGATACTGGGACTACCAGCTGGACTCTTGGCAGAGTTGGGGGATTGAAGGACTAGGAATGGTGGTTGTCTGGAGCTCCACGAAGGAGACTTTTGAGACTGATGGATCTGGACCCATGGGGGCCTCCATAAACTGGTGCACAAACCAAGGACACTGCAATCAGAGAATCTAGAAACCTGCTCAGATGTAACCAATGGACAACTCATTCTCAACATAGGGAAGTGGGGTGTAAGAGCAGGTACTGCCTGAAGTTTATGGCCTGTATTGTCCTCGGCTGGTGCCATAGTTTGAGCAGGACCCCTGGCCCAAATCTGCCTATCATAATTTTCTTGTAGGTTTCTAAGATCCGCACCAGCCAAGGACAATACAGGCCATAAACTTCAAAACCTTACCCAGATCTAGCCTATGGACAGGACATTCTCCACAGTTGAGTGGAGAGTGGGGTCTGACTTTCACACATACTCTGGTGCCTCATATTTGACCACGTCCCCTGAATGAGGAGACCTGGTGGCACTCAGAGGAAGGATAGCAGGCTACCAAGAAGAGACTTGATACCCTATGAGCATATAAAGGGGGAGGAATTCCCCCTCAGTCACAGTCATAGGGGAGGGGGGTAAGGAGAAAATGGGAGGGAGGGAGGAATGGGAGGATACAAGGGATGGGATAACCATTGAGATGTAATATGAATGAATTAATAAAATAAAAAAAATGAAAAAAACAAAACAAAACAAAACAAAACAGCAGGGACTGCCTCTGTCAGCAACTCAGGTGACCGAGATTTGATCACTGTTCCTTGGCTGCAGAGGCCTTGTGGGAACAGTGAGGAAGGGGAAGTAGGCTATCCGGATGAGACCTGATAGGCTGCGGTCAGACTGTGTGGGAGGAGAACCCCACCTGTCAGAGGTCTAAGGGAAGGAAATAGGGCAGAAAAGGGAGGGAGGTTGGGAACAGGAAGATATGAGTGAAAGGTTACAATTAGGATATAAAGTGAAAAATTAATAAAAATTTTAAAATAAATTAAAAACCACAATCTGAACCATAAAAGACAAAATAACCTTTTGTAAAGAAAAATAAGTGTTTTCATATCACAAGGAATTAAATATATAGCATTAAATATATATGTTCAAAATGGACAAAGACATATTATAAATAACTTAAAATTTCATCTAAAGAAATTTGAGAGAGAAGAACAAGTCAAATGTAAAGCAAGTATGAAAATAGAAATCAATAATTCATGAAATCAGAAATCAAGATATTATGATAAAACCAGACAACTTAAAGCCAGTTCATTAAAGATTTTTAAAAAGATTTTAAAATAAAAGACAAGCCACTGGAAAAAGCAAGAGAAAAAGCATAGATACCAGTATTATAATATAAGAAATACTATCCAATCCTTGTCCATTATGAAGATAGAAAAGGAATATTAGGAAAACTGTTTGGTCACAATTTTGATAGCTGAGAATAAGTGGATCAATCTCTTCAAAAACACAACCAACAATACAGGTACCATACATGTAATGATGAGGGAGTTTTAGGGAAACACAGGAACCAGTAGACAGATCTCCTAATGGTAAGAGGTGGAGGTGATTTGAGGAATAAAACAAAGTAGTATTAAATTACAACCCATGTTAAAATAAATAATAACACATATAACTTAAATTATTTAATGTTAGTAAAAACACAAATACCTTTTCAAGGAAAAAAATCCAGAAAGTTGAGACAGCTATTCTTCCTTGTATGAAGTACACTACAGTCCCCATTATTCAATGGAATGTGACTTAAGCATGCCATACAAGGTGACTTTTTTCCACAGAGAAAAAATAAAAAGATTAATGTCACCATGGAGAAATCTGACAAGCTCTACCTTGGACATATGATCAAGGTCACTAAGAAAATTCACATAAGTCACAAAGTAATGCTTACGATTAGCCCAAAATGATAATGAGAAAAATATTAGACAAATCTGAATAGATATTATCTAAAATGTATGACTAATATTTTTCTAGCATTTTTGTTAAATATAAAAACTATGTGAGAAAATGTATTGTCTGCAGTATTCTTTGGTAACATGATATCTGAATATAATTTTGTATAGGAAATGAATCCTGGAATAGAAAAGTAACATGTGAAAAATAGCAAAAGCTTAATAAAATATAGATTTGAGTTACTCATAGTGAACATTGGTACATTTACAAATATTATAATATAAATATGTATACTATAGGAAACTAAGTACAAGATGTAAAGGAAATCTCTGTATTATATTGTGTTTTATTTGTGTTTTTAAAACTTCTGTATATTTTAATAATCCAATAAATATCTGCCTAAACACATTAAGAATTAAATGAAGAAAATGGCCTCAGGCATATAAGATATTAATAAAATATTCTCATAAATTATAGCATTATATTGAAGTATGAGATAAATCATAAATTCCTAAAAAATATAGATTACTAAAAATTAGCAGAAGTAATTTAAAACTTAGTAATCTTATCACTATTAAAACATTAATGATAAATCCTCCTATTTTAAAAGCTCCATGTGTGAAAATGTCATAGACAGTTGAAGCAACATTTTAAAAACAAATATTCCCAGAAATAACAAAAGAAAGTACAATTCTCAATTCATTTAATGAGTCAAAAACATTTCGTTTACAAATTCTGCCAATAGCTATGTGATAAAAGGAAATTCTATGTGAATCTCAGATGAAATAAACATAAAAAATTCACAAAATACTGGCAACACAAAATTATAATAAATATACATTGTAGAGTTAGTTCAGAAATGATTGGTTTGTTTTCCATTAAAACATTCATCTATGTAATGCACCACAGTATCATATTAAAAAGAAGAAATTATAATAATCAAAATAAGTATAGTAAAAATTGACAAAATAATTTTACAATTGTAATAAAATGCTACTTAGAACTTTGAAAAATTTTCACCTTAAATTGAATTTGCTCTTAACATGTTTAAAAATTTAAAAAGTATGCCTCTTAGGTACTGTGTCATAGTGAGAAAAATGGCTAGCACAAGTCATGAACAGTCTGGAAACAATAAATCTCACATAGAAAAGCCCATGCAATATATACCCTGAAACATCCTAAAGACTTTCCATACTGATACTAGATCTAATAGCCATAGAGGAACAGAACCCATAGGCATATGATTGGCAGAATAACAGTATTTCTACTCTTCATTGGCACGAGAACATCAACTATATATGCTATGTCCCAGAATTAATAAAATTGTTACTTCCACTAGATGTTTTTATGACTAAGTAGAAACTGTCAGAACTGAGTGAACTCAGGAGATTGATAATGCATACTTTTCAAAAATACCGAGATATTTTCCTTTTTTTCATTCTACTTATTTATTTATGGGCAGATTAGCTGGGGTGACCTTGAATTTCCTAGGTAACCAAAAGTGACTGGAAACTCCAAATGCATCTGTTTTACCTTTGGTTACTAGTATTACAGGCAATTATCACCCCCCCACACGCACGTATATTACAGTTTTTAAAGTTCAATTTTTTAAAGTTCAATATTCACTTTCACTTAATGTTTCTCTCAAAAAAGTCCCTTATGATTCTTTAGTGTTTTGATATATTTAAATATATAGAATTAATTTAGAATCATTTACTTTATATTAATAAACATGTTATATGATGCATTTTAAGTTTACTTCTTATTTATTGAAATATAATAGTCCAGTCCATTATCTAGAAATTTATTAACAAATTGAAGGAATATCAGAATAATAGTAGTTGAACAAATTAAGAACTATTGTTCCTCACAACATAATATCTTAAAGAGTTTAGATGGTCAACAATGATGTAAGTAAACCAAAATTAACTAAAATATTTCTAATTTTCTATCTATGATGGTATACATACACTTGTAGGTTTATTCTATAGTTTCAGGGAGCAAATCATACTGAAGAGTCAACAGAAGTAAGGGAGACTGTGAAACAACTGTATTTTTTCCTTCTACATTAGTTATGAAATGTATTTTAAAGAATGCTTTTAGTTTTCTTCCCTTCTTTTCTCTGTAACTAGGACTCTTTTCCAGGTGTCAGTCTTAGATGCAGAAGAGCTAGACCAAGCTATACTTTCGAACCACAGAATGCAATGACTAAGGGTAAGAAACAAATCTGTTGGGCTGGAGAGATGGCTCAGAGCTTAAGAGCACTGTCTGAGCTTCCAAAGGTCCTGAGTTCAGTTCCCAGCAACCACATGGTGGCTCACTACCGGCTATAATGAGATCTGATGCCCTCTTCTGGCATGCAGGAGTACATGTGGGCAGAACACTGTATACATGATAAATAAATATTTCAATTTAAAATAAATTTAAATTAAAAAATAAAAAATGAATCTATCTCTGTGAGTTCAAGGTCAGCCACGTCTACTAAGTGAGTCCAGGACAGCTACACAAGGAAACCTGGTCTTGAAAAAAAAAAGAAAAGAATGAATCTGTATGAGCTGGAACAACATAGTCACTTTACCTCACAAAGTGTTATAATAATCAGTCAAGCTCTCTGATTTGAAAATCTCACAAAACTTACAAAATACTAAACAAATGTAAGGAACTAGTGTGCTTTTCTTTTGGAAATAAGACCTTTGTAAGGTATTTTATAGAACTAAAATTATTGTTCAATGATTGAATGTGGGGTTTTTTTTTTTTTTTGCAAGTTCACTAGTGGATTTAAATATTTCTATATTTTTATGTATTGCAGCTAACACCAGCTTTCAGTACAGTTTTGGGTTTTGTTCAGGACAGAATATCTCAACTTAATGAGTCAATGTAAAAAATCCCTTTCCTTTCAAGGGGATGAATCTGGAAAGGTTGTCACATTATTTATCTTTGACTAAGAGTTCTACTGTGGAAAGATGGAAGGCAAGTAGAAAATATTCCCTATAGAAATACGCAAGGGGAAAACTGATATTGATTTTTCCATAATAAATTCAGAGTAATTCTCACAGGCTTTTAGGTATATCTAGGTCACTGAGAAAAAAACATTACTGAAGCATATTACTGGAAGATAAGGAGAAATATAGTTATTTCTTATACATGTTTTTAAATGGATTCACAACATTTTAAGATATTATACCAAGATTACTTCTACTAAGTAAGAACTCTGTATATATACAAGCAGAATGAAGAAAATGACTTTGGCAACCTTCTGCATTTAGAACAGTTTTCATAAGAAACCCATAGTTAAACTAACACCAAAATCCAAATTAATATAATTTAACCAGAAGTCAAATAATTTTAATCTTAAAACCACATCATGCATGATTATGTGGATAAACACTTTACAGTTAGATTAGGGAGTAGTTACTACTGTACATCTCCCTGGGTGTTAAAATGAAATAGAAGACCATATGGATGCTCTAGAAGATATAAAAATAGACTTAGGTGTTGAACAATGAAGCAATTTACAAATATGATGGTAAGAATACAAAGGATCAAAATGGAAAATATCTTCATTAGCCAGTACTCAATAGTTATAGAAATATAAATTTTGACCCTTTAATTACTAAGGCAATAGTAGGCACTTCTGCCACCTTCTACTACTAAGGTGAGTGAAAGACAAGAGATATGTTCTCTTATAGAAACAATGCACTTCAAATGCAAATAGCTAAGTAGGACCATCTCACTAGCTTAACGCAACTAAATGGTAATCATTCAATAACTATAATAAGCTACTACTACTCTGACTGACAATACAAATAAACATAAATCTAAGTCATAATGCAAGAGAATTTAGAGTTACTTTGGTGAGAGGTTAGAAACTTAACTTCTTACTAGAAATCATGTTTAAACTGAGCTATATAGGACAGGTATTTTTTTTCTGAGGCAAGGTTTCTCTGTGTAACCTTGGCTGTCCTGGACTGGCTTTGAAAGCCAGGCTGGCCTCAAACTCACAGCGATCCACCTGCCTCTGCCTCCCACAGGCAACTATTCTTAACAGAGTGAAGAGGTATACAACTCCTAGTACACGGCTTATACTGTTTCTCTATTTGCTAATCGCTAAAATGCACCTAAAATTCTACTAACAAGCCTAGTCCTGACCCACATCCCTCAGTTCATCCTTGGTCTCTAGCCACCTTTGCTGTGTAAGTCACTCTTTTTCCTTTCCATGCTCTTCCAACAACCTGTATCCATCTGTAAACCCACAAACTTAGTTCCAGGCCTGTGACTCTCAAAATCCATGCCTTGAATCCTCTTTCTTAAAAAATCACCTTTGTCAGATAATTATCTTTTCCCCTTTTCCATGCCTGTATCACTCCCTGCCTGCTCCCAGCCATCTACACACCCAGAGGTCTTTGAACTTTGTTTGGTCAAAAGCCACCTTTAACTCATGAGATGCTCCTTCCTCTCTCATCTTTCCTTCCTCTTGTTTCCATCTTTGCACCCACAGACATACTTCCAGACTCACTTTTCAGGGCCATCTTTTCCAGGTCAAGCAATACAGTTCATATACCAGCTTTATCTGGTCTATCTCAAATCATTCAACCTCTACATAGCTTATCACATCAGACACATAGATAAATGAAGGAATTTATATTCTCAGATAAAATAGCAAAACAGAAAAAAAGAATGCCCAAAACAATATGTCTCTCATCATAGGCAATAGTTCTATAGAATTAACAAGAACTACTTAGATGAACACGAAGACATAGTTTTTAAACAATCATAACCATTATCAAAGAAGTCAAAAAATTAAGGCAAACACACAAGTGAATATATCATTGGTCTCTAAGAAGTTAATAATAAATGCTAGAATGATGTTCAAGAACACACAAACTGAATAAAATTATAAAGATGATTCGAGATTTAAAAATTGAAATCAACAAAAAGACAAAAAGTTGAAGAAAACACAAGCTGAAATGAATGTGGCTTTGAAAAACTCAATATTCCTAACTCAGGGAAAAGCCTTAAAAGTAGAATGAACTGATAAGTAGATGGAATGTTAGAACTCAAAGATCTTTAACATCACTGACAAACAAACAACAAGCAACAAAACAAAACAAGACAACAACAACAACAACAACAAAACCATGGTCAAGTCTATCATAGCATTATTTCACTCTCTGGTATGTACTTTTGAATTAGTTACTTTCTATTTGTTCTGATTAAATAGACAACTGATTTGTAAAAGAAGACATTAATTTGGGCTTATGAATCCAGAGGTTAGTGCCCATAATGGCAAGACGGAAAACACAGGCAAGCATCAAGAATAGGGAGATGAGCATTTACAAGCATGAAGCAGAAAGCACATCAGAAAGTAGGTGAGGCTGTTTTTCTAAAATTTACCCTCAGTTGTACATTTCCTCTCTCAAAGATGCACTACCTAAGACTCCCTAAGAAGTGCAACCTACTGGAAACATAGTGTTCACATGCCCAGGACTATGCGGTGTAGTTCTCCTTCAAACCATATCACAGCTCATTAAGTTGAAAGATAATTACTGTCTTATTTAACTAGGAAAACATAATGTTTTATGACATTATTTTTGTTAATATTTATTTTTATGTAAATATTCACTGTAAATTGAAATTCCTTATAACATTCAAGTATATACCATAATGTCTATTTGCACAGATAAATAATTATTGTCCGTTTCATAAAAACTCATGCAAATTGCTAATTCTGAGAACATGTTTGCTTATAATTTCAAATTGATGTGTCAACAGAGTTATGTTTATTATTCAAGATGATTTAGGAAACTCTGGGATATTTCTAAAGAAAAATCAGACTTTTAAATTTATACTGTTTATTGACTTCATTTAATTTTTTGAAGTTCCATTTTATTTCTGAAATATTGCCATAGTAAATATGATGAAAATATATTATATGCATACAAGTCAATGTCATTATGAAACAGTTTTCAACAACATGGTAATACAAGAATTTAAAATCTCAATCAAATTCCCATAAAGAGTTAAAATAATAGCAATCTGCACACCATAGTGAAAATAAAAATTAGGAAATTATGTATGACCAAAAATATCAGATTTGTGTAAAAATGATTACCATTAAAGAATTTAAAACCTGATATGCTTATATAGACATTGTGTCTTTTATTGATGTGATTAGATTAAGGAAAATACATACTCATCAAATAAGAGATTAGCACCACAAAACACCATACTAAACATAGGAGTATCAAACTTACTATCAATTCAGAAAAGAGAAATAAATTCTTTCTGTTTGTTTTCTCAATTCATAATATATTAGCCTTCAGAACCCTTATCTATTGGGTATTGTAAACATAAAATTTAATGTCTTAATTAACCTTGGAAAATATAGGAGTATAAATTTGAGAGGATGGTATAGAATGAATTAAACAATGTTTACTTACTAAAGACATAAGAAGATTAATGAAAAGTCACATTTACTATACAATGATATAAAAATAAAACAAAAAATACCGTCATTGATGTACCACCAGAGTATAGAGTCTTGTATAGATCTGTGGGTATATAAATATTTTGTCTTAGAGATTCAGAAAAGAAATATGCATTCATTTTTTTCTTCATTTGTGTCCCACTAGTTAAAAGGGGTTATAAATTCACTTTCATTATCTGAGACATCAAATGGAATACCATAATGGGAGATTTCTAATATGAGCACTGTTTATTTATTTATTTTTCTTTTGAAGTTTACAAGGATCACAAACAGACAGAAATATATACCTGTTACATGAAATTAGCAACAGGTGAAGCCATAGATAATGAAAATGTGTAATGGTTGTCAAATACAATGGAAATATAGAATAGAATAACTTTTAAGGCCTAGGAGAGTGGTTTGACAATTATATATTGTTGCATGTGACAATGTAGCCATCTCTGGCCTGGAATTGACTATGTAGACCAGGATAACCTCAAATTCAGAGAGCTTTATAAGAATATGCCTTCTGAGTGCTGGGATTAAAAGAGTGAGTCACTGTATCTAGCAGGTTGACAGTTTTAATTCTTCAACATTAAATCAAGATTCTGAGTAGAAAAGAATAAATAATATGTACAACATGGAACAATGAGAGATATTATGGTAAGCAGAACATTGTATATTTTAGATTTATATAATGTTTTAAAACAAAATACTAAGCATATATGTTAGGATATTTGACTATATGAGGATAGAGAGGTGGCTGAGCTGTTAAGGGCACTGGTAACTCTTTCAGATTATCTGAGTTCAGTTCCCAGGCTCACAACTATCTGTAATTCCAGACCTAGGGGATGCAATGCCCTCTACTGATCTCTTTGGCTTCTGAACTCATATAATACGTTCACACACTTAACCACCATCAACTGGCTAAATAAATAAATAAATGATTTAAAAATGTAACTTGACAAGACCAGCCAATTTATAAAATAAGTATTCTAAAAAAAGAAATAATGTTTTAGAAAAGGAAGTAAAGCATACAGGTAACAAAAAATAAAGGTAACCAAATAGAAGGATCATAGTTAAATAAGAAAGGGAGAAATAACTTGTAACACACACACACACACACACACACACACACACACACACACACACACATACACACACACACATGCACACATGGGGACACATACTCAAATACACACAAACTAAGATACATTAGAATGAATTATTTTAATGTCTAAAAAAAGAAAGAAATTCGAGAAGCTGAAAGGGAGACATAGTGCAAAACCAATATTGATACTACTAACATAACTGCTCATAATACAAAAACTTGAAAAAATATAATAGATACAACCAAGTAGTTAAGAAAAAGGAACAAGACAAAATAATTTTAGATAAACGAGTCCTAGAATTAAAAAAACATTTTAAGTACAAACACTTTAAAAATTAAATACTTAAATAAGATGAAACTATAAAAACAATAAAAATACATATATTTTCATAATAAATTTTTATGATAATATGGATGAGTGAGAAAAAGTGATAGAGAAAATAAGTAGGACACAATTTATACTGAGTAGTTGATTATATGACAGGAAAAATAGTATAAAAATATATAGAAAATGAAAAACACATGTTATTTATTAAAGGTATATCTTAAATGTAAATAATTTATAACTGAAATAGAACCTAAAAAAAACCCCACACCTCACAACAATGAGTCAAAAGCAGCTTGTATGGGTATATTAACAGACAAGAACTGGTGTCACCAACTATAATTTACCAAAAGAAATACAGCAATTGTAAATATTCATGAAACAAAAATTCCATTAGCATATTTGAGACAGGTAATGAAAAATATATATAGGGAAAATGGAAAAGTTTCACAGGAAATATCCATATTAACTTTCAGTCCATTATAAAACCAGTAAAATTAAGGATATTTGCATATCACATATAAATAATAAATAATTAAAATTACTTCTGAGTCATAGGTAGGTATCTGCTTCCATTAATTATAGAACAGACATTCAGGGCTGGAGAGATGGCTCAGAGGTTAAGAGCACTGTCTGCTCTTCCAAAGGTCCTGAGTTCAATTCCCAGCAACCACATGGTGGCTCATAACCATCTATACTGCGATCTAATACCCTCTTCTGGTGTGCAGGTGTACATGCAGGCAGAACATTGTATAAAAAATAATTAAATAAATTAAAAAAATAGAACAGACATTCAAAGTATTATGCAGAAAATGTATAAAAGCTATTATATCCTACATACAAAACAATCAACATATTTATCATATTCTGATGAAAATACAATAAAGTTAGTGAATAATGAAAATACAGATTTAAAAACTATAAAAAGAATACCTAAATAATTCAAGTTTTAAAAAAGAAATCATAAACCTGGAGTAGTGGCATACTCCTTTAATCCCAGCATTTGGGAGACAGAGGCAGGCAGATCTTTATGAGATTGAAGCCAGTGAGGTCTACAGAGTAAATTCCAGGACAGCCAGGGCTACACAAAGAAACCTTGTCTTGAAAACAAACAAACAAACAAACAAACAAAAATCATAAGTGGCCAATACTAGCTTGAGTCTCAAGATGATGATTCCAGAATTAATGTAGCCACAGATGGGCATACTTCCTTCTGCTCTTATGATTTGTTAAAATTTTACTGATAACCAAGAAATATTAAAAATAAGCGTATCCTATGAAAGCATTTGATATGTGCTCAGTTCTTTTCATCAGTACAGGGAAACCCTTTGTGTAGTGTGGTTTGAGAATCAGGGTTTCCGGTCTACCTCTGTGTAGAGGAAAACAGAGTGTCACAGTAAAGGACTCATTCTGTACATGTCTGACAGCTGCAAAATATCTGAGAATGAAAGCAAAAGACTCATTTGCAGGTGTTTCAGTACAGTCACTTATATTGTTTATGGTAATTCTAAGTTGTTTTATTTGACACAGTGGCAAAACTTATAATTTTATGTGAAAAAAATGTTTTACATGTATGTATGTGCACCATGTGGCACAATGTCTATGGAGGTCACAAGACAGAACTAGGTTCCCTAGAACTGGGATTTCTGATGTTTGTGAGCCATCATGTGAATGTTTGGAATGTAAGCCAGGTCCTCTGAAAGAACAAATGCTACTAAACACAGAGACATGTCTCCAGCATCAACTTGTGATAATTTTGTTTGGTATTATTTGATGTGCTACTGTTTATGTTACAGAGCTGATCCAGTATATTCTGATTAAAAATATCTCTTATATACCCAGACACTGGAACTTTTGCTGAGTTTCACAGCCAAAGTTAATAATACACTTTTATGTCACTTAAGCTAGCTATCTTATTGTGTACTCTCCTTGTTGGTTTAACCCTCCTTAAGAGAACAATGTAAAAATCTACTTCACTTGCCTTAGATTTATAACCTACACTAATTTATAGCTATAATCTTATAATCTTATACTTTTCCGTATCTCCTTTGCTAAGCATAATACATGTGTGTGTTATGGTAACCATTTACTGGAAATAATATATAGGCTGAAAACAATCTCATAAAATGAGTATCCACTATAAAGGCTGGAGGTGACATTTGGATACTGTTTGATAATATTTGTTCATTTGTTTTCTGGGTCAACAAGTAAAGTTGTCAGTGATTTCCTGCCATGTAAAAACTGTTAAAGATATCTGTAACTTATCTCTTGTTGCTTTCCCAAGTGATGCTTTTTGTCCTGTTCAGTGAAATAGAAAGCAAAGCCCATGCTCAGACAGACAGACACAGGGACAAGAATAGATTTACAAGATAGTATTCAGTTAGGAACATATTAAACTAATACATCATAAGACAGAGATGATAGAAGACAAATGGAGAATGAAGTTAAAAATAAATCTAGGCTCTCCTTTGGTAAAATAAATACCAAGGGGAAGTGCTTTATTGAATTCTGTCACTAATATAACACTGACACATTATTGACGACTCTGAGATTATTATTAATGGTTCAAACTGATGCACACAGGGATAGGAGTCTGTCACCATCATGGCAGGGAAGCTAAATAGCAGAAAACAGGCATGGCACCTGAAAAAGGATCTTGAGAACTCTCATCCTCAACCACTGGCACAAATCAAGTAGGCAAGGCCTTTTAATCTCAAAATCTGCTTCCAATGATATACTTCTTACTGGAGAATAAGAACTCAAAAGTCCAAGTCTATGTGGGGACATTCCTCTTTCAAACTACCACAATGTACTATTAACAAAAGAAAGATATTTTTATTGAGCTCATATTTCAGAACACACACACACACACACACACACACACACACACACACACACACACACACCACCCTCCACACACACACACACACACCACAGAAAAAGATAAACTTATAAAATAAGTTTTCACAATTTCAGGAAAATCACTATACATTCCTTTACTGATCATTATATTTTCTAAATAGAAGTCCCAGTTGCCACAGTGAAAGGAAGGGGAAAGAAAATAATTTTAATATCACTATCTAGGTATACTAATCAGATATGAGCAATAGTTACTGATATTAGTAATTCAGAGTTGTTCTATAAAATATTTTGGTTGATGAGTAGGAAAGAAAATATGATTGTGAAATAATCTTTAATATAAAGAACACCAACTATCAGCTTAGAAACTGAGCAAAGAAACAAGATCTGTCTTCCTATTTCCAAGAAGTAGTATTTACATTTACTTTAAAAGCAAATATATAAAAGTAAAATGTTCAGTTATTTATGTGTTAGAGACAATGTATTTAGCTTTTTCATTAGCCAATATCCAGACTTGTTTCTCCGATGGCAAATGTATTTTTGTTTAAGACTGTCTACTTGGGATTCAATAACTTATCAGGGAGTTTGTTCACAGAGAAAACTGATTATCATTTTCCTAGTCATTTTTTTCTGTGTATAGCTCTTCACTTATGGGTGATCCTTTGTGTGACATTCCCCTGTCCACACAATTACTAGATTCTTTAAAATGTTGTTTGATTACAGTGAGATGATTATACTCTTACCTCTTATGCTTCTTGTAAGAATTCATTGAATAAGTGAATGTGCACAGCTTAGAAAAATCATTGGGGCTTTTAAGCGTTTGTGATAAATGTGTACTTTAATGTATTTGATTTTATTCTGACAGAGTGCTTATGATTAGGTAATTATGAAAGGAATAAGTACATTTTCTCATAGTTCTTGGGGCTGGAAATCCAAGACTATGATGACAGCTTCTGGAAAGGGACATATGCTGCTTTACTTAATGTTAGAAAAGACGAAAGGCAAGCAAACACATGTGAGAGAGACAAAATATGAGGGACAAATCTCATTTTATGGCACTGTTTTTCTAGTAGCTATTCCAGTCCTGTGATAGTGAGAAATCACTCACTCTCTAAAAAGTCTAATTCTGAGAGCTTGGCACTAACCTCACAGGAAAGAGCCATCTTCATTAAGACAATCACAACTGGGAATCAAATATCAACATAAATTTCAAAAAAGTGATGCAAATTTCAAACTGTAATTGTGGGGGAGTGGAGTGGAGATTGACAACCTGGCAAGCTACCATTCTACTTTGTATAGTATACTGAAAAAGACCACATATGTTTTGTAACATAGAATTCTTATGGGCACTCATGTTCTCTTTCACTTTCTTGGTCCTACTCATTGAATCAGGAGACTTTCACTTTGATGAAATCTAATTTATCTATGTTTTACTTTACCTGTTTGTGGCTGAGGTGTCATATTTAAAAAGTTACCTAATTCACAGTTACATGGATTCAGCATCAAAATGTTGACCAATAGAGCCATTCCTGGTGACACTTTATTCATTTTCTATCTAATGCAATACATTCTCTGAATGTTGTGGCTGTTCTCTTAAGTCATTTGCTGGCTCCACTACTCCATATTACTTTCTTGTTAAGTAATCTTTACTTTTCATTTGTGACTCCTTATATTTATCTACCTGCACTCAATCCCAAATTGAATGTGTCCAATGGTAATGACATCATTCTATGTTAATAATACTTATGATTTCATCTTAAATCTCCCTTCTGGCCTGTAAAGAACATAATAGCCTATTCCACAATTGTATGTGTAATAGTAAGGTCAAATTCAATGGATGTACTAACCAATTCAAGGACTTTTTTTCAACTCTACAGATTTCTACTTTTTTCTTTTTTAATTGTATTTCTTTTTAAATAAACATTTATATTATTACACATAAATAAAATAAACTACCTACAACAAGAAGAACCATGAAACAATCAAGAATTGTATAAATGTTAGATCCATAGTGATTTGGGTATTTGTATTTGGCAACCTTGAAGTAAACATCTTTCCTTTTTCGGTGAGTCTAAAATTCTGAATGAAAATAAATACTGTCCTAAAAGCTGTCCTGTTCTGATGGGTAGCAGCAATTGAGGTGCCTGGCGATGAAACATGGATGATGCAGGATGTCAGCATCCAGACTGCTGAGAGGAATGAATCCTGTCAGGTCTGATCCAGTGTCAGTGTCCGTTTTTTTTGTTCTGAAAACATAAATTCTCACAAGCATTATACAGTTCTAACATTGTGATGGTGTGAGGTGTGCAGGATGCACAGAACAACTAAGGCTGGTTCTCTCCTCATTGTATGAGCAGAAGTAAGACATCTGCAAATCTTCCTTCATGCCATACTAATAATGGCCTCTATTAATAAGTCACAGAGAATCTGTGACCAAAATGAAGCCTTTTCTATGCATAGACCTTCATATCTCAGCCAATTCTCAGAACTATTCCTATGTAGTGGCATCAGCAATATTAGTTATCTGCTTGCTCTACAGTTTGAATTCTTTACATCCCTATTGAAGCCTCCTTCCTCACCACCTCCAGATCCCGTCTCCTCCCTCATTCCCTCTCAATCCCCTCCTCTCCCTCATCCCCTTTCCCTCCCTCTCCTAGTCCTTAGAAAGAGAAGACTTTCTCCCCTAAAGTCTGACCTCAGTTTATCCATTGTCTTCTGCATTACCTGTAACCTCTTGCTCTGGAAGTGAACAACCTTAGGAGGCCTGAGTCCATGTCAGAAGTAGTCCCTACTCCTCATATTTTGGAACCCAAAAGGAGACTGTGCAGAGGGTTTAGGTCCACATCCCACATGGACCTTGGTTGGCATATCAGCCTCTGTATAATAATGTGGTTAACCTGAATTAGGTGGCTAACATCTGGTTATGAGTAAGAATATGTCATGTGTGTATGTCTTTCTAGGTCTGAGTTACCTCATTCAGGATGATTGTCTCTAGTTCCATCCATTTGCCTGCAAATTTCAAATTTTCTTTGTTTTTGATAACCGAATAGTATTTCATTGTGTAATGAACCATAGTTTCTTTATCCATTATTCAGTGGAGGGATATCTAGGTTGTTTCCAGAATCTAGCTCTTACAGACAAGGTTGCTATGAACATAGTTGAACAAATATCCTTGTTGTATGGTGGACCCTCTTTAGGGTATATGCCCAGTATCATATCTCATCTCTATCAACTTAAAACATCTACCTAGACCTAAAAACATCTTAACCCCTAAACAACTAAGCTTAATTGTAAGACTAAACGATCTGGTCTTCAACCCATTAGAGACTTGAGAAGGAATAAAACTTAATTACCCAAGTAAATCGGAAGTGCAGTTTAGCAGCTTCCAAAATGAAAAAATGATAGAGACTGTTTGCTGCCTGAACAGTCACCCAAAACTCTCTATAACGTTGGAGTATCTTCTTTAGTCTTCTAGGTCAGTATATCTGACAGACATATTTGTGAGGTAGGAACTATTGAGGACTTGCTTGCCCTGTCTTGGCAGAGTTTGGCTGCCGACTCTGCCTGCATCCAAGCTTGCCCAATTTTAGGAAGAATTGTGTCTGTGGCAGAAACAAGGACATTTTGCCCAGGGCCTGGTGTCAAAAAACCTAAGAGACCTACAGAATATGTCATTTAAAGATATTTTTACAATTTTAAAGATTCTTTGACAACAAGATAGGTAAACTCCTGGGAATATCCAGTCTACCTCAAAGAAGATGATAAACATAGAAGAACTTCCTTATGGAGATGGCTTCAAATGTGGCAAAGCAGCCATATTTCCATTTCAACTCATAGAAGTACTATTTATCTGTCATTTAAAAAAATAATAATTATTCAACCGTTAAAGCAAATAACAGTACTCTTTTGCAGGATCAAACTTGCAATAGTAAGTGAGGGTTGATGGAGGAGTATCAGAAATTCAAGGTTACCTCAGTTATATCAGAACTTCAAGGTCAGCTTGGTCTCTTCAAACCCTGTCACAAAAACAAAACACAAAAGAAAACTGCAGTAGCTCCCCAGTTAAACTTGAACTGAAAGCTACTCACCTGAGTGCCTGCAAATCTGCATTTACCTTTGTTTCTACAACCTGATCCTTACTTACCCTTCAAGAAAACTGTACCCCAGGTATAGGAGCCCCTTTGATAGTTTAGAATTTACCAACCTTTCACCAGATTGACAGATTGATTGATTGATTTATAAAAGTGATCAAATGCCTGACAGAAATAACTTGGAAGCAAGGGATGTTTATTATATTTCACTGTTTCAGAGGGTTCCATCTTGTACACTTGGCTTCATGTACTTGTGCCCGAGCATTATGGCAGTGAGACTAAATAGCAGAACTTTTCTTCAAACCTTCACAATCAGGAAGCAGAGACAGGAGGGGACTGAGATCAAGTATAATTTTCCTCGCATTCTTGACCCATCTTAACCGCAATAATCCAAAATAGCAGCACCAGAGAAACACCAAGCATTCAAAAATGGGAACTTACTGGAGACATTTTATATTTAAACTATGGCATCTGCCTCAGAATTCCTAGATATGTTAATTTCTGTGTTTACACATTCATGATAATTTATGTTAGTCTCTTATTATAGTCTTCATACATTTTAGCTGATTGCTCAAAATGCCATTGTTATCTTTTTGGTCATCTTACATATTTAAAAAGTCCTGAAACAGGAACTCTTTAGCCTGAAAATATGTTACCCTAGTTGAATTTTAGGTTTTTTCCCCTCCTTATAGTACATGATTTACTTGAATTAAGATTCCCTAAATCTCACTTAGAATATAGGTTCTCTAAGAATGAATATTTTTCATTTTGATTAATGCTTCTATATTATTATATCTAATCAATGTTTTGTTGAATTACTAGTAAATGGCAATGCATAAGTATTATAATTTAATCTATGATTCAACATGTGATTAAAAATGCAACATAGAAAAATTAAAAGTTGAAATGTTTTCAGCACAAATTTCCCTGCTAGAAGTACTTGAAACAAGAAAGGTTCCCATCTACATTTTTACAAAAATATTTCAGGTAGTTTGGAAATTGATCACCAAATATAAATTTAAAGTAATGTTTTTCCAGAGCCAGACATATACTAATTATTTTGTACATGGAAAACAATCTCCATAAAATTGCTTTTGTAAAATGAATTCACGTTTAAACACAAATCAAAAGCCTTAAGTGTATATAAATGATGTATTAGATACCTATGTAAGAAAGACAGATGTATGGAAATAAAAATTGGCCTTTGGCTGTTTCCATAATCTGGCTATTATGAATAAGGCAGCTATGAACACAGTTGAGCATATGTCCCTGTTGTGTGCTGGAGCATCTTCTGGGTCTATTCCAAGGAGTGGAATAACTGGGTCTTGAGGAGGCCCTATTCCCATTTTTCTGAGTAAGCGCCAGATATATTTCCAAAGTGGTTGTACTAATTTGCATTCCCATCAGCAACGAAGGAGTGTTCCTCTTTCTCCACATCCTCGCCAGCATGTAGTGTCATTTGAATTTTTGATCTTAGCCGTTCTGATGGGTATAAGATGGAATGTCAGCGTCATTTTGATTTGCATTTCTCTGATGACTAAAGAGGTTGAGCATTTCAAGTGTTTCTCAGCCTAAGTGTCCCTCAGTAGAGAAATGGATAAAGAAACTGTGGTACATTTACCCTATGGAATATTACTCAGCTATTAAAAACAAGGAAGTCCCGAAATCTGTGGACAAATGAATTGAACTAGAAATCATCATAATGAGTGAGTTAACCCAGAAGCAGAAAGTCAAATGGTATATACTCACTTATATCGAGACACTAGCCCAAGGGGCATGTCCCATGAAAGTCCTAACGTACCAGGAAAGTAGGTCAGAGGGGAGGACATCCTATTGGGACTCTAGGTGAGAGAAGCATGAGAGAATGGGAAATAGAAGGATCCAGAGGGTCCTAGAAAACTACAAGAAGAACATTATGACGTGCGGATCTGGGTCCAGGGGTCCAGCTCAAACTATAGCACCATCCAAGGACAATATAGGCAGTAAACTTCAAACTTCTAGCCAGATCTAGCCAATGGACAGGACATTCTCCACCGTTGAATGCAGAGTGGGTTCTGACTTTCACACGAACTCTGGTGCCCCATATTTGACCACTTCCCCTGGATGGGGGAGGCCTGGTGGCACTCAGAGTAAGGATAGTAGGCTACCAAGAGGAGACTTGATACCCTATGAGCATATACAGGGGGAGGAGGTCCCTCTCAGTCACAGACATAGGGGAAGAGAGTAGGGGGAAAATGAGAGGGAGGGAGGAATGGGAGGATACAAGGAATGGGCTAACAATTGCGATGTAGTATGAATAAATTAATAAAATATTTTTAAAAATTGGCCTTTGGGGACGGGTGATATCTCTGTCAGTCATGGAAATTACTAATTTGTTCATAAATTTTGTCATTGTTACAATATTAGAATAAATAATTATAGACTTTTAGTGATGGTTTTATACAGAGTTGTATTAATCTAAGCTACTAACAATTTTATGCCTGATGCCATTAATAAAAGACTATAAAGTCTCAGGCTTCTCAGTTTATATACAGTGAATTATTCCTGTTGTGATTGCTAATGACAATCATGGTAATGACAATTTCTAACTATTTCTGAGTTTTAATTAGCATTTCTGTACTTTGCTAAGAGCTGTTGTTTGGTTCTGTTCATTTAATCTTCAAAATGAACTCATGACAGATAATATTATTTCTGCCTGAAAGATCTGTCAACAGCATTAAATGAGTCAACATACAGGAAAATGATGCTATAAACTGAACACAATCTAGAAACTGAACTAATTACATTTTAACACATAGTCACACATATTAAACATCCAATTTATGGATTTAAGTTTGCCTAATCTTTGAGATCTCATAGACTTAGTTTCAGAAGGTCAGTACCTGGGCAAACCAGTAAATTAATTAAGATTAAATATTATCACATCCCCATGCTACTCTAATATGTAGCCCCTAGTCCTTTTTGTCTACAAGTACATGAGTTGTGGCAACTCCAAACACACAAGTGCTTTAAGGATTAAATATGTATGGTTGTCTATACATTTATTATAAAAATAAGATATCCCATTAATACATTTTATTTATTTTTATTTAATTCCAACATTTCTTTTCCTTTTCTCCCTCCAAATCCTCCCATATACCGTTTCCCACTCTCTTTCAAATACATCACCTATCCCCCACCCACACACATATATACACATACACACATATATGTTTATATACACATACACACACACACACACACACACACACACACACACACACACACACACACATATATATATATATATATATATATATATATATATAATACATGATCCTTACGAAATTCTGGAAATTCCTTTAGTCAGTAGGAAGGACCCTTCCCATACCAACTAGATATCAAACTATCGATTATACTTGAACAGGATCACTTTTACAGACATGGGTAGAAGGTTGGGTAGAACCTGAAACAGATCCTATGCAAAGCAAAGCTAAGGGTTGGCTTATCAAGAATTAATAATGCAATTTTTTTTTTAGTTTTTTATTTTTTGAAACTGAGTTTCTCTGTTTAACAGCCCTGCCTGTCCTAGTACTCACATTGTAGACCAAGCTGGCCTCAAATTCAAAGAAATCCACCATGTTCTGAGGGAGGTTCCCTGAGATTGTTGCAAGGGTAGAGGGTAGATACGGGGAGATGAGTGGAACTGGGGTGCATGGTATGAAACTCAGAAAGAATCAATAAAAAATGTAACAAAACAAAACAAAAACAGATTCAGTGCATTCCACCCGAAGGCCACAGAGAAAGAGGATACAGCCAGTCCAGATGAGATTTGATAGGCTGAGGTCAGATGAAAAGGGCGGAGAGCTTCCCCTCTCTGAAGACTAGGGGAGAGAAAAGAGGGATGTGGGAAGGAGAATGGGACCTGGAGGCAACAAGAGAGGGGATTATGATCAGGATGTAAAGTGGACAAATTAAATAAAAACTTAAAAAATTCAGAAATAGAACTTCCTACATTATCCGAAATAATGTTAAATACGAGTGAGTATTTGGTAAACTTTAAAAAGAAAAAGGAGAAAGTCATATCCCACTCTCCACTCAACTGTGGAGAATGTTCTGCCCATTGGCTAGATCTGGGTAGAGGTTTAACATTTACCGCCTGTATTATCCTTGGCTGGTGCCTTAGTTTGAGCGGGACCCCTGTGCCCAAATCTGTCTATCATAATGTTCTACTTGTAGATTTCTAGGACCCTCTGGATCATTCTACTTTGCTATTCTCCCATGCTTCTCTCATCTAGAGTCCCAATAGGATGTCCTCCCCTCTGTCCCAGTTTCCTGGTAACTGAAGGCTTTCGTAGGACATGCCCCTTGGACTAGTATGCAGATATAAGTGAGTATATACCATTTGATTCTTTCTGCTTCTGGGTTAACTCACTCATTATGATCATTTCTAGCTCAATCCATTTACCACAAATTTCGGAAATTCCTTGTTTTTAATAGCTGAGTAGGAATCCATAGTGTATATGCACCACAGTTTCTTTATCCATTCTTCTACTGATGGACACTTAGGCTGTTTCCATGTTCTGGCTATTATGAATAAGGCTGCTATGAACATGGTTGAGCAAATTTTCTTGTTGTGTGCTGGAGCATCTTCTGGGTATATTGCAAGGAGTAGAATAGCTGAGTCTTAAGGAAGCCCTATTCCCATTTTTTGAGATAGCACCAGATAGATTTCCAAAGTGGCTGTACTAGTTTGCATTCCCACCAGCAATGAAGGAGTGTTCCTCTCTCCCCACATCCTCGCCAGCATGTGGTGTCACTTGAATTTTTGATCTTAGCCATTCTGATGGGTGTAAGATGGAATCTCAGAGTTGTTTTGATTTGCATTTCCCTGATGACTAAGGAGGTTGAACATTTCTTTAAGTGTTTCTCAGCCATTTGGTATTCCTCTGTTGAGAATTCTGTTTACTTCCAAGCCCCATTTCTCAATTGGGTTATTTGGTTTGGTGGTGTTTAATTTCTTGAGTTCTTTATATATTTTGGATATTAGACCTTTGTCAGATGTAGGGCTGGTGAAGATCTTTTCTCAGTCTGTAGGCTGTTGCTTTGTTCTCTTGACAGTGTCTCTTGCCTTACAGAAGCTTCTCAGCCTCATGAGGTCCCATTTATTAATGGTTGACATTAAGGCCTGGGCTGTTGGTGTTCTGTTCAGGAAGTTGTCTCCTGTGCCAATATGTTCCAGGCTCTTCCCCACTTTTTCTTCTAAGTGACTTACTGTCTCTGGTTTTATGTTGAGGTCTTTAATCCACTTGGATTTGAGTTTTGTGCAAGGTGACAAATATGGGTCCAGTTGCATTTTTTTTACACATAGACCTCCAGTTAGACCAGCACCATTTGTTGAAGATGCTATCCTTTTTCCATTGAATGGATTTGGCTTCTTTGGCAAAAGTCAAGTGACCATATGTGTGTGGATTCATATCTGGGTCTTTGATTTGATTCCACTGATCAACCAGCCTGTTGCTGTGCCAGTACCGTGCTGTTTTAATTACTATTGCTTTATAGTACAGTTTTGAGATCAGGTTTGGAGATTCCTCCGGAGCACCTTTTATTGTACAAGATTGTTTTAGCTATTCTGGGTTTTTTGTTTTTCCATATGAAGTTCAGAATTGAACTTTCAAGTCTTTAAAAACTTGTGTAGGTATTTTGATAGGGATTGCGTTGAATCTGTAGATTGCTTTTGGTAGGATAGCCATTTTTACTATGTTAATTCTCCCGATCCGTGAACAAGGAAGATAATCCCATCTTCTCATGTCATCTTCAATCTCTTTCTTCAAAGTTTTGAAATTTTTTTCAAACAAGTCCTTCACTTGCTTACATTTGACCATGTCCCCTGGAGGGGGAGACCTAGTGGCACTCAGAGGAAGGACAGCAGGTTACCAAGAAGAGACTTGATACCCTATGAGCATATACAGGGGGAGGTAATCCCCCTCAGGAACAGTCATAGGGGAGGGGGATAATGGAAAAATGGGAGGGAGGGAAGAATAGGAGGATACAAGGGATGGGATAACCATTGAGATGTAACAAGAATAAATTAATAAAAAATTTAATTAATTAATTAATTAAAAAAGATAAAGCATAAAAAGAAAAGGAATATGTTTTTATAATGAGCAACAGAAAAAGAAGTATATGTAACTCTTCATATTTATTAGATATGCTTGAATTATCAGAAAATAATGTGCCTAAAATCTCCAGAAAATCATGGAAACTTCTGAAAAGTCAGGAAAATAATAATTCTGTACAGAAGGAAACAATGAGAAAAAACTGTAAACATTTTACTATAAAGACAACGTAGACCTGTACAGAAAACAAGAGACCATTGGAATCTGCAGGAGAGTTAAAATCAGCAAGTGTATACATAGCACTTGCTCCTAACAAACAAGAAGATAGGGTTCCACTGCCCTTAACATGTGTGAGAGCTAATTGGTCATGATCGCATACTGACAATGTTCCTTGGGTATGAACCTGGCCAGTATCTATGGTCCTTGCAGTATTTAAAAAGCCTCTTATTTGTTAAAATGTATTAGTTTTCAGACTGGTGAATCTCTGAGTGTTCCCAGACCCATAACACATAAACTGCTTTTCAAACAAATGAATGTCATTAAACAGCCACCAAACACACTTAAAGTTATCCACAACAATAAATTACTGAGAAAATTTGAAAATTTACCCCCATTAACATGTTCACACACATACACAAAGAGAAACAAGGGAGGATAACTTGCCCAGGTGACTTGGGTTCAAATAATGCTACACAAAACACCACAAGTAAGAGAAATATCAAGGAGTCAAAAGAAAACGATAGTGGGGGGAAAAAGGATATTTGTGGGTCTGTTTCACAGGAACTCTTCAAGAGTGTCAAAAAAGGGACAATATCTTCATAGGATCAATATTTGTGCTGTTTTACAGTAAGGAGCTAAACCTCACTCTGGAAAAGATGTCCATAGGGCTCTCCAAAGCAACAAGAACAAAGGTGTAGAACAAAATGGAGAGTATGAATTTGTGAATGGAAAGAAAAAAAAGCCCAGCCCTACCTACTTCATCCCTTTGGTCTGATAGGAGCGCAAATTGCCAAAGGTACAAGGCTGATTCTCAGCACAACTTACAAGAGGAGCTTTCAGGAAAGAACAGTGTACTCCCACACTCCCATATGTGAAGCATTTTCCTAGTTGGTTAGCATGAACAAGTGATATTTTATAAGTTAAATATCATGTTATGTACACTGAAATAAATATTTACTCATCTTTTTGCTCTAAGTCTCTTATTTTCTCAAAGTCTCTTGTCAACAAAATCCTGTACTATTTGCTCTTTGAATAAACACAAGTTATCAGAATTGTAGAAAGCTTGGACAAATGTAAACTGAAGAATACAGCAAAGTGTACTCCATACAATATATTCACATATATGTACAGCAAGATCCTATACCTTAGAATGTTGATTTTTGACATAAGAGCACTAGTGGAAACTACATTTGAACCCCAGTGTGTAATGCTTTAGTTCAGTGCTGTATGCAAGAGAGAGAAATAGTTCACATTTGTTTTGCTATACATCATATCCATTATTCACACATGACCACTGAACTCTGAAAATGATACCAATCTGTATTTATTTTTAAATGAATTTAAATTTAGTCATATGTGGTTAGTACAGTTTTAGAGAATTCTTTCACAAAACAAAATAGGAAAATAATGCCATATATTTCTCATATTGGGCACTAAGGTAGAAATTATAAAAACAATCAATTGAAAGTAAGTAGATTATGGTTCAAAGACAAAAACTGGAAAACAATAACAAAACTTAATGATGTTAAGAAAATCACACATTTATGGAAAAGTAACCCATTGACGTAGCAGCAGGTCTCCTAATGCTTCTAAGATTTCAGCTTCTCATGGATGCTAAACAAACCCTGGGACAGAGAACAGCAAACTCACATCAACCTGTTTACTTACAGGGTCAGATGTCAGCACACCACTAAACAATTCTGCTTCTTGTGCAGATAGGAAAAGCCTAGAAAGCAATTATCTTCTTCCTTCTATATGAAAAGGTCTAGCTATTGATCATGCATATTTAGTGTTGCATTGTACTAAAAACAGATGGCAGCATTTTAGTAAATATCCATCAAAACATACCATGCCTAGTAAAAATGAAATGTTTTATAGAAATGTGCTTAATGAAATATGGGTGAAAATCATTTATGAAAAGTTCAATCAAAATATGTGGTAAAAACAAAATATAATTTTGTTATTGGTGAAATCTAAAATGACTACATTGAATTAATTATTTCCCATGTCTTTATGAATCATTGCAAGTAAGAATTGAAAGCTGAGCACACACTGAGAAAAGTGTATATTGATTACAAATGCTTTCTTTAAAAATAAACCTAAAGCTACAAGAAAAAAATTAAATGTTTTTTCTTGTGAAATAAAGATTATTAAATCATTTCAGTTTCAAGTGGAATTAGTTTCTTTATACAAACACACTAAAATGAACTAATAAATTACACATTAACATATGACAGTGATCCACTGATCCAAAATATTTTCTGAGATTCTTTTTGAGAAATTGAGTCATGAGTATTTCATAACACCATTGCTACCCTTCTTCTTCCACATCCATGTATTCTCCCTACTCATATTTCTCTCAAATTCATGACCTCTAATTTAATTTATATTACTACACACACACACACACACACACACGTGGAGAGAGAGACAGAGAGAGAGAGACAGAGAGAGAGAGAGAGAGAGAGAGAGAGAGAGAGAGAGAGAGAGAGAGAGAGAGAGATGATAGTGTTTTAGTTACTCTTCCATTGCAATGACAAAAAAGATATGAGTAGGGCAACTAATAAGAGAGAAAATTTAGGAGGGCATCATGGCCCATGCCTTTAATCCCAGCATTCAGGGAGGCAGAGGGAGGTAGATCTCTTTGAGATCATGACTAGCCTGGTCTATAAAGCAAATTCAGGACAGCCAAGGCTACACAGAGAAACCCTGTCTTGAAAATCCGAACATGAGAGAGAGAGAGAGAGAGGGAGAGAGGGAGAGAGAGAGAGAGAGAGAGAGAGAGAGAGAGAGAGAGAGAGAGAGAGAGAGAGAGAGAGAGGGAGGGAGGAAGAGAGAGACAGAGAGAGTTTGAGAGGGAGAGAGTGAGACAGAGACAGAGAGAGGGGTTGGAGCCACGATTGTCATGGCAGGTATCATGGCATCAGACAGGCAGACATAGCATTGGAGCAGTAATTGAGAACTTGTATCTGATCTACATGGACAAGGCAGAGAAAAAGAGCTAAATGGAAATGATGTGGGTTCTTGAAACCTTAAAGCCAACAAACAATGACACCCCTCTGTTTTGAATTTAAAGATATGGTTTCAATAATGCTAATTATTAGGTTTATAATTATCATGGTGGTATTATCTAATCACTTTTGCAGTCAAGAAAGACACAGACACCTGGTAGATTTTAGAATAGCTTATTTTACCTGGGGCATGGCAGATATTGCCTTTCATTATCTCCCAACCTCCATATCATGGCATCTGCCTTAATCATTTCTATCTGGGCTACCTTTCATCCATAATCCACAAATACTTGCTAATGTTGTTCATCTGGGCCCTTCTTTCCATGTGGAACTTCAGAGTTCCTCCTCCTGGCCCACATGGCTTTTTTCTATCCCCTGATGATCCTCCTTCTTCATCCAGTACCTGCCACTTCCACTTCCAAAGAGCCTTCTTTCTCCTCCTATCCAAATCTTTGCTCCTCCCCTTCTTTCTGCCATGCTCAGGAGGTAGACCTTTTATTCAGCCAATCAGGGGACAAAGTTACAAAGCAATACTTGGGGTATAAGAGGATGTGCTCATCAGGACAGCAACTAGATCTTTAAAACCGTAATTAGCATCAGAATAAATATCACCAGACCAACCCCCAACACCCCTCCTCTAATAAGGCCACACTTTCTAGTACTTTGTTCCACCAACTAGAGAAGAACAATTCAAAAATATGAGCTATGGGTGCCATTCTCATTTAAAACACCTTAGGATAAATATACTGATAGATTATTTACCATGTAGGTCAGAAGAGAAGTCTAATTTCTCCTTCTACTTTGTGTATTGGGGAGAATGAACTGAGATCATACTAGATTACAAGTGCCTTTAAGGACTGAGGCGTCTCACCAGCACTCCATGATATTTTCTTAAATTAGATCAAGTTAAAAAGGACTCTACATAAAATGGTCCCATTCCTTCTGAAAGAAATACTGACCAATCTTCCAAAGCTGTGCATATTTAAAACCTTCTGTTCTAATACTTTCTCTAAAGAAGAGGATACTTTTATTTTAGGATTTGAAACAACACATTTTTAAAAAGTGAATATTTGTCTTCCTTTTTCAACAATATAACCTGGAGTTAGATGAGAAGAAGGAACCACTATTGAAAAAAATGCCCCCATATTATTGCTTTGTAGCCAATCCTGTGTGGAAATGTTCTTAGTTAGTGACTTATGTGGGAGCACCAGCTTATTGTGGGTAGTGCTACTTCAGGGAAGTTAGTATTAGAGTGCATAGGAAAGCAGGGTGAACAAGCCATAGAGTGCAAGTAAGTTAGTAATGTTCATACATGGCTTCGGCTTTAGTTACTGCCTTGAGATCCTGCCTGGACTTTCTTTAATGATGAAGTATAACTTGAAAGTTGTAAGGTTAAACAAAATCTTTCTTTTTGAATTAGCTTTTTGTCATGATATTTTATCATAGCAATATAAATATAATTATGAAAGTAGGGATGGAGGTGAGGCAGGTGATGACATTGGAGGGTTTCTGTGCTGGCTAGTTTTATGACAGCTTGTTGCAAGCTAAAGCCAGTTGGGAAGAGGGAGCCTCAATTGAGTAAATGAATCCACTGGTTGGCCCATGGGCAAGTGTGTGGGGAATTTTCTAGATGCATCATTCATTTGAGAGTACCTAGGTCACTGTGCGTGGCGGTAACCCTGAGCAGGCACTCCTGGATGATATAAGAAAGCAGGCTGAGCAATCGATAGAAGCAAGCCAGTAACCAGTATCCTCATGTGGCTTCTGCTTCTTAGTTCTAGCCTTTAATTCCTACACTGACTCCTCTTTATGATCCAGTGTTACCTGAGAGTAAGTTATAAAATGAAATAAACTCTTCTCTTCCCAAGCTACTTTTAGTAATGCTGTTTTATTACTAAGACAGTTTCCATTAAGTATCATCATGTATTTTTAGCAACTTCAACTAATGCATTTTTAAACACCATTTATTTATTTATTTTTGGTGCATGGCTATTTTTCCTGCATGTATTTCTGTGCACCATATGAAAGCTTAGTATCAACAGGACAGAAAACACACTGGATTCCTGACACTGAGTTACAGAAAGTTGTGATTAGCCATGTAGGTGCTGGGAATTGATGCTGGATCCACTAGAAGAGCAACGAATGTTCTTAACAGCTGAGCTATCACTCCAGCCTCATTTTTTCTAGTGAAAACCTTTCAGTGGATAATTTTAGTGCTAAATATGGTGGCAAGTCACATAATCATTGAACATATATAATCTTCATGCCTCAGTTCTGATGGCAGATGATTAATGTGCTCACGATAAACACTGATTTAGTACATTACTATCATTATAACATTGACATTTCTGTCATTAAAAGAATTGGATTGAGGATGGAAATCTCTGAGATAAAGTAGAAACCTAGAGCAATGGAAACTCCCAGGAATCTCTAAGGTTGACACTATCTTAGACTCTTAGCAATGGGGGATATGGAGCCTGAAGTGTCCATCTTCTATAACCAGGCAAGACTTCCAATGGAGAGATTGGGACACCATCCCAGCCTACAACCTACAATTTGTCCTGCCTTCAAGATGTACATAGATAAAGATGTAACAAAATGGTGAGTGTTATGCCAATGGTGGCATTATTATAGAGAGGCTATAGCACAAAATCGTACAGAAAACCCTGAAGAAAGGTAGACTGGTCCAAAATCTTGCCTTTCCCTCTCTTTTGCTGAGTAACATTAGATAAACACAAGAATTTTGTCTCAAACTGGGGCAAGAAAGAAAGTAATGTGGTCATAAACAAGAGGTATCTTTTAGGTTGTAGAAATATGTTTTCACTACATGGTTTTTATGTGACTAAGTATCATAGTTTTGGAATATGTCACCATGAAGAAGACAGGTTGATGACACACCAGCTCACTCTTTATCATGCCCTAAAAACTTATATACAATTTATTTTTAAAGGAAATTTCGTTTTTTATAAAATAAACACGTGAGGTCTTGTACTTCCATTAACTACTCAGAAAATATTTTATAGCATCGTAACTGGATTCTAATACCAGCAACATGATCTTGGTGAATCACAATATGTTTGCATTCCTGTTTCTGTAATTTTAGAATGATTATACTAATGGGTATCATTGATATTCTAAAAAAATAAAGATATAACATACCTGCAAACATCAATACATTATATATTTTAGGACATCTAGTATTCTTTGTATTAACTTTTTCTTTTGCTTGCTTAAATAATTTCCATATTATCTTATACCACTCATTTAAAAATGCTAATTAAAGTGGAAATGGCATAACTGATTATTCTTTCACATTACATAAACCACAGAATCTCAATGAAAAAATTATCACACTTTTGTTACAATGGTATGAAGGAAGATCCATTTAAATAAATAAGAGTTTACAAATTTCTATCAAGATAATAGTATGGATGGAGTAAGGAAACTGGATGGAGGAGTTTATGGGGAGAGGAGCAGGTGGGACCATATAATGGGAGGATGGAGGAATAGAGTACTGGTAAGAGGCAACTGGATTGGGGGGGGCATCTCAGGGATGAAGTAGAAACCTAGGATAATATTAACTTTCAGGAATCTATGATGGTGACCTTAGCTAAGACTCTTAGCATTTTGGGATATAGAACCTGAACCAACCATCTCTTTTAACCAGATAAGAATTCCAAATGAGAGATTCAGTGGACATTTTGTCCTGCCTACAAGATTTGCAGAAGTAATGATGGAGCAGAAATTAAGAGAGTGGCCAGCCAATGACCAGCCCAGCTTGAGGCTCATGCCTTGAGAGAAAGTCCACCCCTGACATGATTAATGATATTCTGCTATACTTGCAGACAGGCGCATAGCATAACTGTCTTCTGAGAGGCTTCATCCAGCAACTAATGGATACAGATGCAGAGACACACAGCCAAACATTATTCAGAGCTTGGCAAATCCTGTGGAAAACAGGGAGGAAGGATTGAAAGAGTCAGAGGTCAAGGACACCACCAGAAAACCTACAGAATCAATTAATCTGCCCCCTACTGGCTCACAGAGACTGAACTACCAACCACAGAGTTTGCATGGAACAGACGCATATGTAAGAGTTGTGCAGCTTGGTTGTCATGGTCATGTGGGACTCCTAACGGCAGAGGCAGGTGCAGGGAATGTCTCTGACTCTGTTGCCTGCCTTTTGATCTATTTCCCCTAACTAGACTGCCTTGTCTAGCCACAATAGAAGATGTACATACTTCCCAAAATACAATAATAGTATTTAAATTTAAAAATATAAATAAAATACAGTGAAATGCCTAAGTGTACAATGTAGTATAAATTTTATGCATCAAAATGCATAGAATAAAACTAAAGCAAATTTTAGAGTAAAGGGTATTCCTCATTCTTGTATACACATATATATTCAGATGCACTTGTGTATATATTGAGTTTCTCTAATCCAAAGTTTCAAGACAAAAAATTTTTGAACACTGACATGATACTACAAGTAGAAAATTCTGCACCTAACTTTTTGTAAACTGTAACAGTCAAAGGCAGATAAAATAGAATAATGCATACAATGACCTTTACGCTGTATGCAAAGATGTCTGTGAAGTTAAATTTGTGCTTAAATTTGGCTTGCTTCCCTAAGATATTTCACTGAGCATATGCAGATATTCCAAAGTCTGAAGATGTCTAAAATATGAAATATATTGCTTCCAAGCATTTTGGAAAACTTTAACCAGCATGTATGTATATATGCATGCATATAATTATATATAAACAAATAAACAGATTTCTATTGAATATTAAGTTCTGTGTAAGAGAAATTAAAACTTGACTTCAAAGTTTTTAATTTGATGGTGCTGAGCAGTATTGTTCAACTACTATTACTAAGCAATACAATTTTTTTTGCTGAATGACTAGGATTTCAGTTTCTGCTTTCCAATAATTTAAATGGTACATTATAAAAATGAATTTCAACTAATACTAGCATATTAATGTTTGTTAAGTACTTTATGCTGGTTAGTTTTTATCACCTTGACATAAACGACTTCAATTGAGGAACTGCCTCTATCCAATGTGACTATATGGAATTCTGTGGGGATATTTTCTTTATTGTTAATGAATGAGTAAAGGCCTAGCTCACTTTGGATGGTGTCATTGCTAGGCAGTGGAGCCTCTGACATATAAGGAAGGTGGCTGAGCAAGGCAGAGAAGAGTGTAAAATGTGACCTGAACTTCCATTTAATTAATACTATGGCGACTGGATGTTTTCGGTAAAGACTGAAGAAGGGTGGAGAACAGGAGCTTTAAACAGAATCAGGTAAGAGAAACTATATATATATATTTTATATTACACTATATAACTTTATATTACAATATACAACGTGTCTAGCATGTATTATAAATGAGATGTTAATGTGAAGGCTAGTCAGTTTGTATAAAACTTTCTTATTTTTCTCACTGGCACTGAGTTAATTTAGACAGCTAACCTACACTGAAAGACAAAGATCTTATATCTTTTGGTGTTGACTAATACAAGGAACAACCTACTCCAGCAACCTTGAGCTATCCCAGACAGAAACTTGTAATTGGCTTGTACAAATGAGCTATGAGAACCTATGTTAGTGTTCAAGTTTTTTTGTAGATATAGAAGAAGGAAGTTGACATATTATTTGTTTTCAGAGTCTGGAATTTTTGTTGTTGAAGACTGGGGCCTGATTGAGGAGAGGATTCAGATGAGCCCAACAAGACAGACATCCAGGGCAAAGTCTTTAAAGCTGATATGATAAAGGAAATTGCTCACCAGCTCAAGAAGCTACTACAAACATTTTATTGTGATTGTGTCATCTCAGCCAGATTTCTCCATTTTTCGTAGAATGCTGAGTCTGCTACACCATGAAATTCTTGAAAATATTCAAGAACTCATTTTGGAACTGGATATTGATATACTGTTCATTTCCATGATGTTTATACTCTGTTGTGACTAATTTCAAAATAGCAACCTGACTAGTCTGAGTACCAGCTTGAGGAATTATCTATGAACTGTGTCTCATAAACTTGTATGAGCTAGAAATTTCCACTTCCCTGACTTCAGCTGCCATGCACAAATAAGAATTTTATGAAAAAAACATTCATAGTGTTAAAGTAAATTGAAAGTACTGGCAAAGTTAAATATGTATTGGGATTTTTTAAACATTTAAAATGGTTATTTATGATTTTAAATTTAGTCTTTAAATTTTCCATTGAAAATAACAATTGTACCTATTTGTCAAGTAAACATGATGTCTCAGTACATGCATAATATGGTTGAAAATTGGAAAAACTAGCTTATGACTTAATTCTAACATTCACCAATTCTGCAGAATGAGGAAATTTTAAATACTTTGTTTTAGCAAGCTTCAAACATAGAATAATTAAGAACCACAGTCATCATACTATACAATACATTAGGCTTATTTTCCGGATTTTACTGAAGCTTTGTTCCCTTTTTCAGAGAGGTAATTTTCACATTTATTTGAGCATCACCCATCTCAAATTGATGCATATTAACATCTGGTGAGAGACCACAGTTCATAAGAACCCAATTTTGGAGTCAAAGGTCTTTGTTTTGTGATTTAAAAAAATTCATCAAACTTTAAAATTATTGTAAATCACTAAAAAATGTATTTAATTCATATTACAATGCCAAGAATATAAAGAGACATGAAATTAAGTTATTCTTTTTCATTTTACCTCTCTGAATTCAAAGTGCTCGGCTTGATGTTTGTCCAGATTTTATCATATAAACACATAAAGATTTTATCTGCATAGATAATTTGCCCCATTGCCTCTGGAATAACATGTGGTTCTGAAAATTTTCTTTATTTTTTTCTTATCTTATTTTAAAATAAAACACAATGCTACCAAATATCACAGAACCTGTACTTGAACCCTTTCAATTTTATGCAGCTACTATCAAATAAAAGGTCTTGCAATGTTAATCCATGTGAAGATGTAGAACATCTCAGCCATTCTGGAAAACTCTCCTACTGCACATTTCTATAATAATATCCCCTCCCTTTAAAAGTAACAAGAATACTGCTTCTTAAGATAATCAATTTTATTTTCATTTTATCTTTGAGAATTAAGAGAATATCTAAAAACTATAACTTTTTCTTTTTTAAATTAAATGTGTCATTTTAAGTCTTCGTAATGTATTGAAGAATCTCATTGCTATAAAATAGATAGTTACTCTGATTGTTCATCTTATAGAGTTCATACCCGTAGGACAGTTGAGTATATTCCTTAAAAATCTTAGAATTCATTTAGATTAACAGCTAGATTCCATGATTTTGGCATGTGTATAGCTACTAACAATATACAGTGTGAGTAAAAATAGGTATCCATTTTCTGAGATTGAAGGAATATTAATATGAGCTCACCACTGTTGTAGTAGATCTCTTCTCCATAGGTTTATGACTATATCTGCCGCTTTATTCTTTCTATTTGTCCTTCTGGCCCCATATACTGAATTTTTCTTACACATTGTTTTAATGTTCTAATCCCTATGAACTCTGTAGATTCCTTTTGAAGGGGCCAATGTGGATTTCAAGATTCTCCTTAGCTTAGAAATTATATCAGCTACCATGTCTGCCAAATGCTCAATTTCAATGCCTTTAATTTTAATTTTAATTTAAAATTTTGTCTCTGGTCATTCATAGCAGTTTGAAACACACACACACACACACACACACACACAGACACACACGCACACACACACACTACAAAAAACAAAAACAAAACCCTCCAAAAAAAAACCCAAATAAACAAAACAACCTGTCTTCCAGTACTTCCAAATCCACTTGTTCCTTCCATTGGAGCAGCATTGCCTTTTACATATAGAAGTGTTGGGAGCCGAGAGACCCTGGCTGAGCTGAGAAGACCCTGGTTACGTTGAACTCCAGCTGACCCTTTCCAGCCAGCTTATACAGAAAGAACTTAGCAAACATTTTGCCTGGCAACGGACAAACCGCAAACGTCGTGCTTGGCCCCAGGAGAGGGAACTTGGCCCTGAGAAAAGGAACACTCAGCGTACCGTGACAGGAGTCACGGTGCATGAACATCTGACGTGCTGTGGTCGCTGGGAGAGGACCGCGGGGCCACCTGTCTCCTCCCCCCGCCCCACACATTGTCCCAGGGGTTCCTACCCCAGAAGATTCTGTACTCTCCCACTGCTCTCCCTTCTTCCCCCGCCCTTCCTGAAGCACACTTTAAAAATCATACACCTGCTTTCAGTAAATGACTCTTGATAAGACAACCTTTCTAGAGTCGTGTCTCTCTCCCGCCCTATTCTTCATTTACAGGCCGCGACCCCCTTCGAGAACCCGAATAACTAAACCCGCGGGACGGGGACATAGAAGCAGGAACAACTGAGTAATCCTGTTTCATGCTTTAAGGTGCATTTATTTTTCCTTACATAAAACATGATCTCAATCTCTCCTTTGAAGTTTTCATCTATAACATCAGGATGCACAATGAATCCTTGACATATTAGGCTACTACTTCCTAAAATCGTTCCTACTATCTATGAGCCTAGAGGTTCATGAACTCCAGTGGGTAATTTATAGCATTGAATTTTTGATGATAGTGTGAAATTTTTACTTATTGATAAGTCTAGGGCAGAACTTCCTCTTGTAGCATGCAATACCAAATTTAGTTTTCTCTAGTTAATCTGTGGATTTCTGATAGAAGATATCCATTGGGCACCAACTTCTTGCAATTAAATTATCAGTATGGCCTAGGGCACCAATAACTGACACAGTGAGATTATAATGTACTTTAAAGCTGCAACCACTACACTGGGTAGAACCTAAACTACTCTAATCCTATGGTCTCAAAACATATATACATATCAGTAACTTGGCAATCTGTTGATTGCTTAGGCAGCTTCTTCCCCAGCTCTCAACTGTTCAGCTTCCAGCTCTTCCAACCTCCTCTCAGAAACTCTGCCTTCCACTTTCTGTCCTTCTGCCCAGTTGATTGGCCAGTGATTTATTGACAACTGTACATCCAATCAAGGCATTCCTCCACAATTCCCCTTTTTAGTCTAATAAAAAGTCCCCCTTTACCTACACATTTATATTATTACACATATATACAATAAACTACATACATCAAGAAGAACCAAAAAACAGTCAAGAATTATATAAATGTTACATTCATAGTGTTTTGCTTATTTGTATTTGGCAACCTTGAAGAAAACATCTTTCCTATCAGGGTGAGTCCAAAATTCAGAATGTAACCAATCTCTATCATATCTCATCTCTATCAACCTAAAAACATCTTAACTCCTAACAACTAAACTTAATTTTAAACCAAACTGTCTTCAACACCATCAGAGTCTTGAGAAGGAATAAAATGAAATTAATTACCTGAGTAAACAAGAAGTGTAGGTTAGCAGCTTCCAAAATGAAAAGATGACAGAGACAGTTTGCTGCCTGAAGAGTTACTCAAATCTCTATAACACATTGGAGCATCATCTTTATCATTCTGGTCCAGTACATCTGACAGACATATTTGCGAGGCAGGTATTGTTAATGACTTGCCTACCATGTCTTGGCAGAGTTTGGTCTGCCACCTGCATCTTGCATCAATTCCACCTGCATCCAAGCTTGCCAATTTCAGGCAGAATTCTGTCAGTGTCCGAAAATGAAGACATTTTTGCCCAGTGGCGAGTTTGCCACATCTGAAGCCATCTCCATAAGGAAGTTCTTCAATGTTCATCATCTTTGTGGCAGGCTAGGTGTTGCCAGGACTTAACCTGTCTCATTGTCAAAGAATCCTCAAAACGATAAAAATATCTTTAAGTGTCATAATCTGTATGTCTCTGAGGTTTTTGAAGGTCTTATCTAACTATTTTACCTTATCTATCTATTAAATCATATCTGTCTGTTAAACCTAGTATGTACATTCTTGTGATAAAAATAGAGTACTATTTGACATGACCATGAGTTGATCAACTAAAAATTAACTTGTATTACTAATAATCCTAAGCACCTACAATAAGATTTTTAAAGTATTAGAAATAAACACTTTACCATAACTGAGTTGTATGGTACAATACTTCATATTATGGTAGAATTATATATAATCTGTATGATGAATAATCTTAAATTTGAATTCTATACCAATGTATCAAAAGTAAACTTATTTTGCATCAATATATAAAATTCTATACCAATGAATTAAAAATAACCCTATTTATGAGTAACAAGGCCTTAAGTTGAGGAATAGATTCAATAATCTACTTTTTTCCTATTATCCCTATATGTTTCTATATTCCCCATTTTTTATTTTAAATCCTACCTCCATACCTAAGAAAGAAAAGAGAGAAATCCTTGGGTCCAATCTCGTTTTCTCTCTGAAAAAGACCAATAATAACATAACCAACTTCCAATGAAAATAAACATCCATGGCCCAAGAAAAGAACTACAGCCTTACCTCACCCCTCTAAGGGAAATGTTACTTCTCTCTCTTTTTAAGGTTTCTTCTGTCTGATTTGGGATGAATAATACCTTTGTAGGGGCAAAAATAAAATTGGGAAAATTGTTAAACCATCTAGGGACAGCATTTGTGGACCAGTCTCTAAATGTTGACACATTCCAGGCTTAATATAAGTCCTCTGTGGGACAGGCTGAAATCCTGGACCAATTGGGATCAGGGCTTTTCTTTGAAGCTGTCCTGGGAGCTGTTCTTTTCTTATGAGGAACAGCAACCAAAGCACTTGAGGCTGGAACATGAAGGATGCATGATGTTAGCATCTCCGCATGCTGGAGGATGAATCCTGTCAGGTCTGATCCAGCATCAGTGTCTGGTTCTTTTGTTCTGAAAGCATAATTTCTCACAAGCATTATACAGTCCTAACACTATAAATGCATGAGGTGAAGTGTGCAGGATGCACAGAATAATCAAGGCTGGTCCTCTGCTCTTTATATGAACAAAAGAAAGACATCTGTAAATCTTCATTCATGCCATGTAAAGAATGACATGTAATAATATGTCATGAGCATTCTGTAACTAATAAGAAGTATTGTCTATGCAAAGACATTCATGTCTTGGCCAGTCTCAAAGTTATTCCCATGTAATGTCATTAGCAATACAGATTACCTGCTTGTTCTGTAGTTTGTATTTATGTAAGTATAGTCTGACTTAAGTTAATGTTGTGCCCAGATCACGAGACCACCAAAAGATCACAAGGACTCCATACTGATGCAATACACACAGGGTCCTTTAATTTTCAACTGAACCTGAGCTCTGACCATCACCAATGCAGTGATACCTGGAAAGAGCACCGAACTCAGAGCTGAGGGTAAATTTAAAGGTTTCTTTCCCTCCCAGGGTGTCCATAGCAAGGCAGTTCCAGCCTGGCAAGTGCCTATTTGTTGAGATACGAAAGGGGTATTGTGCTGTAAAATGATTGGTTGTGAGAGGGAGCCAAAAATCACCCTTTTCTAGCAACCTTATCTCCTGTGGGCAAAAAGGAATGCAACAAGAATCATTACTGGTTCTTCCCTGCAGCTGGCCAGATTATCTCCTGTAGACCTATTTCTTAACCTTTGCTCCTCCCCATTAATCCTGAAATCCAATATTAGTTCTTCTGGTATCTCATTAGCAGTCTCTCTTTCATCCAGACCTGTTTAATTTTGACCTATTTCAAAGATGAAGTATAATTTTACCATTACTAAAGAACATATAATCATTATCTACTTGAAGTCAAAGCAAATTGTATAGATCTAAATGTCCTTCTCCAGGCTCTATGGTGCCTGATGTATAGGTGCCAGGCTGCTCCCTGTTTCCTGAGAGAAAGCATCCCATTTAGAGTCAAGCCAATTGCCCTGAGCAAAAGAAGAGGCATTAAGCTTTAAATAAATTTACATAAGCCTTAGGCATCTTTTACCTGGGTTTTTACATCTATTGCAGGTGTTTTTTTCTTACCCTTTCTCTCCATAGCAGATTGATGCTTCCACCTTTTAAGCATATGAATTGTAGCTTTTGAGTTTCTGGAACCTAACTAGGCTGATGTGTACTTTGTCACCTCTAAGTCCTCTGTGTCACTTTGCATCAAGCATGGACACCACCTGTCGTACTCTGTGACAGGTGGCTCACATTTTGAGGGATAAGTCTGCTACCAGAGCATAGCACCTCAACTCAGTCAGCATACAAAACTTTTTTGACATAGGATAGAGATGAAATATTATAGCAATGATATGAGATATGAGATATGATAGAGATTGGTTACATTCTGAATTTTAGACTCACCAAGATAGGAAAGATGTTTTCTTCAAGGTTGCCAAATACAAATAAGCAAAACACTATGAGTGTAACATTTATATAATTCTTGACTGTTTTGTGGTTCTTCTTGATGTATGTAGTTTATTGTATATATGTGTAATAATATAAATGTATAGTTAAAGGGGGGCTTTTTATTAGACTAAAAAGGGGAATTGTGGAGGAATGCCTTGATTGGATGTACAGTTGTCAATAAATCACTGACAAATCAACTGGACAGAAGGACAGGAAGTAGAAGGCAGAGCTTCTGAGAGGAGGTTGGAAGAGCTGGAAGCTGAACAGTTGAGAGCTGGGGAAGAAGCTGCCTGAGGAGTCATCAGATTGGCAAGTTATAGGTCTCTCTCTCTCTCTCTCTCTCTCTCTCTCTCTCTCTCTCTCTCTCTCTCTCTGTGTGTGTGTGTGTGTGTGTGTGTGTGTGTGTGTGTGTGTGTGCTTTTGAGACCATAGGATTACAGTAGTTTAGGTTTTGAGACCATAGGATTACAGTAGTTTAGGTTTTGAGACCATAGGATTACAGTAGTTTACGTTCTACACAGTGTAGTGGTTGCAGCTTTAAAATACGCTATAATCTCACTGTGTCATGTATTGGTGCCCTAGGCCACATTGATAAATTAATTGCAACAGATACATGGCTCTTATTGTTTGTTGCAGGTGTGTGAGAGAACCCCCTTAGGGAGTTTCCTGTGTTTAAAGGATTATCTCATAAGGAGTTTAGCATTGATTAGGGATTATCTCATATGTATCTTGCTGACCAGCATTCATTAAGCCAATGCCTACCCTTTCCACACCTTCTATACATCTGAGAAAGCTTAGATTTTCTAGAGAAGTCTCTAGGAATACTTTGCCTACAATCTCTTTATAAATGACCTTGTCTCCCACAGCTAAAACAATGGACATTTTGCTATATAGGATTATTGGCCATTGCTTGTCCGAATATATAGTCATTAGAGTTGATATCAGCAGTAGTTCTAATCCATTCATCCATGGATGCTTGTGGTTCTGTGTCATCTGCGGCATTGGTTTCACTGGTCTGGATTCCTGGAGGTAGGCAGGTTTGTGTCCCTAGCCTGGTAAGGCAGGGAGAGTAGAGGAGGATGCAGACAGGGAGACAGAGAAAGATGCAAACTTCTTGAATACTTCCCCCCAGTTTGGCTTCTGGCTTGCCAACGGAGTGGGTGATTCAGAGCATTGGAGCTAGAAGCCCTGGGAGCCCTGCACATCTCAGGAGCCTTTCCTGGAATGAAGAATCTAAGATAGCAGAATGAAGTGAGGAGTCTAAGGCCAAATTTACTTGTGAATTAGGTAATTATAAACCCTCAGCAGCGAGAATTTGCTAGGGCAGAGAGAGCCAGAATACCTCATCTGCATAAAGTGGTACTACGCCCCCTTAACCTGGTTCTTTTATCACAGGAAGACTGTACTTAATTGTCCTATGTGTGAAGGGATGACTACAGGGGCATAATTAAAGACCATTATTTTGGAGGCTAAGATCTCAGCATGGGGTAGGGTAGTTCCTGGAAATTCCTGTGCCTGTTATTAGGAAAAGCCAATCCTGTATTTTCTATACGACACCTCATTAAAAATTTCTCAAGTCACCAGATCAGGTGGGGTGAGAGGTCCCACTGAGAAAGGAAGTCCATTCTTCATAGTCTGAACACAGAATCAGTTAACTGGAGAAGACCAGACTTCAACCTTAACCAGCAAAGCCCTACAGATGCTGATTGAGCTTTTATAAATGTCTAAGAACCTTTTTTTTACACTGTCAATTTGTATTTCCAAAACATAAAGTTTCAATTAACACCTGCATGGTATCCAGATCTTATATCAGGTGTTAATCTATATAAGAAGTTATTAAAAGCCTCTCTGAGGCTTTGATCAATCTTTCTGAATAACATAAACTTTTTTTTCTTCTTCTTCCACCTTATCCCTAGTTCTTAAAGCTGCTAAAGTACATCGTATAATAATAGAGTCATAAAATAGAGTCATCAAATTGCATCTGCTTTCTTAAATCAGCATATTGATCATCACCTAACAATTGCTCTTTCACAATATTAACAGCTTCAGACTTATGATTTTCCATAATTGCAGCTTCTTTTCACCACCGTGTCAACCATTGTACTTGAGAACCAGCTTCCAGTACAGCTGCTGGTAAATCTTTCAAGTCTTCGCAGATAGTTCTGTTTTGTGTAGCCCAGATATTTAATATCTGTCTCACATAGGGTGAGTGCTTTCCATAAGTTATTATTGATGCTTTAAAATGCTTAAGAGCTTGTATTTTAACAGGAATCCAGGCTAGTTGTTAATTTTGTGAATTTTTACTATTTTCTGGCATTTGTTCCTGGGTAACTGAGAAAGCTAGTGGTTGGTTGTCTATCTTCACTTTTATTAGGAGGTGGCACCACGGGCTCAATAGGCTGTCTGTCTTGATCCTTAATTTCATTGGGGACCATAGGTTCACAATTAAGCACTTCCTGTTTTCTTATTTTTTCTCTTGTCTCTCAAGCTTTTATAGTATATAGCTAATTTTTCTTCTTGTGCAACTATTTTTGTTGTATAGTTTTTTCAACCTTTTTTGAGATTTTTTTCTTGTTGTACAGTTATTTTTCAACATTTTTCGAGAGAAAATACATAAAGATTGCAATTTATAATGGGGGAGGAATGTTTACTCCGATGGTAACAATTGCAATAAGTAGTACAATGGCTTTTTCAAATAACATTTCTATCCCCTCAAATCCTACCCTTGGTCTTAAGGTATCTGTAATAGAGTTTCCCAATGTTTAATGCAGAGAAAGTCTGCCTATATAATTAAAATTGTCTTTAGATGTGGCTTACAGTAATTCGAAGTTTCAGAGGCTCCTGTGTCATTCCTTGCTCTGGGATCAAGGCTCCCATGTATTTCGAGGTATCTAGCTGAAATAGAAGAACTGATGCTTCCACTGGAGTTGATCCTAGATGAATTTCTCCTCTGTAGCTTTCTGTCAGATGTCTCTTATGCTCTGTTACATTTCTGGGAGGCATCCTCTGCTTTGTGCAATGTTTTTGGGACTTCTCCTTCTCTAATCACATTTGATTTTCCTTGCAACTACATAAGGCACCAGATGTAAATGTCACTTTTATTTTCTCAGATGAGGGGATCAGATGAGAGTCATACCCAAGTTTTATGAGTACATGACTTGTGCTGAGCCCAGGGCATTTAAATCTTAATATTCCTAGGCCTAGGCCTAGAAGCTTCTAGACTTCATACAACATAATCCTCGTTAAGGTGAGACACTGAAGACTTTAGCTTCGAGTCTGGTGACCTATTCCAAGAATGTTTTCAGACTCTAAAACTTACTACTAAATAAACTCACCCTTTCTAATTCTTTCTGAACTCTGGTTGGCTGGTTCAACTCAGCTGTTCTGGCTCAAATCTCCTCTCCCAGCCGAGTGATTCAAACTGGTTTCTCTCTGCTTCTCACTGAATTGCTCTTTGAAAAACTGTCTCTGAACTTCACAAACTGAACTGCAAGTACACAACTACAGTCTGTCAAATTCTGTAGTATTCCTACATTATATTCTTTTCCTCTCTCCATACTGTCAGTCTAATTTTTTTTGCACTGTTCTTAAGTAGCATCTCTCTTGTGAGCTGGGCATATAATATCTCTTAGTCAGTCTCTCAAATTTTTCTCTGATTCGTCACTTTGACTCTCAATTACAAGCTAGTTTTTGGTAGTGAAGGTGTATACTAAGGGCATGTATGCATTCCAGGATCAAGAATGAGACTAGGGTAAATAGAGGGATTAAAGGTGTGTATTCCAGTAGAGAGATTAAAAATGTGTACTAAGGGCATGTCTATATTCCAGTAGGATCATACAGACTTAAGTGTTTGGATGTGGTCCCTTGCTAGAGTAGCCAGGTTCCTGAATTAAAATTTCTCTGCAGACATGTTTACCACTCAGTTTATATTCTTTACTCTTATATAGCTCAATTGTTCAAACCAGGAAATGGTGGGACAGATTTTCATGTTGGATCTTAACTAAAACAAAACAATTCCTCATGGATATGGGCACAGACAAACCTCATCTAGACAATTCTCCACTGAAGCTCTCTTCCCTGGTGACTCTGGGATGGGTCAAAGTGCTGATTAAAACCATCACATTTTACTCTAGTCTTGTTCTTGATTCTTAACTATACTTTCTGCGGAAAGAGTTGGTATAACGGGTTTTTCAGAAGCAGAAGAAGCTTGTTGAGTCTTTAATTTGCAACTTTCAACCGTAGGAATTTAGCAGATAACAATGACAACTGCATGGTTGGAATTGCAATAACAAGGATTAAAATGTTTTTTATGAAATTGAATAACTAGAGCACAAGACATCTATAGCTAGGTAGTATCCCTTTAGGCATGTGAAGAATGACACCTATTGATATGCTAATGTGAATAGAGAAAAATCTATATGACCTTATCCCCAGATATAATGCTACAAGTGGTCAATGGTAGGAGACAGAGAAAGAGAGACAGATTAGGGGGTGGGCAGAGACAGAGAGAGACAGAGGGAACAAATAAACTATTTTTAGGGATAAGATACCACATACAATGTCCAACTCCTTTTGGTTAGATCTAGACACACAAACATAGGAGCAATGCAAAGTGGACATATACATCAGTACATGTATGTATATGTATATTACATGTATGATGTATTATACATAAAAAATAATAATTAAAGGAGAGACCTCTATTTGGGGGATCATGAGAAGCAGGGATAGAGTAAGGAGTGAGAGTAATATATAGTTTTCATGTATGAAGTTCTCAAAATAAAATTAAAATTAAAACTTTACATTAAATAAAATGCATTTTAAAGGTGGTAATAATGACAGAGAGTATATCTAATCTAATAAACTAAAATCAAAGTAGAGTAACTACTTCCCTATCATGTAACAAAGGAACTATTCTGATATCCATGATTTAAAAAGGGTTCCAAAGTTATCCATGTATATACATATTTTAAAATTATTTTATTATGTTTTATGTATTAGAGTTTTGCCTGCAAATATGTCTGTGTACCATATGTGTATGGTGCTTGGGAGACTAGAAGATAGCACAGTATCCCCTAGAACTGAAGTTACAAACAGCTGTGAGCTCTAATCTAAGTCCTGGGAATTGAGCCTCAGTCCTCTGTAAAGGCAGCAAGTGTGAAAAAGGAAGAAAATTCACTTCACTTTCATTCTAAGTTTATACATAATTCAAAGAGATTTTAACAGAAACTGAAGGATTATTTTTAAAACTGTATGCCTTTTAATCAAATTTCCTTTTGAAAATAGAAACAAATCTCATCACAATAATGTCATGTATGAACATTCAAGTCACTAAAAAAAAATCAGCCTCTCTCTGGCATAGGATTGGTAAAAAACCAACCAACCAACCAAAACACCTCCCACATTTTTAGAAACAGTAATATGAATAAATACACAATAGATCCAATAAAGTAAAAAGATCATCATTTCAGGGTCCTGTTGCTTCTCACAATTACAGAATGGCTCCTAATTATAAATTGAGTTCCTTTGTAAACAATTTGTCAGGAGCACATTTACCCTTACAGAAGGCTGTGGAAATGTGACTTGTAGTAGTCAAAGGTAGCTTTTTGGTATTTTGACCACCTGTCAGTGAAGAAAGAGAAAAAGCTTTAGAGAACCCCAGGAATATTCCTAGTTGGATATAATTAATATTCCTTAAACCTTTTTTCTCTTTTTATTAATGTATTTAGATTACATCTCAATTGTTATCCCTTTCCTTATATCCTCCCACTTCTCCCATTCCTCCCTCCCTCTTTCCCTCTATTTCCTCCCCTAGGTCGTGAGAGAAGGGGGCATCCTTCCCCACCATATGGTCACAGCCTATCAAGTCTCATTGTGGTATCTTGCTTATCCTTCCTCTGAGTGCCACTTTAAACCTTTTGAAATTAAGCAATCTTTTGTTAAACGTTTCATATGAATCTATTTAGTAGGTGCTTAGGAGTAATTGTCAGAGTTTTAGAGGATCATATTTACAAAATAAATTTGATCATTCTAATAATACTTAAAAATAGCTATTGTTAGTAGAAATTTCCAATGTTGAGAGAAATGAAGATTTATGCCTAAAGTAAACTTGATTATAAGCCAATTTTCTTTTTGTTGTATGACAGCTATAGTATGACATATTTGAATGACAAGTAACAATACATTTTTATATTTATAATTTGATTAGTTTGGTCATATGCAAAATTCCATCACCAAAATAAAACAGTAGACATGGTCAAAGCTTTGTGTTTACTTGTGCCCTCCTTTTTTTTGTTGGGTTCTGCTTTTTTATAGTAAGAGCACATTGTGAAACCTACTTTCTTAATAGTTGAACATCTACAATACAGTACTGTTAATTATAGACAGTTAGGTATACAGCATGTATCTGGAACTTAATAGTATAAAGTAAGCACAGTCATTTGACTGTGTAACATAATGAAGAATTATTTTTCATTCAGTTCTTGAAAATGAGTTGCTAAATTCTTTATAATTTTCTTATGAATTTTGTTTCTGACATAGAGCTCCTAATCCACTGGATTTTCTGGGTAATAACAGTGACTTTGAATAAGACTACTGACCTCTTTGGTGTGGGCGAATTCATCAGATATACCCTTTAATTATTAGAGAGAAAACATGGTTGCAAATTAAGAGAATACTTGATTATGGTTATGTATATAAACATTCTTAAAGTAGTGTTTGAGAAAATCATCAGGTTGGTGTCCAGGGGCAAATTGGAGGGTTATTTTTGCCATTTTAGAACATGAAATCTGTGTGCCTGTTTCCATACTTACCTATCTTACAGTTGACAGTTTGTTAATTTTAGCATCTGTAGTAATAAAATAAGGAAATGTTTGCATTAATTATTGAAGTTTGCATAAGTTTACAAAATGCTCAAATTTATTTTTATTTGTATTTTGTTTTTTGAAACAGGGTTTCTCTGTGTAGCCTTGGCTGTCCTGGACTCACTTTGTAGACTAGGCTGGCCCCAGACTCACAGCTATCCACCAGCCTCTGCTTCCCAAGTGCTGGGATTAAAGGCGTGCACCACCAAGCCCTGCGCTTCAAATGTATAGATGTTCAGTGGGAACTGTGGGAAGACAAACCTGAGACTTGCATTTAAAGTGGGGTCATGCCATTTTGTGAAAATGAATGCTTTACTTTGGGAGTTTATACTAATGCAAGAAGGTTGAAATAAGAATTGGGTTTTCTTAACCACTGAGCCATCTCTCCAGCCCCTCTCAAACTAAGGCACCAGCCAAGAACAATACAGGAGGTAAACTTTAAACCCCTTCCCAGATCTAGCCAATGGTAAGAATATTCTTCACAGTTGAGTGGAGAGTGTGATACGACTTTCTCACATACTCTGGTGCCTCACATTTGACCATGTCCCCTGGAGGGGGAGACCTGGTGGCACTCAGAGGAAGGACAGCAAGTAGCCAAGAAGAGACTTGATACCCTATGAGAATATATAGGGGGACGTAATCCCGCTCAGGAACAGTCATAGGGGAGGGGAATAATGAGAAAATGGGGGGAGGGAGGAATGGGAGGATACAAGGGATGGGATAAACATTGAGATGTAACAAGAATAAATTAAAAAAAAAAAAAAAGAATTGGGTTTTTGGTGAACTGGAGATGTGGTTGGTTTGAGCTAACACCTTACTCTTTGTACCAGATTATAGGTATAGAGAGTGAAGCACACTTCGTCTTTTCATCCTCTGGGCTTTTGGAATCATTCTTATATTATCTACTTATATTTCTGTCTTACAGAGTGCAATCATGAGATATTTGTCTGTTTGTGCCTGGCTTATTTCTCTTAGTGTAATCTTATAGGTTGTTACAAATATCAAGATTTCATCTTTTCTTTGAGAAGAATAACATTACATTGTGTAATGTACATCTTATTTTCATTATCTGTTCATCTGATAATAATCATTTGAATTATTTTCAATTACTGTTTATTCTCCACATCTTTATTAATTTGTAATTTCGTTTTGTGCATGAATAAGCCGAGGCACAGAAAAATTAAGAGCCTTGATAAGTCACCAAGACATATTTTAATTTGATGTAAGTCAAATGTATGTGAGGGTGGAGTGTTTTTGTAAACTTAAGCCTATAAATTGATATCATAAATAAAGAGACTTTTGCCTACATTTCCACACTCTCCTCCTCCCTAAAGTTCCTTACAAAGCACCACAACATTTTCTAAACTCTACCATTTTTAACTTATTTATTACGAAAAATCAGAATATCTTATTAAAAACCTTATATTTTAAATGCTGGTGAAAATATTAAACGAATTATACTATCAAAGTGACAAGATTCAGCATTTGATTTGAATTGAAATGTATCCAAGTTGTGTAATCTGAAGCTGCACGTATCAGAAAGGAAACAATTCAAGATAATACTGGAAAAATAACTGACGCTGGTCTAAATAGGTCAGAGGGGAAAAATTTACAAAAGAAACTATGAAAAACATTTAAGAAATCATAATTTCTAATGGAATTGCATGCAATTCTGAGTTATAACATATTTCCACAAGTTAAATTCATGTATGTGTATTGGCTGAGACAAGAATTAGTATTTTATATAAATTATGATTTACTTATTTAAGTTGAACAAATATGAATTCATTATAAAATTATTTATATGATTTAAATCATAAAACATTTTCTACAGGGAGAATAAATAGATTGAATTTTTAATATGCTGCAGCTGGTATACATAAATCAAACATTTTTTATTGAATGTTTACATATTGACTATAGCTTGACCTTAATAATTTATCATTTAATCTTATGTCATCACCCTCCATGATAGATTCTATAGCTAAGGAACTAGCTCCAATTTCCTTATAGACTCCACTCTGCCAGATTTCATATATAAGTTGCCAAATCTATTGCAAGCTATAAGATGTTTTAGTTTGCATATATATACTGTCATTTTAAATCTACAATGTAGCTTCTATTGACAACTATAAAATCATTTTTTAGTTTTGGAGGCAGTTCTTATAAGAAACCATTTTTATGACTATCAATAAGGAGAGAAGTTGCAGGAGACAGGAAAGGCATTAAATACAAGTCCACTTCGCTCACCTACCTATGTCCACAAGCAAACAAATAAATGAATAAACAAATAATCCATATTCTACTTTGTGATATACACAGGTAGGATTTTAAAATGCTTATAGAATTAAATAAATGTGTTTCTTAGTGATCAGTTTCATAATGCACATGCTTAATGAATAAATCACAAGAAGGTTAAAAATAGAAGATATATACTATGAGATAAGGCCCATGGAATCAGAATGCTTGAATTTCAAAAAGGAAGATAACCCACCTCATATGCAATACTTTATACATGATAATAAAAGTCTTCTTTCTGATAGAGCTTATATTAATGCCTCTATTTTGTACATTTTAAATGTTGACATACATCTTTATGTTTTCAGATCACTGCCTGTACGATATGTAACTTTAATATTAACTCTATGTATATTCAATGCTGTTATAATAATAAAGTGAGATAATGTGTGGATTGTCCTTCTGTATATACTATAATGTGAGAAGATTCTAGACACAAATGGGAGGTAATATACTGTGGGTAATAACTCTAATGGGAAATAAAAGTGTAGGAAATTCACTCTTGCCAATAATTAATGCCTTTATTGACAAATATAGTGGATTGAATACTGTCTGCTCACCTCCACCAAAAAAAAAAAAAAAATCCAAAAAAAAAATCATACCTACAAAGATTCTAGCTTGTAAATAAGATATTTGGAATTATAATTGAGATTGCTCAGATGGCATTTGGATTAAGAATCTCTGTAAGGAAAGAGAGGCTTGGTTATAGTTGTCTAAGCAGCAAAGTGCTGTTAAGGCAGAAAGAAAAACAGGAGTGATACATCTCCAGGATGAGGAACATAGATTTCTGGAAACAACTAGAGCCTTCAGAGATTGTGGCCTTGCTTGTAGTTTTACTATAGGACTCTAGTTTTTAGATCCATGAAAGAATGCATTTTGTTGTGTTATGCTATTTAATTATGATGTTTAATATGCTAATTTTAAACAATTAAGAAAATAACTTTAGTTTTTACAGATACACGCTGACCAATATGTAGAAATTATTCTGGCATATTTAACCATATATTCTTTACTGAATTATTCTATGACTAGTTTGAGCCCTGGCTTCAGACGGGGAGGTAATGTCATAAATTGTCACCAACCATGCACAAATTCTTCTTGTGCAATAGAACTGGTTGCTAAATTTAACAAATTTGGTACAATGTATTGTAATTCTTCACTGAATACATTTTTTGTTAGAAATGGGAACAGCTATTATAGAATAATTCAGAGTCAGAAACAGAGAAAATACACCACTTAATAAAACTCTGGCTCAGCCAACTAGTGATATACTTTAATGATACAGTACTTGACCTACATCATCAAGATTTTGCTTCATCCTCAACAGAATAAAATATATACAAAGGAAAACAACAACACGATGAACTGAAGTATGTCACATGTGTTATTTTGGGCTCATTTTCATTGCATATGAAATGGAATTAGTTTGATGTGCAGGATAAAAGAATCATGAACCTTCTCTTCATCTGAATATGCATCACATTTCCTTATACACTTACCTATATCATACACTGCACTTCTGAACACATCACTTTAAAACGGTGTCATATTAACTTAGTGACAATTATAGAAAATTCAATTTTGTCCCATGAAGTAAAACACCAGGAGGTTCATTATTTTTGAAAAATCTTATTGAATTTCAGATATATGCCACTGAAAACTGAAAGGCAGTATTCCCCACCAGCAACCATTATACTTCAGACACTATTACCTTAGAATAGATTTTAATAATATTAATTTAGATTGCCTAGCAAGTTTTCTATCAATTAGAAAAATACTACATATGTCTGTGGCAATGAAGGCTTTCCTTCTGAAAGCAAAAGTAATGCATGGATTTCTATTAAGTGGATAATTATCAAAATAAATAAAGGTCACTATAAGACAATGGTAAATACCATGGAAGAAAGAAATTGTATCCTTATCCATGCTAAGTTGATGACTAAAGACTGACTAAGCCCATGATTAGCAAAGGAATCATACATTTTATTTAAGTTTTCTATGATCTGAGAACATTCAGAAATAAGGACCTAAAGAAACATGGAGCTTTGTACATTTTTATGTTCAAAATGGATGGACAAAAGAATAGCTGGTATAAGTATGAGTGATCAGAAATAAACTAGATGGGCATGACAGTTTGTTAGAATTGTTTTCAAAATCTTTTGTGGGTTCTGGTATCTTCTATATTATGTATGATCCTTTCCTCAGGGTATAAGAAGGGTGGTCTTAATTGAGCATTTTATGACATTCCTTAGGGGTTGTGTATCATGTACCTAATTAGCATTCTGAGCATTTATTAGAAATATTTTTGTGTGAGCTTTGCTCCTAAAAGTTAAATCCTATTGTAGCTATCAAGCTACCTTAAATTACTTTCTTTTCTGTATCATCTTGATATTCAGCACAACCATCTCCTATGCTACGCATGCATAAGACACATTATTGAAACAGGATACTTTGGGGATATTATAAATTGGTCTCAATAGGGAAAAATGAAGGTAGAATCTTCTGCCTTCTTAACACTTCCATGTCAATTTATATGCCATGATTCACTTCTTTGAATTTAAGACATTCATTAACACCATTTCTTGAATTGTTAGCCCTGACAGTAGACTTATATTTTAGAAGAAGATGGAATGAGGCAAGAGTTTCCTTTTTAAACGCTATTTTATTTTCTGATTAAGGCTATTGAACTTGTCATACTCTGAGAATAAGTTTGAAGAAGGTCGTCCTAATTTTCTCCTAAGTATATTACTAGGTGACTTGCTAACTCGTCTACCAAAAATTATAATAAAATAACTTAGAATATAAAAAAGGAAATAGAAATGGAGCCACATTTCTTTTAAAACTCAATTTTGGTGTTGGAAAGATTAAGAGGCACTTCTAGAGGCTAAACAGAAAGAAAAGACAAAGGCAGAGATTGGTACTGTTTTTGAACTATTTATTTATATGTCTAAGTCTTGGTTTTGAAAGGCAAGACTCTGTGAAACTGAAATTGAATAATATCAAAAAATTTATTGAAAAAGGCACAAGAAGATAAAACTAGAACTTGTTAGTCCCCACTGGGATTTACAAGGGTAAGAAGGACATTTCTGTTATTTGCAATTAGAGGGTTAAACCGGCACTCTAAGGATAGCATAAATATTTTTCAGATGAGAATTGATATCAAAACAGGTACTAGCAAATAAAAGTTCTCAAGAATATGCTATAAATTTCTGTATTAAGCTACTGTTAGGCACAAAGTTAAGGCCAATTTTGTAAGTCATAAGGTAACAATCAATCATGAGACTCCTATGACATGATAAACAGCAGTATTCTATGTCTAACTTTTGATAATACACCTTTAATGGAAAGAACATAAAACTAGCATGCTTTCAATATCCAAAGACAATAAAATATAAATATAAATCAGGTCAGCTGTAGTTTGAATAATTAGGATAAAAATCTCTATATTTGTCTATGAGAACATTTCCAGAAAGATTTGAATGAAGCAGAAAGACATATGTGTGGTCACTGCCTGTCATCTGAATAAAATGGAGACATGTAAGCACCATTATTAATTCTCTGTGTGCCATGACTGTTGAATGTGACCATACAATGGTAAAGCTGCCTTATGCTCCTTGCAATATGAATTCCCTACCATTTCTGTTGTATTCTCAAGCTGTTAGCCTAAATAAAGACTTCTGTTCCTAAATTGTTTTTTTCATCAGATATTTTGTCACAGCAATGAGAAAAATAATATTACTATAATTAAATAAAATGATAAAGGGAGAATTCTGAACTGTAAAAAAAAAAAAAAAAAAAAAAAAAAAAACCAATGTCTTCACTCTAATTAAAGATCTATAGTTCTTTTAGAAAAATATTATACAGAAACAATTATATGTGTTTTATTACCACATTTATTAACCAGGGCATCAATGTATACAAAGCAAAGGTTATTACCAAATGAACTATATCCTTAACCCAAATCTTTTCTATTCAGCATCATTCATTTTTTCAGCCCTTCTTCAGATAATACATTGAATAAGTTTAAATATTTATGTATTTTTATATTATGTGTATGGTGTTTTACCTCCAAGCATGTTTACTTACCATGTGTATGCAGTATTCTCCAGAGGTCAGAAGAAGGCATCAAATCCTCTGGAACTAGAGTTACAGTTAGTCAGAACTTAATTTTGGTCCTTTGCAAGAACAAAAACTATTCTTAACTGCTGAGTCATCTTTTCAGTCCTCTGGAGTAAGTTTAAATTCCATACAAATGAACTTTTTAAAGTATCAATTCATTTACAGAAATTAGCAAAACCTTTAAACCAACAGTATAAAATTGATGTAATAGTCAACATTATACTACAAAATTTTAATAAACATAGGTAATATAATCATTGTATTATTTAGCTCCTGACACTGTTAACAAGTAGTGTAAATGACAGTAAATAAAGACCTGAGTGAATATGTATTGTTTGAAAATGTTGTGCCTATGCTTAGGACCAATGACTTAGCTCCATGGAATGACAAAACTTTCCTCAGTGAGGTTCAGAGGAATGACAAAGCTTTCTTCTGGTCTGAGAAATACAAATGTTGGCAGTGTGTAAAGAAAATGTCCCAAAGTAGTCTTATCCTCCCAGAGACTGCTCCTCTACAGAGACTGCTCCTCTCAAGAATAGCTAAACCTGCCTCCTTGTTTGTGTGTATGTAATAAGCCCACCTTCTTGTTCATCTGTATACAATAAACTTGCCTCCCAGCACTACTGTATATAATAAACAAAATGATCTTCTAGAGTGTTTTGGCTTTTCCACCTGAGAGCCCAGACCACTCAGTATCAGGTTTTCTGTATGTGTCTGTCTTTTCTTCATTCTTTAGTCACCCATACTCAGTGTTACAAGATACAAGACTCAGCATATGACATAATTAGTTTACAAAGATAAAAATTTTATTTCCCTTTTCTAAGAATCATTGAATTGAGAAAGTTCAATAAGCATGTGGGATTTCTGGAAATTAATCTGATATTTTGCAAGGTCTGTACCATGATGCAACCTCAGAATTGTTTCCAGCTTCTGACACCCCTTCCTTTTTGTGCTGTTGCATCTCTCAAAAAATCTGGCATGATATGAACCACCACATTCTGGCTATTTACCAACTCTGATTGAACAAATCTCCTATAGGATCTTTATGAAGATACAGTGCTGTTCAGATGAATTAATTCCTGATATGGAATTCCTGGTTTGATTTAAACAATTATAGAAGTTAAGAAGTTAACCAGTCATTATCAACTTAAAACATCTATCTAGATAGACCTTAAACATCAAGATGTGATGAAGATTGATTTATATTTAGAATTTTAGATGCCCCAAGATAGGAAAGATGTTTTCTTCAAGGCTCTCAAATACAAATAGCCAAAACACTAAGAATGTAACATTTATATAATTCCTGGTTGTGTCATGTTCTTCTTGCTATAGGTAGTTTATTGTATATGTGTATAATAATATAAATATATATAAAACATAAAAATGTTTAGTTAATAAAAAAAGAAAAAAGTTAAACAGTCTACAGAAAGTTTATAGGTGCAATAAATATTTTTGTGAACCTCCAGATGCCTCACTAGAAGACGGGCCAGAGACAAATTTGTGGCTTCAGAGAAACTTTCACTTTAGAAATTGTAATACGGATCCTGGTATGTATCTTAAGTATATACAAGTTGGCTTGAACTTCCCATGAATCTAGAAAATAAGTGGACTACCATGAAATGTAAAAATTAAGTAAAAACTTTAACATCAAAAAAATGCAAACTGTTTCATTCTAACTCCTTACATATTGTCATCTTTTGGCATAAAATTCTGTCACTTTGTGAAAGTCATACCCCACTCTCCACTCAACTGTGGAGAATGTTCTGTCCATTGGCTAGATCTGGGTAGTGCCTCACATTTGACCATGTCCCCTGGAGGGGGAGACCTGGTTGCACTCAGAGGAAGGACAGCAGGTTACCAAGAAGAGACTTGATACCCTATGAGCATATACAGGGGGAGGTAATCCCCCTCAGGAACAGTCATAGGGGAGGGGAATAATGGGAAAGGGGGAGGGAGGGAAGAATGGGAGGACACAAGGGATGGGATAACCATTGAGATGTAACAAGAATAAATTAATAAAAAATTAAAAAAAATACTGTCATTTTCAATTTACTCTGTATCTTGGAATGTAAGACTAGATAAAGAAATGTTTAGCTTAGTAGTGAAACATAATCATTAGAAGCCTTCCATTTGTAATGGCTTTGTCTGTCTCTGTGATAAATCTTTTTGACTATGTGGTTATTCTTTCTCTGACATAGAGAGGTTTTGCTCAGGTTATAAAAAGTGTATTCAGGGCAATAAAGTTTTGTTGAGGCCATCTTTCCTCATCCGTTTTCTCTCGTGAGTGCTTGCATATATTACTGGTCTTGTTTCTATCTGTCTCTCTTACTTCTTATTCCCCTTTAGATTCACAAATAAATTAACAGAGTCAAGGCTCTATCAGCAGCAGGCATACCTTAGCCTACCAGAGATCGCTGCAAAGAGGCCCATATACAGATTAAATAGCTTCCTTTTACAATTCTGTGCAGTTTTTGGACAGAAGCTGTGTTTTGCAGCTCTGACTGCAGGAAAAAGTGGTCAGTTTAAGTCCTGAGCCTCAGAGAGGAAACCGTGTCTCCCTCCCCTATTACCTACCCTTACTGTCTCCCTCTTTCAGTCTTCAAATGTAAACGTTTTTTAAAATTTAGGTATAGATTATGAGGAAAAGACATCAGTCACTGACTTCAAAAGATAGAAAGAGATTTTGTCACCAGTTTGACTACCCAAAATCTTCATTGCTGTGCCCATCTGCCTCAGTTTCTCTCCTGGACCCATCAAAATTGAACTTTAACATCCCTCATATTTTGGAGAATTTTGTCAATGACTAGATTGGGACTTTTGGATATAGGACTGTGGAAAAGAATGGTCTCATGAGAAACTACTTTCCTTATAATAGGCAGGAAGCAGTCAGATAAGATAATATAGCCTGGTGTGCCATTATCCCTTTTATGTAGTGGCAGCAGCAACAGCAGCAGGAGAGAGAGAGAGAGAAAGAGAGAGAGAGAGAGAGAGAGAGAGAGAGAGAGAGAGAGAGAGAGAGAGAGAGAGAGAGACAGAGAGAGAGAGAGAGAGAGACAGAGACAGAGAGAGACAGAGAGAGAGAGACACAGTGAGAGACACAGAGAGACAGAGAGACAGAGAGAAGACTTCCCACCATATCTCATACCTTAAAAGAGTCACAAAGATCCAATAGTACCTTGCATAGTCCTAGGTTTTTAGACACAGATCTTTATGGATTAGCAAGATTCATCAACACAACAATCACACGATTAGTTAGAATGACAAAAACGTTTTTTTTTTTTTTTCTGCACTGTTTAGGATTGTTGTAGAACATATTTAATTTTCCACAGTTACTAACTGAAGAGGAAAATAGTATCACCATTACTAGATGTAGGGCAAGACGCAAATTAAAAAAAAAATTCACATTGAAGTTCTTGTTCAAATCAAGGTAATGAAAACAACATGTGACTTGAGCACAGGGATCATTCAGTCTAGGATCTCTAGTGCCTGGGTTACAGGAGAATGCTACTGTGCAGGCTTTTAGAGAAGGTTCTTGGGATCCAAACTCAGCTTCCCATCTGTATGCAGCATGAACTATACTGACTGAGCCATCCCCCAGTCTGATAAACACTAAGTTATAATTAATCATGTAACTATTACAGATGAAAAAGACAAAAATCACTTGGAGATTCACATAGGTGTTAAGCTATATGTTCTAAGCAACTTGCTCAGTTCATTAATATTTTACTGGGTTTTTATTTTTCATGTTTTATAAGTATGTATTTCTCATGTAGACCAGTGAACAAGATAGAAGAGAGGAAAGATCAATACAAACAGTAAAAACAAACAAACAAACCAACAATCACTGTCATCAGTATCACTCCAGAAGATGCCAGTAAAGTGATTTTTCTGTTGGGCTTCTTATGTCACACTTCCTAAGAAGACTGGAACTTAACCCAGATAAAGAACTTGTGACAATTACCTACAACTGCTAAAGAGCCCTACCAGCAGAGTCAAACTCATGTTTTATTGAGGTTACATACAAATGTAGGAGTTACTTGCAGAAGCAGAAATGACTCAAAGGTAATTTCATCAGTGAAAGTACAATGAAGCATGGAAGGGATCTCACAAAAACTGTGAACCCTGAATCACTGTATAACTTGCAGGCAGCTCAGCAGGTTGGTAAGTGTCTCTGCTAGGAAGATGAGTAGGTCTGAATCTCTTCCAGCTAGCTATTCTAGTCTGAGAGTGTGTGGTACTAGTCCTTACTAGTTATTTAAGCTTAGGGAGAGAGTAAACTAGTAAATCTTGTCATTTTCAGGAACAGCCTGAACGTATTGAGTTGCTTACTTCTTGAGAGAAGAAGAAGAAGAAGAAGAAGAAGAAGAAGAAGAAGAAGAAGAAGAAGAAGAAGAAGAAGAAGAAGATTGTTTTTAATGGGTGTTTTTATATTTTTAAAATATTTCTTAGTATTTGTTTCACTTTTTTGAGATTATAGTATAATTATATCAGTTTTCCTTCTCTTCTTTCCAAACCTTCCCATGTATTCCTCATGTTAACTCTCAAATTTATAGCCTCTTTTTGCTTTAATTGTTGGTACATGCATATATGTATATACCTTTTAATTTTAATGAGCTCCTGTGAAGGATGGAGTCTTTCACCTCCCTTTAGATTCTAAAGTTTAGAACATTTTGAGATTTATGGAGTTTCCTACAAGATGGAATATTTTATCTTAGATAAGTGCTGCACAATGTGTGGGGAGCCATGCTAAATTCAGCCATGCTAGAAATCCTGTGCTTTCCAAATGGATTAAAGACTTCAACATAAAACCAGAGACACTAAATTGGTTAGAAGAAAAAGTGGGGAAGAGCCAGGAACACATAGTTCCTGAACAGAACTCCAACAGCCCAGGCCTTAAGGTCAACAATTAATAAATGGGACCTCTTGAGGCTAAGAAGCTTCTGTAAGGCAGGAGACACTGTCAACAGAACAAAGTGACAGCCTATAGACTGGGGAAAGATCTTCACCAACCCTTCATCTGACAAAGGTCTGATATCCAAAATATATAAAGAACTGATGAAATTAAACACCACAAAACCAAACAAACCAATTGAGAAATGGGGCTAAGAATTAAACAAAGAATTCTCAAAAGAGGAATTTCAAATGGCTGAGAAACAGTTAAAGAAATGCTCAACGTCTTTAGTCATCAGAGAAATGCAAATCAAAACGACTCTAATATTCCATCTTACACCCATCAGAAGGGCTAAGATCAAAAATTCAAGTGACACCACATGCTGGTGAGGATGTAGAGAAAGAGGAACACTCCTTCATTGTTGGTAGGAATGCAAACTAGTACAGCCACTTTGGAAATCTATCTGGCACTGTATCAGAAAGCTGGGAATAAGGCTTCCTCAAGACCCAGCTATACCACTCCTTGGAATATACCCAGAAGATGCTCCACCACACAACAAGGACATATGCTCATAGCGGCCTTATTCATAATAGCCAGAACATGGAAGCAGCCTAAGTGTCCCTCAGTAGAAGAATGGATAAAGAAACTGTGGTACATTTACACTATGGAATACTACTCAGGTATTAAAAACAAGGAATTCCTGAAATTTCTGGACAAATGGATTGAACCAGAAATGATCATAATGAGTGAATTAACCCAGAAGCAAAAAGACTCAAATGGTGTATACTCACTTATATATGGGCACTAGCCCAAGGAGCACGTGCCATGAAAGTCTTCACTTATCATGAAAGTGGGATAGAGGGGAGAACATCCTATTGATACTCTCGGTGAGAGAAGTATGGAAGAATGGGAAAATAGATGGATCCAGATAATCCTAAAAACTTATAAGAAGAACATCATGATGGATGGATCAGTGCTGAGAGAGGTCTGCTCAAACTATTGCACTAAGGACAATACAATAGTAAACATTGAACCCCTACTCTGATCTACCCAATGGGCAGGACATTCTCCACAGTTATGTGGAAAGCGGGAACTGACTTTGACATGAACTGTGGTGCTCCATATTTGACCACCTCCCTTTTGTGGGGAGGTCTGGTGGCACTCAAAGAAAGAATAAACAGGCTACCAAGATGAGACTTGATAGCCTATGACCATATAGTAGGGGAGGAGGTCTCCCACAGTCATAGACCTAGGGGAGGGGAATAAGAGAATAAGGTGAACACTGCCTCTTGGTGGTGAGATTAAAGGCATGCTCCACACTCATCTGTATTTGAGATCTATTTGTATGAACACTGAGCCCACCAACTAGAACTTAATTTGCTAATTTTGTCCTAATCTTCTTCTGAAAATCTCATCCTAGAAAATTATCTGAAGGTCTTAGGATTTCCACTTGATAGTTGGAGAAAGGCCACAGATATTGAGTTCATGGTAAATGAATAGATGTGATTATAAAGGGGAAAGGGTATAGGGGTAAAAGATGCCATCTAAAGGGAGGGTATGAAACTCTCATTACACTTGAAATAAGTAGTTAACTTGTTATGATTTCATTTTTTTTCCTGCTCAATATGAAACCTATCTTTCAAATAGGTCAGAGAAATATATTTATAATTTAGTAAGATTTATAGCAGGCTGAGGGTGAAGTTACTGATAATCAAGTTTAAATAGCAAATGATTACTTACATGTTTTATTTCAAAATACTTATATGGTTGCAAAGCAACTTAAAATGTGTTTATGTCCATAGTCAGCAGTTGTTGTTTTTAGTTGACTAAATGAAATGTATTATTGATTACTACCATTCATGCTAAGGTTGTTGCCTCAAATCCAAATAGTGGTTGGGAAAAATTGCTAACATTGTACAGCTAGAGTTCCCAAAATACTTTTAAAAATTAATTTTGTTATTCAATTTACATCCCAAGATTAGCCTCCTCCCTCTTATCCAACAGGTCCTACTCTCCTTCCCTCTTCCATGTCTCCCCTTCCCTTTCTCTCAGAAAAGGAAAACCCTCCCCCTCCCCCAGAAAAGGAAAGCCACCCCAGCACATCAAATCACACCAGGACTGAGCACATTGTCTTCCATAGTGGCCTGGCAAGGCAGCTCTGCAAGGAGGAAATGATTGAAAAGCATGTAACAGATTCCATGTCAGAAAATACCTTGCTCCCCTTATGAGGGGACCCACATGAGGAAAAAGTTGCCCTTTGGGTACATATGTTTAGGGGGGCCTATGTCCAGTCCATTCGTGGCCCTTGGTTGGTGCCTCTATCTCTGCAAGTCCACCCTGGGTCCAAGTTAGTTGGCTTTTTGGTCTTCTTGTGGTGCTCCTGTGCCCTGTGGGTCCTATTTTTCTCTCACCACTCTTCCACAAGGCTCTCAGCATTTGTTTTGATCCATTACTGGTTGGAGACTCTCAGATGACAGCAATGCTAGTCTCCTGTCTGCAAGCGTAGCAGAGCGTCAGTGGTTGTCTTTCTCCCATGGGATGGGTCTCAGTTTGGGCCAGGCATTGGTTTGGCATTCCCTCCATCTCTGCTCTATCTTTATGATTATACATCTTGTAGGCAGGGTAAATTTTGGGTCAAAGTTTCTGTGATTGGGTTGGTGTCCTCTTCCCTCCACTAGGAGTCTTGTCTAGTTAAAACATGGCTTCTTCAATCTTCATGACCCCTGCTAGTAGGGGTTCTTAGCTAGAGTCATCCCCATGTCTTCCCAGGAGCCTAACCTGGCATAGGTATCCAGCTTGTCTCTGAGATGCCCCACCCACATTTTTGTTCTATCTGCAGTCTCTCTAGCTCTACCTCAATGCCCAGCTATACCACTCCATGGCATATACCCAACTATGGTCATAAAAGCTTTATTCATAATATCCAGAATGTGGAAACAATCTAGATGTAAGAAACTGCAGTACCTTTACACAATGGAATATCACATAGTTATTAAAATGAGGAAATCATGAAATTTACAGGCAAATGGATGGAACTAGAAAAGATCATTCTGAGTGAGGTAACTCAGACCCAGAAAGACAAAATTGGTATGTGCTCACTTATAAACTGATATTACTCATATAATATAGGATAGCTGTACTACAATTTACAGACAGAAAGAAGCTAAGTAATGAAGAGGGCCCAAGGGAGGATGCTCAAATCTTACTCAGAAGGGGAAATAGAATAGAAAGCAGAAGTGGTTGAAGAGATGCAACAGGATAGGAGAGGTAGTGTGGAGGGAAATATGAGTGAGGATCAGATATAGGGAGAATGGAGGCAGCAGGACAAAGTTATCAAAATCTTTTTTTTTTTTGTTTTTAGAGACAGGGTTTCTCTGTGTAGCCTTGGCTGTCCTGGACTCACTTTGTAGACCAGGCTGGCCTCAAACTCACAGCAATCCGCCTGCCATCAAAAATCTTAATGGAGAATATTTGCAAGGTTTTTAGTCACTCAGTGCCTACATAATAAATAGCACCTAGTAGCATACTGTTATTCTTCTTACAGTCCCAGCCTAGACGATGCTTCTGAGAAGGGTTCAGAAATGATAACACACGATTCCTGGCTGTAGCCCATCTGGAATATGAGTTGTGCAGTGACAAAATACATGATGCCCACACATGATGTTCCTATGCTTCTCCATTATAGGCACCACTTACACTATCACTACAAAGACAGAGTTGAGTCTTTGGTACCAGGGTAGAACAAAGCCAAATTTGTTACCACTTTTATTTATTTATTTATTTATTACTTTTTAAATTATAATTTATTCACATTATATCCCTAGTGTTATCCCATTGATTTTATCTTTTCATTCTTATCCTCCCTTCTCCTTGTGGTCCATTCCCTGCCCCCAGACTGTTTTGTGATTATCTTCACAGTAATGTAGTAGGTAGGAAATATGTCTTCTATTCTTACGATACCAAGCTTGGAAACATTCATTTCTTCAGAGTTTTGAGATACTTCATTTACTGATAGCATTGGTGATTTAGATTAGGAGCTCTTTAAAGTTTCTTCAATATGTCATACATTTTAACATTCAATCATTCCAATTGACTGTTTCTTTCATAGCATCTTTCCTGAGGATATTGATAAAAACTTCAATTCTACTAAATGATTAAATTAATATAAAATAATATATGCATATTAACAATACTAAGACAATGACCTCTTATACTCAAAGTAAAATATACACAAATAAGTGTGTATATATATGTGTATTGTATATATGTGTGCATATATGTGTATGTTTTATATATACACTGTTATTAATATTTTCATTGTTTACCAGTAGTGGAATTTATATGTAGAATAAGAATAAGTAGCAGTGATATATTCTGATGTTCAGATTTAAGAGTAATTATAATGAATTCTTCTGCAACATTTGGTAATAATTAAGGTGTGGTTTTCTGGGATGGCAAAACAATTACATTGTTCTCCTGCCCTCTTGTGGCCAATCTAGAATACTGCAATAAATTGATTTGTAGGTCCTTTGAAAAGTGCGTTCACTCTTTAATTTTTTTTTTTTCTGTAGAAACTCAGAACCACTCTGTTTGTTGCCAGAGTATTTTAACATAATGCTTTACATTTACTCCAGTACAAATTGTTTTTAAACAACTTCTACTTAATGCTTTAGCAATGTCAGATGTTTACTTTCTAAGACTAAGTTTTCTGAAAGATGGAGGACGATAAAAGACAAAGTTTATGGGTTGTAACTTTGCAGTAATTCATTCAGACTATACACAATTTAAAAACCAGTGAAACCAAAGCAATTACTTTCATGTTTTGTGGAGATCTGTGCCTTGGTTCTAAAATATAAGTTGATTTGAGAAAACTATAAAAATATAGGAGAGAGCTGAAAACTCACTAATCTACTTTATTCAATGCTATTTTAAAACATTTACTGATATTAAACAGAAATTAGCAAATAGTGAAAATTTCTGAGGTTGTATTTGTATAAAAATTTTCATTTGTTTTATTGTGAGCCAAAATTTTTCATCTAAAAACATTTTCAAATTAAACTTTAGTTACTATCTTGCTATCATCTCATTTTCATGATATAAGTGCCTAAAGAATCCATGATAGAGTTATACCATTTTCTACACTTTACTAAGGATAAGGGACAAACCAAAGGATCAAAATTTAAATTATTAAGAAAGATTTTTTGTTTCCATCTCTTATTGATCCATTATACACACACACACACACACATATATATATATATATATACACTCATACAAAACCATTTGCATACACATATGAATACATGTATATGAATATAAGATGTACATGTATATATACAAAGTACGTATAATAAAATAATGTGTTTTGCATTTTAATTGTTTTGTTTGTACAATTTTCGATATTTAATGGAAATAATCATATTTTTATGTCTATACATTTTAATTTAAATACAACTATCCAATTTTCCTCCCTTCTCTTTCCTTCCTATAGTTGTTCCCTGTCCACTCTCTTCAACCTTCTCCATGTTCACCTGCTTTCTCTGTCTCTCAAATAATTCTTTATTATTGTCACATATATGCATATATTCATACATAAATATATAAATATATCTCTTTAATAATTTTTCAAATGTGTTTAAGGTTTAAATTATCACTATTAGATAAGTGATAATTTTAATGGATTGAGCTTTTGAAACCATTCTTAAATAACATGATACATATTAAAATTTCAGTTGAAACAGCCTTTAATAATACAATATTCATTTACAGTTACCATATTTCAAAGATAAAGTCACAATCTTTATGGCATCAGATGTTTAGAAACATTAGGTTATAAAAAAGTACAAATTTCTTTTTAGAAGTATCAAGTTGCTTAGAGTAATAGTTCAAAATCCTTCAACCTTATTAATATTCTTTAACATAGTTCTATGTGAACTCTTCCTAAATGTGCAAAAAAATGTGGAAGTATAAACGGAATTTGTATTCTGTTTCTATTGAACATTGTTTATTAAAAACACAGAAAATTATCATTTAGATATTTTGTCTTTATTCATCTGCATTGACTTTAAAATGGAAAGGTTAAAAGAAGGCATTATAAATTAGTGAAATATTCATTAAGGAAATTATTTGGGATGTTACAAAGTAACAGATCAATTTCTTTGAAAGCTTCACATTGTTGCTTGGATAGTCTTCAAGAAAATATCATGGATTATTGTTCGTGTGAAATTCAAAGCCTAGTTTTGAGGAGGTGAGAGGCGATTCTTCTGATAGATTCTTCATAGTAACTCTTGTTTTCTTTAAAATGAAAGTTTCTAATAAGAGAAATTAATGAACAGAAAGATGCCTTTGACATTTTATAGAGCATTTGATGATACAAAGGAATATAAGATTTCTTCTCAATTGAAAGAAATAAGACTCTTTTTGGAAAAGTCACCAAAAAGTACAGAGAAGATAAAATTTCTGTTGATGTAATAAAATAACCTGACAAAAATCAGCTGAGAGGGAAAGAAAGGGTGTATCTGTCTTACTATTATAGGTTCCAGTCCATCAGTAAAGTGAAATTAAGGCATTATATCCAAAAGAAAGATAGAAAAAGGTAGAGAAAGATAAAGAGGTAGAGATGGAGATGGAGATAGATACAGTATATAAAAGATAAGAAATAGGAGATAGAGATAAGAGATTGAAATAAATGATAGGTAGGTAGGTAGATAGATAGATAGAGAGATAATTAGATTGAGACAGAGAATATAAACACAAGCCTTCTTAGTGTTCAGCTAGTTTTCTATGTTCTTATGCAGCTCAAGTCCCAAACCCAGGAAATGGTATCATTCAGGTTCAGGCTGGATCTTCCCATATCAATTAAGGTAACCAAGACCATCCAGTACAGATAAGTCGTGGTCCACCCAGATCTAGACAATCCCTCATTATAACTTTCTAGGTAATTATATTTTGTTTGAGTTGTCAATCAGTACTAATTATCACATATAGTAACTTGTATTAGCATATCATACTCACATAAAAATCATGTGAATAAATTTGTCCTATTATATACTTGACACATGGAGAAAACAATGCTTGAAATTAGTTATGATGCCTGAGTTTACACAACTGTCAAAGCAGAGCCAAAGCTCAAAATCAAGTATATATTTGCTGTTAGCAGTTTCAGTTACTATCCATATTATGTTACTAGATATGAATATTCATGAAGCACATAGACCTAAGTAACTGAAAGTTTGTGTGTGTGTGTGTGTGTGTGTGTGTGTGTTTCACAAACTTCTTCAAGGTAGAACTTCGGTAGGTTAATAGAAAATGGAGAGATGTTATTAAAATCAGGTGTCACTTAAAGAATTTCAAAAGTTGATGAAAGTATTTTCTTTGTCTTAAGATATTGTATTTAGTAATCTTATGTTCATTCCCTTAATTTTCGTAACTTTTGTTTTACTTAGATATTTTTAGTTGTACTGTTATTTTTTAATTCTTCTAAAATATTGGAAACTTTGATATATTTAAATGATTTGTGGAGGAAAAGATAGAACACTCATTCACAGGACACAAAATAAAACATAATTAAAATATTTCTTCTATTTTTACTTTATTGAAACAGGATTTCATGAAACTCAAGCTGCTGTTAATCTCAGTACATATAAGGATGGCCTTGAACTAATTATATTCTGCATCTACCTCCCCAGTGTTAGGTATTAGAAAATGCACCATCATACCAGGTGCTTTGTATTCTATTTTTTGTTTTGTTCTTTGTTAATTATCAGTTGTTTGAGACAGGGTCTTGCTCTGTAAGCTTGGCTAGTCAGAACCTCAAAATTCAAACTTAATGTGATCCTCCTGTTTCTGCTTCTTCCAAACAGGGATTATAGGCATGTGTCAGTCACTCCACTAGGTTTGTAATTTTTGCATAGTAAGTAGCTATTAATCTAGCTTTCACATTGAATAAATTTGATCCAAATATTAAAGAGGATGAAACAAGTATGTTGCAAGTTAAAAGACAAACTGCACTACAGAGGAAGGCACTATCAAGAAAAAGTAGAGGTAGGTTTTGTAAAATTTTAATATTTTCTTCCTTTGACATTAAGCCTGAGAATTTATACATTTTATTCCAGTTCGTTCTCTAGTCTTGCTTGTATATGATTGTTTTGTTTTCCTAACCTTATTTTACTTTTCAGGTACTTCTTTCAAAGTCAGTTAGTATGTAATCAAAACATATACCATCATAAAATTAAGAATAAAGTATCAGTTAATTACATATTTGTAAGATTAAATTAATCATAATGATCAGGGATTTTAAGTTTGTAAACTGATCGTTTTAACCAAAATAATGAAGTTGATTGTGTTTCAAGTATCAAACCAGGAAAAAAGAAAAACTTCAGTATGGTCTAAAGTGTTTGTACACATATTAATTATGTTTTTTTTTTAAAACTCACTGAGGATCTTCCCTTCCATTGGTTCCATGTGTCTTCTAAGAGTGATGATTTTTGAGTGAGGATATCAAGAAAGAGTTTATCTCTGTTGCATAGAATTGTCAAAATTCATGTCATATTGTATTGTGCGGCTTAAAGATTGAAAAAATAAAAGTACATAGAGTGATAACACCTAACATATTTCAAAGAAGGTGGTAGAAAATTCCAAAGCTAATGTTTCAAGAGAAAAGCAAGTGTTGAAGTAGTTCATATATGATATTCCTTGGGTTGTGTCTTAACATTCTGATTTCCTTTAGTAAATAGACAATTATCAGGAACAAGAATTTAGCCACCTATGAGGAAAACATGCAGATCAAGGTCAGGCTTGTAATTGCTGTGGTGGAAAAACTGAGGAGTCATGAAATCAAAAGGATTATCTCAGGAAACAGGACAATTTGTAGAGAGTAAATTGAGTAAAAGAATTCTAAGGTAGGTGCATCCTTAATCATTATACACACAGATCATTGTTCATTTAACAAAGACAATATATGTGCTTTCTCCACCCATCGTATTGAGTTACATTTTCTTGCTTAGTTTTAAGCATGGGCACTTAAAAATCCAATTTAAAAAATGAAGTAAATGAAAATGTCTTTGTGTAAAATTTTTACTGATCTACAGAGAAAAGTGATAATTGGAAATATTTTAGCTACAAATATAAATCATTTAATTAAAAAGAAAGGGAGATGTGATATGAAAACCAAATGTTTCCAGCCAGGTATAGGATATAATACTGGTCCTTTGAAGGATGTGTTTAAGAATGCATCTCAAATACTCTGCTCTCATTATAGCAAATAAGCAAATGACAAATGAATATGAATGAAAATTTTTCTTTTTTCCTTTACAGTTGATATTATAAAACATCCACATTCTTTTTTAAATTAATTGTTTGTTTTTATTTTATATACATTAATATTTTGCCTGCATGTAAATCAGTGTGATGGTGTCAGATCTTGGAGTTACATACAGTTGTAAGCTGCCATGTGGTTGCTGGAAATCAAACTTGCGTCATGTGGAGAAGCAGAAAGCACACTTAAGTGCTCATCTATCTCTCTAGCCCTCTCCCAGTAACTGGAGTAGGGGCCCTATCTGACTCTGAAGCCTGCCTTAGGTTCCTGGTCTCCTAACTGGGCTATCTTTCCTTTCAGTGGGAAAGGATTTGCCTAGTTCTGTGGGACTTAAAGTGCTAGGATGAGTTTGTACCCATGGTGGACCTCCTCCTCTGAGAAAAAGGGGAGGGTAGAATTGGAGGAGGAATGTGTGAGAGAGAGACTGGGAAGGGGGTCTCTAATCAGTATGTAAAGTGAATAAATAAGTAAAACAAATAAAAAACCTCTTTCTTCTCTCGGTGTTCTAGTGAAATATGCATCACAGGGGATTTTTGTTGTTGTTTTGTTTTGTTTTTGTTTTGGCTTTTTTTGTCCTGACTGTCATCCTATTTCCCAAGAAGGATTAAATGAAAAATAGAAAGTCATGATAAATTCTAGATGAAAGGGAGAAAGTCCTACTTTGTGGAGGATCCCTTGTACTTTTGGCCACTTGAAAGGTTACAAGGATAGTCTATGATCTCCTGCTTAAAACAAATGCAATCATGATCTCAAAGAAGCAGTGGTTACCTGCACAAGACTTACATGAGACCAAGCCAGCCACAATCCCAGCATAGAAGTGGTAGATGATCTCCAAACCCCATCCCTTACTGATGAGCTATTAGTAGTGAATATTTTCTGGTTGATGTTCCTTATTAAGTGTATGTCCACTGGTAGATTTTCAGTTGGGGGGAATTAAATTTATAATTGTTTTTTGATACTAAGAACTGACCCTAGAGACTTTTTACAAAAGGATTATCCTAATTTCCTTCACAAAACAGATGTAGGAGGAATTATAAATAAAACCAGATACTAGGGTAACTGCGGAAGAAAGTCATCCAAGCTCTTTTACAAAAGAAAAAGGAAAACTAGAAAAAAGAGGGTCATAAACTTGAGAAGACATGGGAAGAGTTATGGAGGGAGAAAAGTGAAAGAGAGAAATAGTAATGGTGTAATTTTAGTACTTATGTATGAAATTACCCAAAACTATCAGCTAAAATTAAAAAAGAATATGTAAAGGTCATAACAATGCATTCATTTCTTGCACTTTGTTGAGATTTCTAAAAGAGCATCCGTATACAATCAGCTTTTCATATTTATATTAGTAATCTAAGAAAAACACTTTTAAAAACTGTACAAAATACCATTTAAGATAAATTTCTAGACTAACTAGACACATTTCTAATAACTATTAATTAGTGAAAATATTTTGTGAAGGAAATGGAATTTAGATTAACATGGATATCCTTGCTTTATATCTGTGAGCTAAAACATGTGCAAGTGTGGTTCACAGGCTACACAAAGGTACCAACATTTTGTTAAAATATTTCTTTCCCATAAGATAATATATCATTTGCATTTTATTGTAGAAGTTCACACAATAACATAAAATATTTTGTCTACTGCTTTGCTATTAATAAAATGAAAGGCACACACTTCCTATTTTCTTTTGGGGGGCATTTGCAAGCTTGGAATTTATTTAACATCAAGATCTCAAAATCAATTTTATACCTTACTGCAAGTCAGAGAAGTTATCACAGAAAATGGGGGAAATATTGGAAAAACTTCATTCTTAAATCCTGTAATTTAACTTACAGAGTACTTAACTGAAGGCTGACAAACAGCAATGACTGCTACAAAGAATCAGAATGGTAACAGAATGGCTGGGAGAAAAAATACTTCAAGAAATACTAACGAGAAAGCAGCCTTGTGAGTCTGAGAACACATTAATACGTAGGGTAGCCTATTCCTTAGGCATGAGGTATGAAGAAATGTTCCACCTCAAGATGCCAGAAACATATTGTCCAATTCTGGTCTCACATCAGGAAGAATCATACAGAAAGAATCAAAACCCCAAATCCCTCTGTGTTAACATGGCTAGCATGATGGGAGAACTTTGAGCTCAATACAAATTTCTCCTTCCGAAAACATATTGTCTTATTCTAGTCTCACATCAGGAAGAACCATACAGAAAGAACCAAAACCCCAAATCCCTGTGTGTTAACATGGCTAGCATGATGGGAGATCTTTGAGCTCAATATAAATCTCTCCTTCCTGGATTGGCTCTTTCACATTTGGATTCTTCATCCTCTGACATCACCAAGAGCTCAGCCTGCCACTCTGTTTGTAGGGAGGGGTATAAAACCAATGGAATTATTTAGAGGTGACTTTTAAAGGTCTTTAATTCCTACCTACCTATCCACCTACCCATCTATTTGGGTCCACCAAATAGCAGCCTACAGCTGTGGAGACCTACCTGGAGTGGGTCTTTGGCCTCTACAGATAGGTGGGTTCTTATGTATACTGGAACCCCTTTCTCTTCTTCTATGATGTCCACTGCTCCTGTTGATAAGGCTCATTTCATGTAGTCTATGCTCTTTGACATAGTCTAAGCAAAAGAGAAGGCTGGTTCCTGCAAGTTCACCAGAACCTGGGAATTGTTTCTGAAAATGGCCATGTTACAAATTTTAGCTTCCTCCTCTCTAGACTGCATTTCTCACTTTTTAGCATTATTAGCATCACCCAGGAGGATTGCTAAAACACAAACTGCCATGTAGTGTTTCCACATTACCCATGTAGGTCTTAAGTGGTGCCTAGATACTTGCATCTCAAATTCTAGGTGACATACTTGAGAACCACACCTTTATATGGCAAGCTCCAAAATCTTCATGTGTTCTTGTCATCAACACATATGAAAATGTGTTTAACATCCCTTTGAAGGCTTGCTTAACAAAATTCATGCATATCAAACTTGCTTTACTTCCGTAGACTGCTGTACACTAAAGTAACTGAAGTAGCATAACTACAAACATGGTAGTTACTCAATGAAATTATTTGAGAATGATTTCCCTTTCTTTTTTAAAATTAATCTATTCAGATTACATCTCAAATTTTATTACATTGCTTGTCTCCTCCCATTCCTCTCTCCCTCCCTCTTTCACCCTATTCCTATCTGCTAGGTCTGTGACAGAAGGAGACCTCCTTCCCCAGCATATGGTCACAGCCTATCAAGTCTCATCTTGGTAGCTTTCCTATTCTTTCTCTGAGTGCCACCAGGCCTTCCCACCAAGGGGAAGTGGACAAATACGGGGCACTAGAGTTCATGACAGAGCCAGTCCACTCTCCGCACAATTGTGTATAATGTCCTGTTCCTTGGCTAGATCTGAGTAAGAGGCTTAATATTTACTGCATGGATTGTCCTTGGTTGGTGCAGTAAGGGGCTCAGAACTAAACAGAGAATTCTCAACAGAGGAATATTGAATGACTGAGAAACAAATACTCAATGTCCTTAGTCATCAGAGAAATGCAAATCAAAACGACCCTGAGATTCCATCTTACACCGATCAGACTGGCCAAGATAAAAACCTCAAGTGACAGCACATGCTGGTGAGGATGTGGAGAAAAGGGAAAACTCCTTCATTGCTGGTGGGAGTGCAAACTTGTACAACCACTTTGGAAATCAATCTGACACTTTCTCAGAAAACTGAGAATAGGGTTACCTCAAGACCCAGCTATTCCACTCCTTGGAATATACCTAGAAGATGCTCTACCACACAACAAGAACATATGCTCAACCATATTCATAGCATTCTTATTCTTAATATCCAGAACCTGGAAACAACCTAAATATCCTTCAATTGAAGAATGTATAAAGAAACTGTGGTATGTTTACACTATTGAATACTACTCAATTATTAAAAACAAGTAAATCCTGAGATTTATGGGCAGATGGATGGAACTAGAAATTATCATCCTGAGTGAGTTAACCCAGAAGCAGAAAGAGTCACATGGTATATAATCATTTATAATTGGACACTAGCCCAACAGGGATGTCCCCTAAAAGTCTTCACTTACCAGAAGATTGGGATAGATGCAGGGACCTCCTTTTGGGACTCTAGGTGAGAGAAGTATGGGAGAATAGGGAAATAGAATAATCCAGAGAGTCCTAGAAACCTAAAAGAAGAACACTTTCTGTTTTTAACCTCACCGAGAAGTCTGGAAATTCTTTTAAAAAATTGAAATTAAAATTTCAGATTTTAATTGACTTAGACACTGTCAATGACTGACAGTGGAATGTGGGATTTCAATGAAACCTTGAGTTATTTCATTCCACATGCTTTGTGGGTAAGGATATAAGGAAATGATAATATAATTTCTATACTTTTCAGCCATTAGTAAGACTACATGTATTACCGAAACAAAAAAATATTTGCTAAGAACATGCTCACACCTATTGTTAATGAAATTTTAAATTTCAAATGTTTTCCATGTTCTCAATTTTAAGTGAATAGAGAACTCATAAAATAAAATAAAAGTGTAGCTCCACAACACCAGTGTGGGTCCTGCAGGTCTAGGTTTCTGCAGATTGGAGATGCAGATGGCCCCCCAAAACCTGCAGGCACACTCCACACCTGCTTCCCCAGGGGCTTGTCACTTAGGGATAGAGCAGGGTTCTCAGGCTTTCTGGGGGAGATGTGAATGAGTGTTACAGCAGGCTCAACAAGTGCTTTCCCAGATGTGAACACCAAGCTATGTACAGTGGTTGGGCAGGCCCCAGAGACTGCAAAGACAATTCTCCCATTGCTGCCTGGTCACACTGGTCATTCAGCGGTGGTTCCCCTAGATTAAATGGAGCCTCAGAAGGTCATGGTGGAATGAGAAGTCAAGTCACTTTAATATTGAATTAAGGATTTATAAACCCCAAGGGGCAGTGAAGCTGAATGTCTGATTCGGTAGGGATCAGGGTGCCAGGATTCCTCATCTACACACAGTAATACCATGTCTCCTAACAGCAGGTCCTTATCTCAGGAAGGAAGCAGTACTTAATTATCCTCTGTGTGAGAGGATGGTACCCAGGCATAATTAAGGATCATTTGTTGGAAGCTAAGACCTCAGCATAGGGTTGGGTACTTCTTGGAATTCCCTGTGCTTGTTATCAGGAAAGGTGTGGACTGTATTTTCTTTTAGGACTATATGATGCCCTTTAGAAAAATATGAAATAGTCAGATCAGGTGGGGTAAGGGCCCCACTGAGAAAGGGAATCATTATTCCTAGACTGAGCAAGGAACCAGCTGTCTCGAGAAGACAAGACTTCTACTCTAACCAGCAGAATCCTATGTAAAAGTAAAAACAAAATAAAAATAAAATAAAAAATTTAAAGAATTAAAAGTTATGTTTAAAATATATAAATTTTAAAATGTCCTCTTCTTTGCAAGACTGTCTACTATTATGTTCTGTGATACAGATGTTGACATCCAGTTTCTTGTCTCCTATAACTCAACATCATAAACTCTGCTGACACAATTTTATTGGAAGCTGACAACAGCTTTCAGGCCACTTATTTATGTTTTTGCTAGAGAACACAGGAAATAAATGAATCTTACTCCATCAAGGATTGTGGGTCACTTTTGTTTACACCAGATGAGTTTGGATGGGCAAACTCTTTTCCCTTCTAAATCCTTCTACATGCCTCTTTTCTTTTTTAAAATTCATGAATTCTTTTTTATTAATTGTTATTACAAATATATATATATAGCAATTCAGCGTGTTCCTCCTTGAGGGAGACTATTTCTCCTGTTCTCAGCATTCTTTAATTATATACGATTGACGCCTCATTGGCTTTCCATAAGATTTTTAATTTAATGTGATCTTATTTCTGAATTGTTGGCTTCATTTCTTTTGCTTTTAGACTCTTGCTCAGTAAGTCATTTACTATACCTACAAATTGAAGCTTTTTGCTTTTGTTTTTGTTTTTGGATTAGTTGTGTGTGTGTGTTTGCTTTGTTTTTTGTTTGTTTTGTTTCTGAGACAGTTTCTCTGTGTAACATATCTCTGGCTGTCCCTGACACTGTAGTTCAAGCTGTCCTTGAACTCACAGAGACCTGCCTGCCTTCATCTCCCTAGTGCTGGGATTAAAGGCAAAGGAGTGCACCACTATGCCTGGCTGAAGGGTCTCTCTCTCTCTCTCTCTCTCTCTCTCTCTCTCTCTCTCTCTCTCTCTCTGTCTCTCTCTCTGTCTCTCATAGTTGCAGACTTCAAGGATTTACAGTAAATCTTTTGATTCATTTGGAGTAGGTTTTATACATGGTGGGAGATAGGCATCTGGTTTCATTATTCTACATGTTGATAACTGGTTTTGCAACACTCTGTTGATACTACAATTTCACCAAAGAATACTTTTGGGATCCTCACACACAGAGAGATTCATATAATTAGCTACATGGATATTTCAAATATAGAGTAAATATATATTTTTATCAACCATTTTTTAATGTACTGGAAATAGAAATCTATACCTTGTCCACACAAGGCAAATGCTCATGGTCAATCTTCATTACATATTTATTTATTTATTTATTTATTTATTTATTTATTTTAGTGTTCTCATCCCTAGTTTGCAGATGAAAAGCGTGAGGTTCAGAGAATTCGTGCTCTTGGTGTATGGAGCTAAAAACAATAGAAGCAAAATTAGAACTCAGGTCCTCCTGATGCCAAGGTTTCTGCTTTCTGTCTTTTTTTTTTAATTAGGTAAGTTTATTTATTTATTTATTGTTTATTTTTTTTATTAATTTATTCATATTACATCTAGATTGTTAGCCCTTCCCCTGTTTCCTCCCATTCCTCCCTCCCTCCCCCTTCCCCCCTTCTCCCCTCCCCTATGTCTGTGATTGAGGGAGACCTCCTCCCCCTATATATACTCTTAGAATATCGAGTCTCTTCTTGGTAACTTGCTATCCTTCCTCTGAGTGCCGCCAGGCCTCCCCATCCAGGGGACGTGGTCAGAAAAGTACATATTTATTTTTATATTACATTTAACTACTTTCTTTTATTAAATTTACTACCTCCCACTGGATTTCATGAAGAGTTAATACACAAATAAAAGACAGTACACTAGGGTTTTTATTTTACCTTAAACTATATTAAGCCCCTGGCATTCCATTAATTCTATTTCCTGGAATAGATATGCATATTCTTTGCTATATTAAAGTTTGTGATTTGTGCCTTTTGCATAGCACTTTTGAGTTGTATGTGTTGGAATTTAGCCTGGAATTTAGGCACAGCTGTGCATATTTGGAGTTAGCTTATTCAGGAAGGACTGCAGAGGTGTTCTGTAAGAAATTGTTTTCAAGATGTACATTTCAGCTAGACAAGTTACTTCAGTAACCTTGGACAGTGGAAAAACTAAGCAATTGCTTGTATTCTACATTAAGCTACATCCTTTTCCTTCTCATTGAAATAAATGACACAATCCTGTCATTTATAGCCCCTACCAGCACTTAGAGACTTCTCATACTTCTTGCAGGTGTACAAAATCTTTTTAAAAACACCTCATGCAGAGCTGTCTCATGTATTAATCTCTCTTCTCTCTTCTTTCCTTTCCTTTCCACTAACAGGGCATTTACTATGCTAAGCCTTGTTGTGAGCATTTGGTTAGAGAGCAGTGATGGGGATTTATTTTATACTTTTTATAGACTCTATAAATTACTTAGTCTAAAAAATGAATGTCTTAGACAAATGTTCCCCCCAAAAGATCAGGTACTTGTTTGTAATCATTCTTTTCCTGTGTATGTGAGTATGATTTGACCGTGTGTGTGTGTGTGTGTGTGTGTGTGTGTGTGTGTGCATGTGCTCTTGAGCACTTTATGTGCATGTTTGTCTATGAAGGCTAGTAGTTGATACTGAATCTTGTTCTACCTTATGGAGTAAGGCAGGATCTCTCACTTAAACTAAGAGTTTGACCACTTAGCAAGTTAAGTAGCTAGCTGTGCCAGGTATTCTCTTTATTTCCAGAAATCTAGATTCTAGATAGGTGACCACATATTCCCTGAATTTTGCTTTACTTGTTCTATGATTTACCTTACTTTGCAGTAATACATTTTAAATCCTTGCATAATAGCCAAATAAATAGGCAGTCTTAACATAAAACAGTTTGCTTCTAGTTTTTTCTGAAATTCAACATGATAATATAAAATGGCATCTGAGAAGAATTTTGACAAGTGGTTTGCAAAGGATGATTTACTGATTAAGAATCACTGAGAACACATGCAGAATGACCAAACATTCCTAAGTACTTAAGGTCAGCAAAATTGATATTTAGAAGTGAGCCATGTATTATTACAAAGTAGATTCTCCTGAACAAAATTTAAAAATGTGGGTTCTCATTTTACACAAATGATTGAATCAAATAGCAGAGATATTGTATTAAAAGTTTGTAGAGCCATTACATTTTGATACATTGGTATAGAATTCAAATTTAAGGTTATTCTTCACACACACCCTAATAGAAGGTATTGTACCCATCCAACTCAATTATAATAAAATATTTACTTCCAATACCTTGAAAGTGGTATTGCAGGCTGTTTAGGATAATTAACTAATACAAGCTAATTGTTAGTTGAGCATATCATGGTAATGTCAATTACTAGTCTATTTTTTTTATTAATTTATTCTTGTTACATCTCAATGTTTATCCCATCCCTTGTATCCTCCCATTCCTCCCCCCCCATTTCACAAGAATATATATCATAGAGCTAACAGGATTTTATTTGATTCTATAGAAAGATAAGATAAAATAATTAGATGAGGTCTTCAAAAGCCTCAGAGACCTACAGAATATGGCATTTAATACTGTTTTTATTATTCTGAACATTGGTTGACAGACAGGTTAATGCCTGGCAACACCCAGCCTACTTTAAAGAGGATGATGATCATTAAAGAACCTTCTTATGGAGATGGCTTCAAATGTGGCAAACAAGCCACTGGTCAAAATGTCTTCGTTTCTGCCACAGATGGAATTCAGCCTAAAATTGGGCAAGCTTGGGTGCAGGCAGAGTCGATGGCCAAACTCCGCCAAGACAGAGTAAGCAAGTCCTCAATAGTTCCTGCCTCACAAATATGTCTGTCATATATATTGGGCAACAAGGCTGAAGATGATGCTCCAACGTTATAGAGAATTTTGAGTGACTGTTTAGGAAGCAAACTGTCTGTAATTCTTTTTCACTTTGGAAGCTGCTAACCTGCACTTCCTATTCACTCAGGTAATTAAGTTTTATTCTTTCTCATGTCTCTGATGAGGTTGAAGACCAGATAGTTTAGTCTTACAATTAAGATTAGTTGGTTAGGGGTTAAGATGTTTTTAGGTCTAGATACATGTTTTAAGTTGATAGAGAAATGATAGATATGGTATTTTTAATTTTATTTCTATTTTATTAAATGTGGTTTTTAGATATGTATAAAGGTCAATATTCTACCTAATATCTTATGCATTCTTGTGTATATGAATTAACATAATACATATTTTTGTATAATTTATTATGTGAATTCATGACATTTTCTGAGGTGAGGCAAATGATATTTTTCTATGTTCCAACAAATATTGACCAACTGTAAATAATATTCTAGATCAATTTACAGTACCTCATTTAATTTTAGATTAATATGAATATGATTTAAATTTATTTGCATATTTAATTTGTTTTAATGTATAGTGCCTAAAAGCACTAAGAAATTACATTAAAATTACTTATTTATTCAAAATTCATAATTGACTCAGTAGCCTGCCAATTTTTAAAAATAATAATTAATTTTATTAATTTATTCAAATTACATCTCAATTGTTATCCCATCACTTGTATCCTCCCATTCCTCTCTCCCTCCCTCTTTCACCCTATTCCTCTCCCCTAGGTCTATGACAGAGGGGGACCTTCTCCCCTACAATATGGTCATAGGCTATCAAGTCTCATCTGGATAGTCTGCTTATTCTCTCTCTGAGTGCCACCAGGCCTCCCCATCAAGGGGAACTAATAAAATATGGGGCACCACAGTTCATGTCAGAGTCAGTCCGTGCTCTCCACATAACTGTGGAGAATGTCCTGTCCACTGAGTTTTAAACTCAACAATATAGGAAAGGTTTTTATTTCAAGTTTGCCAAATATGAATAGCCAAATCACTATAAATGGAATAGTTATATAATTCTTTACTGTTTTGTGGCTCTTCCTTCTGTATGTAGCTTATTTATATGTAATAATATAAATGTATAAGTTAAAAAAGAAATATAATAATAATATAAAAAGTCTCTAAGAGGAAAAGCTAACTAAAATAATAAAAACATATGAAAAATAAAATAATAATAATAATAATAATAATAATAAAATTATTATTTTATGCTTTATAGAATAGTGGTATCACTTAAATGTACATCTAGATTCATATTATTATTATTTTATAAATTAAACTTTGTTTGTTCTTTGGAAGTGTGTGAAATCTCTGGATACCTAAGATTAACTTCAGTACTTGAAACATGTGTTAATATCCCACTTTAGCTGAAAGAAAGTACCTCAACTGGTAGTTTATTGAATGTTAAATACTTTCCTTTGATATATCCTCATTTTCCATATCATCAACTCGAAATATCAAGATGTTTTTAAGGGCTAGTTTTGCTGACTTTCAATGGTTAATTGTACATAGTCATAAATACTGATTTATATCATCAACTCTCATTAAAATTTTAAAGATATTTTTCTTATGAAGTAAAAAATACATAACTCTGGATCCTTTTATTTTGCTGTTCTCCCATGCGTCTCTCATTTAGAGTCCCAATAGGATGCCTTCCCCTCTGTCCCAGTTTCCTGGTAAGTGAAGGCTTTTGTGGGACATGCCCCTTGGGCTAGTGTGCAGATATAAGTGAGTATATACCATTTGATTCTTTCTGCTTCTGGGTTAACTCACTCATTATGATCATTTCTAGCTCAATCCATTTACCCACAAATTTCGGGAATTCCTTGTTTTTAATAGCTGAGTAGTATTCCATAGTGTATATGTACCACAGTTAGAAATCTACAAGTAGAACAATATGATAGGCAGATTTGGGCCCAGGGGTCCCGCTCAAACTAAGGCACCAGCCAAGGACAATACAGGAGGTAAACTTTAAACCCCTTCCCAGATCTAGCCAATGGTCAGAATATTCTCCACAGTTGAGTGGAGAGTGTGATATGACTTTCTCACGTACTCTGGTGCCTCACATTTGACCATGTCCCCTGGAGGGGGAGACCTGGTGGCACTCAGAGGAAGGACAGCAGGCAGCCAAGAAGAGACTTGATACCCTATGAGAATATACAGGGGGAGGTAATCCCCCTCAGGAACAGTCATAGGGGAGGGGAATAATGGGAAAATGGGGGGGGGGAGGAATGGGAGGATACAAGGGATGGGATAAACATTGAGATGTAACAAGAATAAATTAATAAAAAAAAAAAGTAAAAAAAAAAATACATAACTCCACTTAGCTTAAGTGTAATTTTAAATCTATTCTGGGAAGATGTGCTGGGTGATAAAGATTCAGAGGTATAGTTATGCTCCTACTTAATTATTAAGTTCATGGAACAATAATGAAAGAAAGCCATAAAAAATTGCAGTATATTGCCATAGACCAGGCCTGACTTCAAGAGTTCAGGTCCTGAGATGGGGAAGGGGAGTTGGCATAAAGTGAAGACACTGACTTCCTGTTGACTTTCAAGCAAGTGTCCACAAACAGCTCGAGCCATCTTTATTTAGACAATCAGTCCTGCTAGCCCGAGCAGTGTCATCATTAGTTATTTTATTTTAAGAAGTCATAATATAAGCACTACATAAGCCCTCTCATTACAAAAGCTTCCAATAGATTCCCTTTCTCTTTCCCACCAATGATGTTTTGCACTCAAAGCACAATTTCAGCAAGCCAAAATTAATGTCTAGCCAGGCATGTCCTGTGGACATGAGCATATACCTAGCTGGTAGCAAATGTGGTTACATAATAATTCAAGGTGACAGACAGGTTAACCATGTATGGATGTAAGTCCACTCATCAAATATCATCCCCACGTCACAGTAATTTTTTTTCAGATTTAAAGAATAGTTTTATTCATTCTTCATTTTAAAATTATAATTTATTCATATCCTATCCAGATTGTAATCCTGTCACTCTTATCTATCGGTTATCACCCTCCCTCCCTTTTCCACCTAATTCTCCTTCCCTAGGCCTCTGACAGGTGGGGCCCTCCTCCCACACCTATGACGACAGCCTACCAGGTCTCATCTGGAGAGCCTGCATTCCCTTCCTTTGTGATCCTGTAGGGCCAACCCTTGGCAGAGAAGCCCTCTGGTCACAGTACCTTTTAAATTGTAGACAGAGATATGCCTATTGTACCAAGCAACCTTTCCTGAAATGCACCTATTAATTTCTGATACCATCTTTCAAAAACCAATTTTTTAAGTGTCTATCAGGCATATAACCCACACATTTTTTAAGTCTCGGTTGATGAGTCAGACCTTCCCCCTTTTTAAATCTGTTGATCAGACATACCTTCCATATACGAGCAGGACTCACTGCTCTCCACAACTGCCACAAGCTTACTCAATGTGACTGCAACTGTTTCTCTAGGGGGCATGATTATATGTCCCCAGACAACCAAAATTAATGGTCACACCTAGAAGATCAATACAGAGAGAGAGGAAAAGAGAGATTTACTCCTTGAAAGAGTATAGAGAAAAACATAGAATCATCCCCAGGGCATTCAGTCTGCATGGTCCTGGCTCCGCCTGTGACTGACAAAGTGAGTTTATTGCTATGAGTATAAACAGCAAAAAGAAAGCAAAGAGACCTTGCAGCACATGCAATCTAGGTAATAAGCACAGAGTCTACCAAAATTCACCACAGGTACTTGCCAAGTAGGAAGGGATCTCCAAGGGCTTTATCACAGTAAAATCTAAGGGGTTTCCAAGGGTGTTTCCTCAGTAGAGTACCATCAGTGAAGTCCTAATATGTCATTTCCTGCAGATGATGCATGACCACTGCCAGTGTATTATTTTCAGAGACATAAAAGTTGTATATACTGATGCCATAAGAAACAGAAATGCCAACTGTGCCTTGTTAGATGAGGTTTCCTTTATTCCCTTTTTCATCCAGAAAATGTGCTCATCGTATACCATGAATGTGCCAAGCATTTTTCATTTTCAGATATATTTTAATTCAAGTATCAAAATTACTGGTCCTTTATAGCTTGAATTTTGTTTTAAAAGGCAACCATATTTTTACTTAAAATAAACAGAACATTTTAGCCATAACAATGAATGAAGAGGAGAGGTACCTAGGCAGGGGTTCATAGTAGGCTTACTTGACAGATTTATTCGTGGAAAGATTACCTTTAACGGCAACTGAGAGATAAAGTTAAATGAGAGTTGAATGTGTTAAATTTGGTCATTTGTTATTATGGGGACAAAGAACAGTATGTTTTGGAGAGTATGTAATCACTGGGAAATGAGGTTTGCCCTATAGATCACATCTGATTACTCTCTAGATTTTGAATAAATTTAGAAGTTAGAAAGGCTTAGCCTTACTTAAGCTTTTCAGCTAAACAGAGAATTTTCAACAAAGGAACATCAAGGGCTGAGAAACACTTAAAAATGCTAAACATCCTTAGATAGCAGGGAAATGAAAATAAAAAAACAGCTCTGAAATTCCATCTTACACCTACCAGAATGACTAAGATAAAAAATTCAAGTGACAGCACATGTTGGCAAGGACGTGGGCAAAGGGGAACACTTCTCTATTAGTGGTGGGAGTGCAAATTTGTACAACCAGTTTGGAAATCAATCAATTTATATTAAATTATTTCTGCTATGGTGAGTTACCTGTATTCAAAATCAATGATGCATGGCATAGAACCAACCAAGATTAAAAGACTGTCATGGTAAATATTATAATGTATAGACGTAAAAGGGTTAAGTGAGGGAGTACTCGTGATAAACCATGGGAACCAGGCATGCTACAGTGAGAGAACCCAGGATGAAAATGAAAGGGAATGATAGCCTCAAAGAAGCTTTTAGGCTTTGAACACTTTAAACCTACTTTATTTGGGGTTCTGTAATGCTTATACCTCCCTTCCAATCCACCTATCCTAGATAGGAGAGAAAAGAGGTAAATGGAAACAGGACCTTCTTAGATTCAGTTCTTGGGAGCAATTCTATTGGCATAGTTGGCAGGATATTAGAAGACCTGTTAAACAGAAAACCAGCAATTCAGCAAAAAGAATTGCAACTGCAGTAGCTGGAACCCAGAGCATCAGCAGAAACCTGGAACTTCAAAGAGTTCTCTGGAGTGGTTCTCTCTAGGAGCATATCAAAGTGGAGAGATGAACAGCTGAACAATAGGAAACAGTACCAAGACCAAAAGGCCCAGCCTCTTGTTTTGGGCTCTGAGTTTCCTCTCAGCGTCCTTACTAAGATGTTTTTCAGCTGGTAAAGACCAAGCCCCCGCAAGAGGTGGCTCCTCTTCTAGTGGATAAACATCACCTGTTCTCTAACAACACTTGGGATAAAACAAAACAAAACAAAACAAAAAACAAAAAACAAAAACGAAAACAAAAACAAAAACAAAAACAACCATGTTTACATCCACTACAGAAGCTGAGTAAACAGGTTGGGTTTGTAAGAACTGTGTAGAACAGAATGATTCACTTTTGTTTCATGCCACAGATCTAGTCCAAATTTTTTTATGAGGCCTTAGAAGTAAAAGGTTGTTGGTACATTGTAGAAAAGATGAAGTTTAAGAGATGAAGGTACTAAAGAGTGTGGTAGTTCTATGGTAAATCTATTTTAAAAGTAATTCTTCAATGATAATGAATGGAACTGTATCTCAAGAATTCTATTTTGATAATAAAATTCTCAATGATGATCAGGATGGTATGACAGAAATGAAAAAAGGTTAGACTATGTTTAGAACTATTAAAATAAGAAATGTCAGGGTGATTAATTTGTCCCCCTCCTCCATACTTTGTTCCTTAGAGAAAAATGGTATCTAGGCAAAGATACAGGGAGTGTGAAGAAATAATTGTCATTTAAAATATAGTCTATTATTATTCGGTTGTTATGACTATGTATGCCTGATTTTCTCACATGGATTCAAAGTGGTTTTAAAGCAGGGAACAATGAATTTCTAAGGTCATAATTTGACTTCATTTCTAATTTTAGTAACTATCCCTAATTTTATCAGTCTTAGAAAAGGAAGTCCTTGAAAAGCCACTAAAGATTTTTAACACATCTAAACAATTTTGCTTGATCCTTGCATTGTCTGGATGTATTTCATATTCTTCCTTGTCAGCTGTAGGTTCTTCTGAAAAGCCTATGTTTAAACTATAGTAACCAATGGAGTGTAAGAAACTTTTGAATCAAATACTTAACATTTTCTTCTCATCTATTATCTCCACCTTTAATTCTCTCTCTCTCTCTCTCTCTCCGCCTCCCCCTCTCTCTCTCTCGTCATCTTCACTCTCTCTCTCGTCATCTCTTCTCTCTCTCTCTGTATATATATATATATATATATATACACAAAATATGCATTATTGTTAATTACTCTTGGTAAAAGATATCCATAGTTATACAGCATGTATCTACATATCTACCTATCCAAAAATAATACACAGAATATTTTACATATTTTTATAGTTTATTTTCTACTCTTAAGGTAAAAATTTGGTATGTATACAGCCTTGATAATATATGTATAGACTCTGTTTTCTAATTATTATCTAGGGAGCATTCCCATGAACAGGTAGAATATGACATATACTATGTACAGCCTGCTGTATAATGCATTGCTGTTCTTTACTTTATGCTCTGTCCTAAATGTAAACTCTTTTCTATGTATCTTTTCATCTTTTCCTTATACAGGCAGAATAGTTATGTTTCAATCTCTGGACAACTATGCTAGGTGTTGTCATGAGTTCTCTTTATCAAAATATTCTTTTCAGGCATGGAATAAGATGACATTTGAAAAGTTTTCTGTATTACAGCATTGCCTTCTTAACTTTCTGTCATATTTTGAAGGGAAAGTTTCCAAAATGTGTGCATTTTCCCAAGATAATTGACAGTGTGTCGTTTATCTGAACTAATTTTTGGCCTTGAAACTAAGACCACTCTCAGAAGCTGAGACCATTAGCGTCATGGATTATATGAATAAAGTTATATGATATTTGTTTAAAGCCACTAAACTTAGGGCCAGTTTATTATGCAGATTTATTTTAGGTGTTGTTAATAAATTTTGTTATTTTCTGATGTCATGGTATTGAAAACAATGTTACTACACAATGTGAGATAGTTTAGTGTATATTCATGTCTCTATATGATACATTTAGGACTTGACTCTAGCCTATGCAGTATATATATTTTCAAATTTACTAGTCCTATTGTAAGTTTTAAAAATTAATTAATTATTTATCATTAAAGTAATTGTAAGAAATGATCCGTGGAGTTGGGAAGAAGTCTCAGGACTTAGAGCACTTGCTGCCTCCCTAGTGCTGGGATAACTGATTGTGCCACCACTCTTTTTTTTTTAAATAAAATATTATTACAACATTCTTCCTTCTATTCTTTTGCTTTCATTGTGTTTCTATGACATATTAGACTTCTTTATTTTTAATATTTCAAATATGATCTTAATTGAAAATATAATTTTCTTTTATAAAAAAGGAGTTTTTTTATAAATATTTTTTCTTCTGATATATTCTGGTCTCCTCCCCCCCCCCCCCCAACTTCTTCCAGGTCTTCATCACTTCCTTGCTCACCAAATTCCAAGCCTTTGTTTTCTTATTTGAAAAACTAACAAACAGGCAAACAAACACACACACAAACATCGAACAAACCACAATTTAAAAAAGTACAAGAAACACACACATAAATCATAAATCATAATATATAAGCAAAAACCAGTAAGACAAATAAATGCCAAACAAAACAACATGAAACAAAAATGTCTACAAAAATACCACTGAGTTCATTAAGTGTTAGCCATCTATTGCTGGGCTTGGCATCTACCCTTAAAAGTGGTCAATATACATAGCAATACTCCATTGAAGAAGACTAATTTTTCCTTTGCAATCAGGTACCAAATGCATATAGCCTCTTGATTAGGGATGTGATTTGTGTTCACTTTCCCCTCTTAGCACTGTGACCTTGTATATCTTGAACCTGTGCATGGTAGCAAAGTCTCTGTGAGTACATATGTGCCTCAATCCTGTTGTGTCAGGAAGACACATTTCATTGTGTCATCTATCCATTCTGGCTCTTAGAATCTATTTTTTTTTCTTTTAATGGAAATTGTGACCAGGGCTTCATTCATGTTAAACACATGTTATACCACTGAGCCACAACCATAGTCCCTCACTATACTTTGAATAGATATAACTACTTTTCTGCTTGTGTACTTTTTTATTCTATTTCATTTTATTCATTTATTCAGATTACATCTCAATTGTTATCCGATCACTTGTATCCTCCTGTTCCTCACTCCCTCCCGCTTTCACCCTATTCCCCTTCCCTATGTCTATGACCAATGGGACCTCCTCTTGGTAGCCTGCTTATTGTTTCTTTGAGTGCCCTCAGGCCTCCCAATCCAGAGAAGGTAGTCAAATATGGGGCACTAGAGTTCATGTCAGAGCCAGTCGCCTCTCTCCACATAACTGTGGAGAAGGTCCTGACCATTGGCTGGATCAGAGTAGGGGTTTGATTTTTACTACTTGTATTGTTCTTGATTAGTGCAATAGTTTGTCTACTTGTGTACTTTAAAATGCTCATTTTAAGTTATTGTTTATTAAATAAAGTATGGTGGTGCATGCATTTAATCTCAGCACCTAGGAGACAGAGACAGGGATATCTCTGAAACTGAGACCACTTCGGTCTTCATAGTGAGTTCCAGACAAACTAGGGCTGCTTGCCACAACTACAAAATGTAAATAAGTAAATAAACAAATAAATAATTAAATTAATTAATTGAAACAATTTTACAGTTAAAATTCAGAAAATATAACCACAAAACCTCTCTTATATGCTTTATAATTGTAAAAGTGGCTAGAGATAGCACACATGTGAAAATCATGATCTTGCTGGGTGGAGGTGGTCCATGCCTTTAATCCCAGCATTTGGGAGGCAGAGGCAGGCAGATCTCTGTAAATTCAAGACCAGTCTGGTCTACAGAGCAAGTTCTAGAACAACGAAGGCTACACAGAGAATTCCTGTCTCAAAAAAAAAATCATGATCTTATATTGGCAAAAGTTTTACATGAAATAGTATAGCAGTATATTAGTAAAGGCTTACCCATCTGATATCAAAATGAAAACATAGAAGGGACGAAAGCAACTATACTGTAAGCTTATTTCATGAGTCAATTCCTAGTTAGATGGTTGAACTTATGACATTGTTTATATGTTTGAGTTTCTCATTAAGCAGAAGTGTTTCTCTTATTTCTTGTTTTGTTATTGTTCTATCATTTTTTATTTTCTTCATACTCCCAGGTCAGCAAAAATAAAATATGTCTAACATTCTACATGAAATACATGTCATGTCCTTTTGAAAGCTGTCTAATTTCTCACACATTGTCTTTTTCTTTCTTTTTTAACCTCTTACAGACTATAAGGGATGTTGTTTATTCATAAGTGATGTTAACACCATTCCTTGTCTTTTACATTATTATGATAGTCCACTTTTCTTTAGTATTTGGTATTTTCTTATAAGATAAAGGACACATTAATTATTTTCCATTAGTACAAACACAAGTAGAAAAGTTTGTGCACAGTTTAAGAAGCTATTTAATAAGGTATTTTAAAATTGTGTTTACACTTGAGTTTAGGATGTTTTTCCATTTTCATTAATTCTGATCTGTTTAGTCTATATAGTACATATGAAGTATGTATGTATGTATGTGTGTTATCTATGTGCATTTCTGACCAAAGGGTAATATATATATAATGTTTTATATATAATAATGTAATATACATATATTACCATAGAATAATTTTTGTGAAATTATTTAGGAAAAATCTGAGTGTTATGTGAGTTTTGACTCCAGGGGGCAGTAGAGAATAACAAATGAAAATGCTTCACCTACTTGGAGTCTATATTTAATGTAATTACCAAAGCCAGAAAGAAATGATTGACTTTATTAATCCAAGTAGCATTTCACTGTGTCCAATATGTCCTTCTGAGATTTCTCTTCCAGATGGGAGCCAGGATACCCATTTGGATCTTCATTTAGAGGCTAGTAATTACTTCCCGGCTACATTTCAGTGTTCCTAACTGTAAGGCTTGTAAGATTGTAATACAGATAAAGCAGTTCCACTGAGGTGGGGAGACTGTTAATGATTTAATTAATAATCAAAATACATCTTCATGTATACAAATGTATGTACAAATCAGCATGTTGGCTTATATATACACCCAGCACATATGTAGCCACAATAGCAAAAAATTTATTATGACAACATATATGTGTGTGTGTGTGTGTGTGTGTGTGTGTGTGTGTGTGTGTGTATGACACAAAACACTTTTGAGTTTGTTCATGATAGCAAATACTGCAATAGTATATTTGTATAATAAATCTCATTTACTATGGAATATAGATGGAAATTTTTCTTATGAACGGGAAATTGAATCTGTCATTTAGTCTGTGATCTATAATACATAGATAATGCAGATCTGCATGCATATTTTTTATGATGACCTCTCTCTATATATACTACATCACATACTTTGCATAAGAAATAACGACTACTGGTTAGAATAGTGTTCAATTACCTCATGATTTGTTTTCTACAGCATTTACTAGCACTCATTTTTGTTTGTTTAAGGAGAACATTTTTACCACTTCAGCATTCAGTATTCACATGTGAAAACTTGCATTGCCAGGCTAATACATTTTAAGATTCTACCCTCTTCAACTTCTAAAGTAATCATGACAGCAATAGCATAAGTTATTGCATAAGAAATTGATCTGGTTGCACAAGTCAGAATTTGTTGAGTCATCACATTAGAATGAGATGTAAAAAGCATTTTTGGCTGAAGACCCAAAAAAATAATATTTGGCTATTACTCTCCTATGATCAGTTAATTACCCACCTTGCCTTTTATTTGTTTTACAGAGTGTGGAGGACATCTTAAATAAAAACAAAACAAAACAAAGCAAAAACAAAAAACCCTCCAACTTCCTCTTGGGTTAAAAAAACAAAAACAAATAAGCTGGAGACCTAAGTCAGTGTAGGCTACTTGGGGGATATGAGAGGGACTCTAGCAGAGACTCCTAGTAGCAGGAACCATAGAGACTAACTAAAGATGACACCCTCTAACTAGACAAGTCCGCTAGTAGAGGGACGAGAATACCAGCCCACTCACAAAACATGCCTACAAGACATGCAGGGATAAAGATAGAGTAACTAGACCAGAGATTGAGGAAATATCCAATCAATGCTTGGTTCAACCTAAGGCCTTTTTCAAAGGAGGGAACCAACCCTTGACACTATTGACAGTACTCTGCTATGCTTGCAGACAGGAGCCTAACATAGTTGTCCTCTGAGAGGCTCCACCCAGAAGCACTTTGAAACAGCCAAACGTTGGGCAATGCATAGGGAATCTAGTGGAAAAGTGGAGGGAAGGAGGAAAGAACCTGGACATGACAGGATCTTGACAAAAGAATCAAAAGATCCAATGAACCAGGACATAGAGTGGTGTGCTGAGACTGAGGCACCGACCAAGGACTATACATGGACTGGACCTAGGCCCCCCAACAAAGATTTAGCCAATGGGCAGCTCAGGCTTCATGTTGGTCCTCTAGTAAATGAAGCAAGGGGCTGTCTCTGACATGGACTCTCTTGCCAGCTTTTTTATTTCTTTCCTCTAGTGGGACTGCCTTGCCAGGTCACAGAAGGAGAGGATAAGAACAGTCCTGATATGACTTGATGACCTAGGATGTATGGGAAGGGGGGCTCGTTTTATTTTTCTGAGGAATTGTGGAAGGAGGGATCAGGGAGAGGAAGACAGAGTGGGACTGAGAGGAGGTGAGGGTGGGACTAGGAGGAGAGGATGGATGAGGCTATAACCACAATGTTTTTTGACTTCACCTTACTAAACATTACATTTATACTCCACAAAACTTTGTTAGCATAATTAATTAAAATAAATAATTCCATTTGAATACTCCATAGATAGTGACTTACATCTCTACAAATTACATACCTAACCTATAAAATAACCAGTACTAGTGAACATCCTGAAAGAATTGCAAGTTTAGTAGAAGAAATTGCTAGGTTTGATATAAAACATGTTTGTTCTGTGCATCACAACTACATGGGAATAAATGCTTTGATGAAAATCCATGCATTACTGCTTATATCACCTTGAAAATCGAGCTCTTACATTTGCATCTTTATTGTCAATTAACATATTGCTATTAGTCAGGTATGTGTGTAACAAGGATGTCTAAAGAAATAATTTATAAATATATACAGTGTTTGAGAATAAGACAGTATTCTTATCATTTTTATTCAACAAGAAATGCTGTATAAGATGAGGAAGATATTTTTCCTGCTTAGAAGAAGTGTAGGGATAATGATGAAAGAGAGATTGAGGGGATGGTGAAGAAGTGTTGGAATGGTTATGCCACTTACAGTTTTGTGAATATCATGAGATCAACATTGGACTCTGACACATTCATAACTATTGAAGTTATATCTATTACAACCTGAGCAAATGAAAGACCTAGGTAAGTGAACTTGTAATTTTTTACTACTTAATCATCCAGGCAAGCTGTTTATAAACCATGTTATCCTTCTTGTAAGTATAACAAGGAAGCATGATGATCTCTATTAAAGTTTTTGTCCCTATGTACGCCATTGTATTCCATTTGATCTTTTATCCTATGTTAGACAGCTGTAGATCCCCAGACAATTAATTTCCTTCCTGTATAATGCACCCATTTAAAAGAATTATTCAATATAAAATATATTTAAGTTTTATATTTATTTTAAAAATAAATTTGTTTGTTTTTGGATTTGAAATCACTTACATAGAATATTTTAGGGCATTAAGCCACTTTACATCTGAGTCTTAAAATTTATAGAAGCTAGAAGTTGAAATTGTACATTGAAGCTGGCCTCAGTGGCAAACAACATCCTGATGGGGGAGTAAGGAACTGTGTTAAAATGAGGTAGCGCATTCAGTTGAAGATGTCAGACTAAGAGCAATGGGATGCCTGAATCTTGCCATTGATAAAGCTATTGGAGAAAGAAACACAGCTGACTCCATGAATCGCTTCTGGACACCAATGACCATTTTCTTTTTTGTTTATTTTTTCTATTTTATTTAGTCTTTTCTACTACTGATTGATTTTTGGTATTAAAAAAAATCATCCACTGATTTGACTTAAGTCACAGAATAATGTAATAAAATATTTATTTCAATATTTAGAGTCAGTGATAGAATGTCAAAATTGAAAGTCTTCTTGCAAGAAATTTAATCCAATATTCAAACTGTGTTGACATAGAAACTAGGGCTTTAGGGAGGAAAAGTGATTTGTACAAGGCTTCATTCTCCTGAATGCACCACAACTGAAACACTATGCTAACATTTCTAGAAGCTGATTTTCTTCTTTTCTTGCAGAGAACCAGCAAGAATTTATTTTACAAGCCTACAATAATCACTGCAATTCCTACTGTTTGGGGTTTTTTTCTGATATAATATTAATCTCCAATGAGCACCATTTGTGTTAATATTTTAAAATTATGTTTATAACATTTTAGTAGGCACTAGTACTTAAGATTCAATGATCCATGTGTATTTTGATTTTATTAAATGGCAACTTTATTTCATTTGTTTATTCTTCTCTGTACC